>NC_071275.1:1880000-2228272 GCF_023375685.1 Ictalurus furcatus
GGTGAAAAAATTCTCTAGGATTTTTTTTTTTTCAACCTCACATGGGAAGGCATAATTTTCTAAATTGCCTAAATATCTGTTAGCGCAATGCTAACTAGAGCATGACAATACCTATTAAGAAAAAATCCTAATATTGAACATGATGTTACCTTTTATGACTCATAGCTTGGGAAAGTGTTTGTTGTTGTTGTTGTTGCTTGACCTATCTGTATGTCTAATTTCAACATTTAAAATAATAAATGTGTTTAAGTGTTTGTCTGATAAATTACTTAGTATTATAACTATACAATAGATAATGCTGACCTTGGGCATATTTTGATTAATACTTGTTTACAGTATTTACAGGTGAGTCTGACCTGCACTTGAAGCCCTGAACTGATCGGTAATGCTGTTACATTTTCGTTGTTTCTTTTGAGAAGGCTTTCTTTTTGCGTGCCCTTTCCCTCGCTTCTCCACCGGGCCGCTTCCTCTCCATCCTCTTGCTCTGTGCAGTGATGACTCTGCTCCACACCGTTCGCCGGAGCTGTGGAGAATGGTAGATTAGATAGTCAAAACTAACAGATTCATGATTTATTATCGATTTATTATCAAATGGTGAAGTCAGATTGGATCACCTGAGTACATAGGACACGCAATAAATATAAAATAATCAATTTGATATTTTAAAAAAAAAAATAAATAATAATAATAATAATAATAATAATAATAATAATAATAACAGCATGGCAATGAGCCAAATCAGTTCTCAGGCCACGGGGAATTAATAATATTTAGTTGTTTTTTATAATGTAATAAATCTTTTTGAGCATGCAATTGCACTACAATGTATATACATATCAAAAACAGCATTTAATGCTCATTAATAAAAATATATTGGAATTTTTTTCTAAGTATTATTAATGCATAATGCATTACCAATAATATAGCCAAAATGCAAGTGCACATCAAGATTATTGTTTTGAGTGTCTCAGTGTTGAATCAGATGACTAGGTGACACCCGACCAGCCAACAAAGCCAAATGCTGCTTCCGTTCCATGAGCTGTCTGTCAACAGAAACTCAGTCATTGCTCCCTCTTAAAAGAGAGACCCAAAGATTTTCCCACTTTTAAGATGTGAGGGGCAGGCATCTGTTTCTCTGTTTAATAAAGCCACAGCAGGCGTTAAAGAATGCATTTCATGTCAGAGCCATCAGCACATCAGGGGAGGCTGCGTTGTCTGGAGTTGGACAGACAATTGATGTGTCACCCAAAGAGGATAAGATACAGAGATGCTGCACGAATAAAGCTCAGTAAATATCAACGCAATATGAATGCAATTTAATAACTGCAATCCTCTGTTATTTATATTATTAATCTATAGATCTTTCAAGGTGATGGATAATTGTTCATTTACTTACTTGTTTGCTTGTTTATTTATTGGAATATTAAGATGATTAGGATTATACGTGATCAGACGTGTTTCCATTAGGGATGCATTATTAGCGATACTTGTATCAGATTCCAGCTCGATACCAAACTCGTTTACTCGTACTTGTGCTCATAAAAGGTGCCGATACTGAAAACTGATATCAGATGACATCATGTGATGTAAGGCTAGTGTACTTTGTTGGGTTGATGTACAGGTGATTAATGGTTAATTATGGCAAGCAAAGCAAACCAGACTGTTCTATGTGAAAATATCAAGAGGAAGAACTACAGCATCTTCCTACGAGTAACGTGATAAAATATCTTATGCTGTGGCTCTTAATCCTGCCTAACATGATTAAATGCCTAACTTCTTAATCATAGATAAAGATATTATCAAAATTATATGTCACTAAATATAAATCTGTTTAAATTGTTTATACTTTAATCAGAGTAACAGTTCTGTCCACCCGTTTCAACTGAAAAACCTGAGACACTTCCAAATGGGAGTCTATTTCTGGTGTGCGAATTTTCCCCAAAACATGCTCTACCTAAGCTAGCTCCTGCTGAATGGGGAGTCACGTTATTATGTGGCAGGTGAATAGTTCAGTTTATAAGCAGTTATTTGCATGTCAGGTACTATAGTATCCTCACATAAATGAAATCTAACATCATTCCATTCACACAGCGTCCGTGTTATTGGGAGATACCAGCAGTTATACAGCCACTAATCCTAAAACTGTGATATCCGGCTTTGGTGAGCCAGACATCAGAGAGTAGATGTTGACCAATCGCTTTGCGCACGTTTGCACTATTTACATTGGAGCTTTGGGCCAGGCAGAGAAGCATGTTCTTATTTACCTTGGCTCTGAGCTTATCAGCAGAGATGGGAACCATGTTATGAAAAGCCATAATTCTGGGTGGCCTTCTGAAATATTGTGGTTAATATGCTTGGAGAAAAATGTAATCTTCATAGTTGTTCATTTGACTGTGACCATGTACAAGGAATTAGTGTGTTTCAAAAGCTGTTTTTGCAGTGTGGTGAGGAAAACTAATATAAGGACTGGAAAATATTTCCATGTTCTTGAAATAGGTTTGTTCGCATATGTCGAGATTACTTGTATTTCCTTTGTGGATTTAAATCTTTCTACATTTGACTGAAAAGAGCGTCAGTACTCAGCAAGCAACCCTTTGGGTCTGGGATTTTATTTCACCACCCCCTCCAACTAAGAACCCATTTCACTGTGATCTGATCGCAAAGATATTGTTCTGTTCAACTGTGGCCCAGCATCGTACAGAGTTATTACAACTGTTGATTTATCGCTAGTTATGTGTAAGTTACTGTAGGTGCATATCCACCGCATGATACTAGGAGACCTTGGTACTCATTAGTGGGGCAGGTATACATTCATTGGAGGACAGTCATTAATGTAAGTTATTTTAGCTCAATTTAAAAGGTCCTAGTCTTCAAGCCTACCTAGAAATGGCTAGTTAGCATTCTTTTATAAAGTATTTTTATTCCCATCCCTTTCTGCTGGGCTTATATTTAAGCACAAGCAAGATCGGTGCGTTCATGGACTGTTTTAAAGAGTTTTGGTTGTCTTCAGGCACTCCGCAGAGTTCGGTAGTTTTTCTTTTTTCTTCTTGTGAAAAAACGCAATGTCTGAAACTCATCCCTCTGCTGACTCACTTTGTGGAAAAAAAAAAAAAAAAAAAAAGTCATTCTTGTCTCAAGGTCACTGGTGCTGCAATTGTTTAAGGAAAACATGCAGCTTTGTAATCAATACAAAAATATCCTTTGCTTTGCTGTGGCTATATAAGAGGGAATTAATTTGGGGATTAGGGAAATTGGAGAGTAGCAAGAGCTGGTTCAGACGAATGCACTTTAACCCAAACTTTCATCACCTGACTTAGGTGAGTCTGGCTACAACAAAGGATAATGGTGGTGTTGATGGACGATGCTGTGCTCTCTCTGTGTGGCATGTCCAGCCAGCCTGTTTGTGGCTCTGAGAAACACTGCTGCATTACTCCAGTTCCCACCGTCAGTTTCAGCCCAGAGAGAGTATCTGGCTGGCGGAAAGTTTATTTGATCTGGTAGCGGGGCTCTAAAACACAAGTAAGTCACAGCAAAAGATACACTACAATTATGAAAACAGACAAAGAACAACGATATTTCTTTGTCTTGCGACTCAACTGTGTTCTGTGTGCAGGCTATGAACTGTTGAACTGTTGTAAGTAGACAAAATTAACTGCATCAAAATCTAAAAAAAAAAAGTAAAGTAAAATGTGATGGATTACAACGTGCAATTACAACTGAATGTAATAATAATACTAATAATAATATTAAATGGAAAGAAACAAATGGCATGCAGTCTTTCAGGGCAGCAAACTGTGGTCATATAGTAGAATTGATGTAACTTCACCAACACTGTCGCAGTCTTCTTCCTCTGCTCTCAGAGACACCTCCTCATCTCTCCTCAGCCTCTTAGAAGCATTCCTGAAAACCTCAGTCCATTCACCACTGCCCTCACTCACAAATCAGCCATGGAATGCATGTCAGTCTGAAAATGGATTTGGGGTAATAAATTCTCCAGAGCTGCTGCAATGGAAGCACGAGTTTCATAATGATGCTGAAGCGTTGAGGCATGCCTCCAAAGAAACAATGTGGCTAGGGCAGCAAGTCTACTCCGCACATTTGTTATTACAAAAGATATTTTTCTCCTGCTAGGTGGAATCAGCACAGAGTCGTGGACTGTGCCACAACACGTTCTGTGAGACGAGCCAAACTTGGGGAGAGTTACAGGAGGAAGGTTGTCTTCTCCTGGGTGATTTACACTGTGTGCTCTCAGTGGGGAAGTGGAGAGGCTTGCAATGTTAAATAAACACTTGTAGTGTTCTTCAGGCTGAGCAATGAGTAAGATAACCATTCACTCTTGTAATATTGAGTCATTAGGCGCAACTGGCCACCCATCGGCTCTCACTGTTGTATGACCTTAGTGCTGCAGTTTTTTTCAGGAGAAGGCATATTTGGTAAACTGAGAGAGAGAGAGAGAGAGAGAGGGAGAGAGAGAGAGAGAGATTCGACCAAATCAGTCCGAGAAAAACCTAAGAGTGAGGCCTGTACTTTTGGTGGTGAGAATACAAAGCATAACTGCGGTAGCCATCAACAGCTGAGGGACTCACTAAACAGCTGGTGACAGATCCGTCTGGATGCATGACCACTTTACACTATAACCTGTATGTGTGCGCATGCATGCATGCTTCTGAAAGATACCTCAGTGCAACACATACTCTCACACTGTGTTTTTACTGAAGACTTAACAGTCCTACACAATGCGACTCAGGAATTTCACCTGGGTCGTGCCTTCACTGGTAAAAAACAGCTCCCTCGAAACAGTACCCTTAGGGCATTAAAGACATCAACACTAAGCATTTCAGCTAAATCACCCGTTTGCGCATATCAATCACATTCACCAATTCTGAGGAATTATTTAAGCCTGGTTTAGCTACTAGGGGTCACATCATCATTCATATCATAATGAGCTCACAGGTTTGATGACACTCCTGTACTGTATGTAAAAGAGACACATTACGTTTTACAAACTCTTAGAGAAAATTTTCAAATGTAGTTGACACATTTTTGGACACTTCACATGTTATGTTTCACATATGTGCTGCATGCTTTTATTTTTCAGATGTGATTATCCTCCTATATTTTCACTTGTGATCTCTCGCGCGATTTATTTATTTTCCCATACAGCACACGTGATTCGTTTTTCGGATGTCATTTTCTCATCGGAATAATTCATTTTCATGTGGTCACATGGTTTACATGATGTTACACATGTTTATTTCATTTTTATACTCAAGTAGCTTATACATTGTAATATAACATACGTAACATAATCACGTGACATGTATGTGATTTTTTTTTTTTTTTCCCCCACATAAAGACAGTCCCACTTTAAAGAAATCCAATATTAATCTGACATCCCCATATTTGGCACAGGTTAATGGAATTGCTTTGAGATGACACACAATTGTTCATTCCTTTGCCATGACCAAGAAAGTTCACCCAGGTGCATTCTTTAATATTGCACAGACAGAGAATGCAAAGTTGTTCTGAGATTTTAAATTATTAGGCTCTTTTTGCTTTGTGTCAGACTTAATCTTAGGTACCAGTGTTTGCTCAATCAGTACACAATGTGCACAGTACACAATTTGTAAAATATATAGAAAGTATGTAGAACGTTACTTATGAATAAATAAATTATTATAGTTTTGTTGGTGTAAATATAGCACCGCATATTCAGGTATGGAAACATATTATCTAATGCCAATTCATTAACCTATTCATCTTTATCCTGCTTATAGCCACTGTTGGGCCTTCGAGCAAGACCCTTCAGCCTTAACTACTGAGCTGTATGTTTTTATTGTATCTGGTGTCAATTGTAAGTCACTTTAGATCAAAGTGTCTGCCAAATGAATGAAATGAAATGGGATTGTCATAGTCAATTAACTGGAAGTTTTCCATTGATTATTCAACATCAAAGCAGATGTGTGTGTCAAATGCCGTGGATTATTAATCAGTGGTGGATCTGACAGGCTCTTGGCAGACACGAGAAAAATTGCTGTCATCAGAACAAAGATCAATCTTCATAAGGATATCCAGCGTGCTTTTAATAAATAAACACAGAAAAGATCCATTCGAAGGACCCAGAACACCTTTAGAGGATGTTACTATCACATATGAATTCTATTCTTCAAAGAAAAAAAGTTATGTTCTCAACGTATAGCGCTTGTTGAAGAGGCTTAATGTGTTTGATAAACCAAAGTTTAGCTTTAACTTATAATGATTAAGAAAATAATTCGTCTAGGTTAAGTCCAACATCCATGCACTTCTCCAACTGAAACCTACATTCCCTAATGGCATGCTTGTGCATAAATGCATTTTGTGGTCTAATCCCTGCCTGGATCTTGGACTGTGAAGAGAAAAATCCACCGGCTTGATTAAAAAATTTCATGTAGAAACATATTAGCCAGTGGAAGAATGAGAGCCCAGAGGCATGGTGCTGGAATTCTCCGTTTGTTTTGTGCAGGGAGACAGAAAGAGTGAGCAAGGGAAGAAAAGAGAGAGAGGTAATGGAAAGTTCAGCAGCAGGTTAGACTCACCTGAGAGTGAGAGAGGTAGAAAGAGAGTGGAAAAGAGAGAGAGAGAGTGACCTGTAGGTCTGCATGACTGCAGGCAAGTTTGGAAAGGGGTGGTGGGGGGGTTTGCCATCCACTGACAGACACTTGTGTATCCTTGTGTATCCCATCACTATGAAAAAGATAAAGGCTACATTGTTTTAGCACAGGGACTGATCTTAATCTGATCTAGCCAAAGATCAGTGTCTGAGCCGCTGGGAGCATTAGTACATTGATGTTGGTTGTACAGTGTGGTGGACAAGGAAAGTCCCTGGGAAGTGAACAAAATGTGGGAAAAGATTTTTCTTTGTCATTCAGAAAGTTCTGACACCACTACTGGAGACATAGTGAGTCTTTCTGAACAAAACTAATCCTTTCCTAGGATGGTCTGTGAAATATATACTCCTGCCTTTTTCTGTAACAATAACAATAACAATACAATTTAAGGCCAAATCATAATTCATCCATTTGTACACAACATAAATTAACTTTGTAAAGCTCTGACTCCAAAATATGTGCTTTGTAAAACGATAACCATCGGAAGTGAGTGTAGGTCACAGTTGAAATTAATCATGTTAGGCAATGCAACCCCAAGCCCAGGATCAAAGCTTATTCATCTCCCAGGTGACAGCAATCTCTCTTCAAAGCAAACTGCCCTGCCCTGTCATTAGCAGCGCATTATGATCTATAATTAAAGCAAAATTAAACCAATTAATATCTCCCAGTGGAGATGGATAGCTGATAGGATAATGACATGTGGACATAAGATCAATCATAAGGAGTCGGGTAACAAAGACGTGATAATTTGGGGAGACAGCATGCACATTCACAGACAGAGGGCTGAGCTGATGTGGACAGCAAGCCACGTGGACCAGGTGTTGAACTTCCTGAACATAGATATTAACCAGACCTGTCAAATGCTACCATTGCCCCCTATTATTATGTTTAAGTGGCATGCCTCAGTATTCATTCATTCAGCCATTCAGAAACGAAAGTTGTGTGGCTACAAGCACATTTCATGTCTGATTTTCTGATAAAGCCTAGTTTAATCGCAGACTGAAAATGATGTTCAATTCAGCATTTTCACTGAAAACATAACTAACATCAAGAAGTACATATTTTTCAGCTACAACCGGTTTAACTTCAATTCGATTTTATTTGTATAGTACGTTTAACAATATACATTGACACAAAATAGCTTCATAGAAACCCAGACAGAGATTTCTATTTAGATCCTGAATGAGCAAGACAGAGGGGGTAGTAGCAAAGTAAAACTTTCTGAAACAACATGGGGAAGAAACCTTCAGAGGAAAGGAAGGAAACCCTTACACTTTTAAGTGTAATTGGACCTTCTAGGGCCTCCAGACAAAGTCTAATTTAGCTAGACTGTGAATACCTTTCAATGGAGAATTTCTGTTAGAAAATTGTCTAGACAAAGACAAGAATTGGTCTGCCTTCCAAATATTTTTAATTCTAAGATTTTACATTGTAGTATCGTTTGTTTGTTGGTTTGTTTTTTTAAATCTCTGTCTTTTTCTCTCGTAACTAGTACAATGACAAGAGCCTCTTGTATTGCAGGCATTACATGAGTAGTAGTTTCATATGCTGGATCCAGATAAACTCACAACTCAAGCAGCTGTCTAAATGCAGCCTCCAGGGTCAAACTGACTTCTTGCTAATTTTCCTGTTTCTCTGGACTGATTGTGCTTCTGAAGACATAATTAGCGATGAGCACAGGATGGGTTCAGCTTCCATCAAGGAACCGCAGTTGCTTTGAAGTTCTGACTCATTTCAAATAGGATTCTTCGTGTTTGTGGTCAATGGTTTTGTGTTTCTTCAAATTTCTTCAAATTTCCCCAAATTCCAGTCTCACTTTGATCAAAAAAGTTGTCAGAATACTGACTGAAAAGTATAACTGGCTTCAGGCAGTCCACGTTAAGCAGATAATTGGGGTTTTCCGAACTTGCCAAGCTATAGGAGTAAACTGCGATCTGAACCGATTATTCTACAGGTGCTGAATCCAAATGAAACTAGAGAAAAGGTGTGTTCAGTCTCATGTTTGTGTAATGCGTATGGCATGTTAAGGTCTTTAATTTAACATCAGTGTTGATCCTGTGCTTAGTGTCAGCATGGTATTGTAGCTAATGATAAATATGAGCTAAGAGTGGAATATAAAGTGGCATAGCTATTAATAAACAGCTGAAAAAGTACAGTGGAAAATACAGGGCTAAATATTTTTCTTCAAGGTGTGTTAAGCTAATACCACAACACCTCTCCTCCTGTTTCCCCTGTCACAGCTTTTCTGACAGCATATCTACAGACTGACCAGTTCATTCCATTACTTCATGTGTATATTTAATCACGAGGGTGCCAGATATGGTTTAATCCGTGGTTTCTATACAGGGATATTATTCTTCTGTAGAAGTGTTTTAAGTCTTTTGTCCTGCTGAAGTGGTTCCTATAGTTGTGTTGATTTGATGCCTCCAGAGACTCATCTAATTAACTTGACTTAAGTTTTGGAACAATTCTTAGACAGTCGAGAGGGAAAACCCAACATATACTGAGGTGCTAGTTTATTAGATTCTAAATTGGTGTTCCTAATAACGTGGAAACTCTGTGTATACATACATACACATATACAGCACACTGTTTTGGGTGTTTATTAGATACTACTATCTGATAAGTAATAAACTGACAACTCTGTGTGTATTTGTCCATTGACACCCAGGGTGTATAATGGCACTGGTACCATGAACAAACCCTGACAACAGAGCAGTTATCAGGGTTTCCTAATGAGTTGTGCTACATGGAGCAGTGCTTCTCAGGTGTCCCGTCTTCAGGCTTTTACCCGGGCTGTTGATAGACAAACCGTACGTTCTGGGAAGTTCAAGTTAGCACCATTAGTCTTTCAGCATCAGGGGTAGGGCTTCAGAGATGCCACTCCTTCAATGCTCTTTGTTTACTGTCCTGCTTAATTAAGATCTCCATGTCTCTTAGCAAATATTTCCTTGCCTTGTGTTTCCTCTTGCCTTTCTCAGTGAGGCAGTGTCACATGGGTTTTTATTTTGCTTACAGCAGAAGAATGCGAAGGAACCTTTACCCACCGTTAGCATAGGGGCAGGTATAGTTTATAAGTTATAGAGTTTATAAGCTGCCCAAATCAATTGGCAGAAAAAGTATATTCTATTTTGTATTTATAACTGTGGAAGTATAAATTTGTACTTATCCTATTTATTCGTCAATTTGTTTACACAGTATAGTGTATTTTTAAAAAATATATATATATATATTTTGATATTGAAATATCTGATGTATGATATTCTCTCCAAATCACAGATACAGTGGGGGAAATAAGAATTGGACGCGTCAACATTTTTTTCAGTAAATATATTATTTCCCATGAGGCTATTCACATGTAATTTTCACCAGATATCAGTATAAACTCAAGAAATCTGGAAATATAAAGAATTCACAACATTAAAGTCCATAAATAAAGTTATGTGTAATAAAGCGGAATGACACGGGAAAAAAGCATTGAACACGCTAAGAAAAAGCAGTTCTCCAAAGCAAGGTAAGGCAAGGAATCAGCTGAAATCCGTAAGTAATTATACCCCCTATCTGTGCAAATGAATATCAGCTGGGTTAGTAAATTGATGGTCTATAAAAAGGATTTTCGTTACCAAGGTGTCACACAAGAAACATCTCATGATGGGTAAAAGCAAAGAGCTCTCCCAAGACCTTCCCAACCTTATTGTTGTGAAACATATTGATGGAATCTGATACTGACGTATTTCAAAACTTCTGAATCCTCCAGTAAGCACCATTGGGGTCATTATCCACAAGTGGAAGCAACATCACTCCGTCATCAACCGGCCACGCACAGGAGCTCCTCACAAGATATCTGACCAGGGAGTCAGAAGAATAATCAGAAGAGTAGCCCAAGAGCCAAGGACCACTCGGAAAGAGCTCCAGAAACACTTGGAGGCAGCAGGTGCCATCGTCACAGAGAAAATAGGCAATGCACTCCACTGCTCACGCTCACCTTGCAAGACTCCATTAATAAAGAAAAGGCATGTCGAAGCGTTTAAAGTTTGCTACGACTCATCTGGACAAGCCTATGAAATACTGGGAGAGTGTAGTCTGGGCAGACGAGAGCAAAATTTAATATTTTGGCTGTGATACTACACACCATGTTTGGAGAAGAAATGGCACTGCACATCACCCTAAAAACACTATACCATCTTGAGAAGAATCTGCTGCCATCCACCAGGATGATGAAGATGAGATGTGCTCAGTTGGGATAAATTTGCACCTTTAATATCTGTATACCATGTTGATATTTCTGTAAAGCTGCTTTGAGACAATGTCTATTGTAAAAAGCGCTATACAAATAAATAAAATTAAAAATTTAAATGTGGATGGACTTCCAGCAGGACAACGATACAAAGCATACAGCAAAGGAAACTCTCAATTGTTTTCAGAGAAAAAAATCAAGGTGTTAGAATGGCCTGTCAATCACCTGACTCGAATCCAACTGAACAAGATTTAAAGACAATATGTTTAGAAGAATGAACCAAAATCACACCTGAATACTGCGGAACATTAATCTCTTCATACAGGAAGCGTCTTGAAGCGTCATTACAAACAAAGACTTCTCCACTTCTCCAAGTATTAAATACATTTCAGTTAGCGTGTTCAATACTTTTTTCCCGTGTCATTCCTCTTTATTACACATAACTTCATTTATGGACTTTAATGTTTGGATTTCTTGAGTTAATACCAAAGTCTGGTAAAAAATTTCATGTGAATAACCTCATTGGAGAATTCAGCAACTTACCCTATAAAAAGATGAACTCATACATTATCTGTAATAATTTTTACAGTAATTAGTTGTATCACATTTTCCATATCATACTGTTAACTTGAGTTTCCAGTAAAATACTATAAAATAATATAACTTTCTTATACATATAAACAGTAAAATAAATGACATTTTAATAAAAAATGTACTAAATTGTAATAAATACAGATGTTTCATTTTGTTATTCAGATATCGTTACATTTAGGAAAAAAAATGAGAGAGAATACACCGTTTTCTCCATCAACTGGAAAATTTCAACAATGCTACAGCCACCTGTAGCAGGGAGCCAAGGAATCGAAACGGGCTGTGCTGTCTGGGTCAGAAGCTCAGTATACTCTCGTTCCCCTGTTAATCACAACTCATGTGTGTATATATTTCCCCAGAGTGTTGTACGTTGCCCTACAATGCAGCATGAGTAAAAGATGTGGAAGCATGTGTTAGCCTTCACGCTCCCCGATTGATAGCTGTCGTGTGATCTGGGAGAGCTGGTTGGAGGATGGAAATTGGCAGGTGAACAAATTGGGAAGAAAAGTAGGGGATAGAAAATACAATAAAACAAAACATGTGGTCAGTCAGATTTAAGAGAACATATTACGTTCTCCAAAGCTCCAAAGATTTCACTGTTTATAGTAAACTTAATTTAAACAAGTTTCTAATTACTAAATTGGATTATGTAGGGAGAGCGTGACCAATTCACATATTATTAACGTAAACCAATTACATTAGGAAATCTCACAAGGATGATGGCATTGAGAGGAACTATAACTATAATACTAAATTAACACAATCAATCTACCTATGGTAGAACATCCATCCATCCATCCATCTTCTATACCGCTTTAATCTTTTCAGGGTCACGGGGAACCTGGAGCCTATCCCAGGGAGCATGGGGCACAAGGCGGGGTACACCCTGGACAGAGTACCAATCCATCATAGGGCCTATGGTAGAACAGTGTGATGGTAATTTGGCCGTTGCAGAATGCCACTGATCTGAGTTCAGTCCTCAGTTAGGACTTCACTTTGAAAATACATGATCAAATCATGTTGAATGTACAAAAACAAATTAATGTATGCACTTCAATTAAGTATTTTTTTTTTCTGTGCATTTGTGCTTTGGAACAACTAATCGGTAATAGACGACACTCTGAAATAGTGCAGATGTCATTTAGAATGGGAATCACTGTTGATTCTGCGTTGATACTGCTCGCTGTTAAGGATGAGAATCATACATTGTTCTGTTCAAAATTAAACCGAACACAACAATTACTTGTTGATAATGGAGTTATGAAAAACTGAAGCTTGGGAGAAAGACCATGCCTGAAGCTCTTCCTTCTTCCTAGTTAACTTTCCATAAAATCCCATCTCTCGTTTTTTTACATGTATTCATTTAACAGGCGCTTTTATCCAAAGCGACTTACAAATGAGAAAATTTGTCATTTGCAAGCAAAGTGTTATAAGCGGAGAACAATACAAGTAGTGTTATTAAAAATACAAGATTTTTAATTCAGTTCTAGAGAAGCAGAGTGTGCAGAGTAGAAGTGTAAGAGCCAGTGTAAATGCAGGATGTTTTTTATATATATATATATATATATATATATATATATATATATATATATATATATATATATATAAGGGGGGGAGGGGCAAGTTAGGGGTTAGTTAAGTGTTCACGGAAGAGGTGGGTCTTTAGCCATTTTTTAAAGATAGTGACAGATTCTGCAGTCCGGATTGAAGTTGGAACTTCATTCCACCACTAAGAGACAGCCAGTTTGAAGGTTGACCTCGTACCTTACTGAGTAGGCACTACCAGGCATCGGTCGTTAACTGATCGCAGGTTGTGTGAGGGAACGTAAGCCTTCAGGAGAGTGTTGAGGTAGGGGGTGCTGTTCCAGACAAGGTCTCGTACGTGAGCATCAAGGCCTTGAATTTGATGCGGGCGTCTACAGGAAGCCAGTGGAGGGAGATGAAGAGGGGTGTGACATGGGTTCTTTTGGGTTTTTTGAAGACAAAGCGTGCTGCTGCACTAGTGATGAGGTTTCTCCCCATCTCCTTCCTACCATATAATAAATCCTACCCAAGAGTTTTTTTACTGGGGCCCTAGAGGGGGATAATTTTGGCTATAAAGTGCAAAGCTAAAGCTGTCCAGAACCCATGTTCTACAATTTGCTCCACCATTTTACAATTCCACAATCATGCAATCATTCTTCATGCTATTTCACAAATTGTTCTCTATTGAGGATATTATTATAGATAAAGCCTTACTGTACTGTATTCTACGGAGAATCACTCAAAATTCTTTGTTTTGCTGTTTTGTTTTCTGTTCTGTTTAAAATCCTTATCGCGTATAATAATCACCCAAAGTTCTCATAGGTTAACAGGAAGACATTAAACTCCACGTCATCACTTCACAAATGTCCTCAAGCAAATTAAGCAAGTGCCTGCACCTTCTTCAAATAAATGCCATTCAACGCACACTATGTGAAGCAGCGGCATTGAGAATGTTGCTTCATCGCAGACCATATGTTCTGTCATTAGTTGCCAAGTATCAGATTATTGAGTCATTATTGTCTGTAACGGCAGCTAGCAGTCACTTCCACATGGCATTTGAGAGGCCTCACTGGACACAGCGCTGGCCTGAGTGCATTCTCATCTACAAGATCTCATCTACGGCAGATGTGTTGATAGGTTTATTCATATTCTGCAGTATCAGTACCTTTGACAGGAATGCTGGGTTTGGTCACAGCATGACATTTGAGCAGAGATCCCCTAAAATTGACACGTGCTGACCTACAATATAACAAAAGCAATGCATCGACTCATCTGGCTGTAGTGATGGCCAGTATAAAAAAACTGTCTTAAGTGAAAGCCATTTTAAATCCAAATCTTCCAAGCTAGACAAGCTACTTAGCATCAATCGTAGGCCCATTGTACGGCCATTGTTTTTCCTGAAAGTCCGAGGCTGCACCTTTGAGGGAAAAAAAAATGTAACAGGTTTACTTGCTCTTCCGATTCAGGTGAATCTGGTAAACTATTAAAGATTTCATTTTTGAACACATGATGTATTGAAGGGTTAGGCAAAAATAAACAACCATTTAACTTCTGTAAGGCTGTTCTTTTGCATATTTATCATGACAGCAACATTACATTGCCCTTGTGGCTGAATATTGCCATGAAATAGAAATAGAAATAGAATTAAAACTGAAATAGAAAATATTCTGAATGTTTTCACCAACACTACAGACATATATCACATTAGCAATGACTCCCATTTAACTACAATCTGTTGAAACAGCTCTCAATATACCTGCACAGAAATTGGCCTTAGGTGCAGGAGCTTTTCCTTGAAAACTTAGCTGAGATGGTTGGCAGATTTGAGGCCTGAACATGTAATCCCCTGACATTTTTCTTAGCTGTCAGAGTATTTTGCTGCCAGTTAGATGTCAAGAGAAAATGAATGATTGTATAAAGAATCCTCTATATCAACATAGATAATATCTGAACTAGTTTACCTGGATGCAATACAAGCATTTGAAGTGGATTTGCATTTAAAAGGCTTTCTATTAAAAATGATTACATTGATCTTTGTAGACTAATGTTAATTAATAATAATAATAAATTTTTTTTAAAAAACCCACTCAATCAGCAATCAAATGCCAGTTTTAATCACTGCTTTTAAGAAGATTGAATTAATGTTTTCTTGGCATTTCTTCTTATCCCTGCTAATCCCTATCCTTCAGTTCCTAAGCTAAATTGTAATAATGTTGGTTATTTGAGCACTCAAGCCATGCAAATATCTCCTCTGGGTAGATGCCAAGCTAATTATGTTGAAAGTTGAGTTGCAACTCTTGTTTATTATGAAAAGAGGATTAATGATCTGTCCATGTTGAAATTCTATAGTTTTATATCTTTTGTAATAGAATGCCATTCTTTCTTTTCGGTGTTACTTTTTATAGATGGCAAAACGCATTTTCTTATTTGTAGGAGGTAATTCTCCTGGATTTCTGGATGTGATGGTTAAGTTAGAATGGAAACGTGTGTGTATCTTAGGGTTCAGGGACAGGGAGGTGACAGTGGAGTGACACAGGCTTAAACAGGTGTGTATTGTACATCCTTACAGGTCAAGATATTCGGCTTTGGTGAAGTTGTAGTTAAGGAAGTGTGTAGCTTTTCAAAGTCTCTCTCTGGCCTTTGAAGAAACCAAACTTACATCATTAACTGGGTCAGCTTTGGTATCAGTAGTATATTTAAAATTTAAAAAAATCCATAGAGAATAGTATAGTCACTTGCTTATTTCTGAAATGTGTGGAGCCAGAGGTCTGTGGAGAATTTATGTTAGTACATGTTATAATACCATTTACTGTGTGTAATTTGGTGGTAAACACAGCTGATTCCAACAATCCAACAGTCCCACAGTTAGGAAAAACTCTGTCAGTAATCCCTAATTGCATGTTATTACTTCTTTAGTTTTAACCCCAAAGAAAATCAGAAATGCTGTCAAAATTGATTCCAAAATCCTGTGGATCAAATTGACATGAACTTGTGCTGTAGAGTTGTGTAATGGTGCGTGCTAAATAATGATTAGGAAAGAGACTGCCATCTAAAGATGAGTGTTTCTGTCATCACCTTGCAATATAGGTTTTGTGTGTACATTAATTAGCCTCCAAAGTAAATGCTTTCATCTATCTTCCCATACAGTATGAATTAAACATTTTGTTTCAGTATGTCTTCAATCTCTGCTCGGACTGCGGGCTGCAAACTTCCCCCGATTCAGAAGCACAGTAAACCTGTATGTGATTTTCAGATCTTCAGGAGCACAGAAATATTCCTGATGCTTCTTTATTCATTTCTATATGACCTGGAGTAGCACACTGAAGTACCCTTCATTTCAAGCATTCTAAGCATTCTCTTTGGAGCTATGCAGCACAGATTGGGGTTATCATCAGAGCCTGCAGATGGCACTCTCGGTCCTGAGCCTCGGGTCTAAATGATGTTGGGACAGAAGGATTGCAAATTAGAATATATATTATAATTAAATGAAGAAAAAGAAGAAGAAGAAGAAGAAGAAGAAGAAGAAGAAGAAGAAGAAGAAGAAATTCACCACTCTTGTAGGTGAGTTATTAGGTTATTAGGAAAATTATATGATTTTTATTAAGAAGAAAAAGTTGTTTTAATCAAACAGAACAGAACTTTTATTATTATTATTATTATTATTATTATTATTATTATTATTGTTGTTGTTGTTGTTGTTGTTGTTGTTGTTGTTTCACTACATTTTACATTTCTTTTTCAATCTTATTTGAGGATGTAAACATAAACAAAACATACCTTCCATGACGGAAGAACAGCACTAAATATGATCATTTCCTGTCAGAAAGAACAGCACAACGTGTCAACTCAATTTTGCAACCCACTATAAGTACTGAAACATGCATACATTCAATTACACCTAAGCATGTATCATTTGTTCTTATACACAAAAGAAAATAAGCTTGTATTTTGCCCCACAATTAAGGTATGAAGACAGTAATTTACAGATGTGTCAGTTCCAGTTGTTGTACTGTATATCGGAGGTGTATCGTTCCAGTGTAACACATATTTATTCCTAGTGTGTAAAGTTTCTGGCTCATGTCGTTACTGTAACTAACTGATGGCAACAACAAAATGTTCAATAAAAATGAAGCATTTTCAAAATTGTATCTATGACTTGCTCCATATAGAGCAAAGCAAAAAAAAAAAAAAACACTGCCATTATATTCTGATCACATTTTCTTAACACATATCACATTCCAGGCAGATACAGTAACCAAATATAAATATTGGTTGCATATTGACAACATTATAAGAAACAAACTCTTCCTCAAATACAGTATTACAGGAGCAAGAACAATCTGAAATTTCACACCAGTATGCAACACACTAACACTAAATACAACAATGATCAATCGTATATTCAGAACTTTCTCACCTTGTTCTCTTGTATTTTTCATATTTGTTTCTCTGTTTAAAAACAGCCTTCACTGCAGTCTACGGACTGATGTAGAAGAATACGATACATCCTCTGCGAGCAGTAAGCAGAACCACGTAAGTACTTACAGGCCAAGTATTTACTCCTTACTCTTGCATTTTCAAAGCAAATCTGCCAACTAAACTTGGTACCATTTTTACTTGGAGTAGGTGTCTTTTTTGTCATGTTCTTCAGGTGGTTGTGATGACGTGATCTTTAGCAAAAGATGATGCTCTTCCCAAACTGGGCCTATTAACACAGCCTATTCTCTGCAGCAACTTAATGAGTGCCATTGACCGGTGTATCATAAAGAGAAGAATACATGGTATGATAAAGTAATTCAAGTGGGATAAAAATTGATCAACATTCACAAAAATGTTTATCAATGAATGGATGGATGGATGGATGGATGGAAGAATGAATGTATACATGAACGCTCTGTCGTTTGGAACGTCAGACATAATCTGACACCATACTGATGCCCACAAATGATATGATCCAGCCATAACCTTTATGTGGTTTTGAGTCCCAGCTCCTCATGAATGGATCTCAGAATATAGATTGTGATGTGATGAAGCCCCTGTGGTATGTCTGCTCTGCCCATGCATTCTGTACGAATGGTGACAATCTGTTCAAGTGGCAGTTTGAAGGAAAGTAAACATGCTTTCTTTTTACTCTAACGTTTTGCTCTTTCCTGCGGAGGATTTCATCTGAAAGACGGCATAAGGTCTCTCTTTTTCAAAAAGGAGACCTTTGAGAATGTTCCTTAGCATACACAGTGCTTCTTAGCTTACAGTTTTTCACATCCGATATGACGAATGCATTCAGCTAAAGTCCCACAGGTACAATAAAGACAAAACATATTTAGTTATAGCTATTTTTTTTGGAAAATCACTCATTTAATTAATTATTTAATTTTGCCAGTTAAACAAATTAAACTGTTTGTGCAATACATATCTGGACATATCTAGATATAAACTTATATAATTATATCATATATTAACTTAAATAATAAACTTTGTTTATTATTTCGGTGACTGGTGGTTAGCATGTTCGCCTCACACCTCCAGGGTCGGGGGTTCGATTCCCACCGTGGCCCTGTGTGTGTGGAGTTTGCATGTTCTCCCCGTGCTGCGGGGGTTTCCTCCGGGTACTCCGGTTTCCTCCCCCAGTCCAAAGACATGCATGGTAGGTTGACTGGCATGTCCAAAGTGTCCGTAGTGTATGAATGTGTGTGTGAGTGTGTATGTGATTGTGCCCTGTGATGGATTGGCACCCTGTCCAGGGTGTACCCCGCCTTGTGCCCCATGCTCCCTGGGATAGACTCCAGGTTCCCCGTGACCATGAAAAAGAGTAAGCGGTATAGAAGATGGATGGATGGATGGATGGATGAGTTTAGGTTAGTATTGAGTTCATCACACAATATGTTTTCTCCATGTCTGAGGCATGCAGTTGCCTGAATGTCCCCTCAAGCATCCATAGCCTTACTCTGTCATGTGTGCTGCTGATGTATAGTTTCAATCTCCTGGATGAGAAGACTTCAACAGAATCTAGTTGTTTCTGGCTCTTCTTTTGTTGTATGAGGATATCACTAACAAATTCAGAAAAATGAGGTAAACTGTTTTACATGATCCCATGAAAATGCCTCTCTCAAGATTCAGGACATGGTCAGTAAGAGTGGCTCGCATCTCAACTCTTTTGAGGTCATTCTTCTTTGTGTGCTACCCCCTCCACCCATTTCTTCTTTCTTTTCTCCTCTTCGTATTGTTTGTCCTCTGCCTATTTCCCATCTTTTTTATTTATTTTTTTTTTTACCTCTTCCAATTTTCTTCTGTCCTCCTCTAATCCTTGTCCTTTTGCTTATCCTCACTCTTCCCTTCTTTCCAATGATTCAACTGCCTCTTATTCTTACATTAGTTTTTTCTCCAGGCTCTTCTGTGGTTTGCTCCGGCTCCAGGCATGTAAATAACTCATTTCTATACATAGGAAAAGGAACCATTTAGCAATTTGCACTTTCTATGTTGTGTGCTTTATTAATTGAGCTGATTAAATGACAAATTAAAATGCTTTCACTTTATAATAATTTTCATTGTACATCATTACTGAATCAGAATTTGACAGTTAGCAAATGTTTATAAATTATAGTTCGTGCAGTTCATGTCATTAATATGTGTCAATCATAGTCATTCAGAATTTAAAGTAAGAAATGTTTAAATTAAATAGCACTTAATATATTCAACTCATATCTATATGTAGTCACTCATATGTATATGCTCTAGTATAGGATTATTTATAACAATGAAAAAAAGTTATTCCAAACTGGGAAATGAATACGTGTTCTTATGTGAGAGTTCATGTTAAACACATTAAACATGTGTGCACTCATGATTACAACTTACATACATTTTCCTTTACCTTTATATCTTTCATGGCAGAGTTTTATTTGTTGTGCTTAGGAAAATGATGCAAATGTTTTAGTGAACCATGAATAAAATGTTAATTACATGGTCACGATAATAACACGGTTTTGCGCATTTTATGCACAGTGTTTGGTAGACGACGTGTATGCGATTTGTAATTTATGTAAAATTATTGAAAATGTCTTTTGCAAAACTATTCGTTGTTCATAAGAGTGTGTAAATCGTTTTGAGAGCACTGATTATGTATCAACTGAGAAAACCATAAGTAACTCCTGACCAATGCCCTTTTGAGATGACAACAGGGGCAAAATTTATGTTCTCATTGTCATCAGCCAAGGCAAAAATGCTGCTTCTTCAACCTCATCATTGATCAGTGACTGACATAAACTGTCTGGTATGTCAGGCTACTCAGCGTCAGGTTTTGACAGAAATTCTGGCCCTTTTATGTGAAAAAGAAAACTTTAGAGACCCCTGGAGGCATGCTCTTGAGGCTTTAAGAAGGTACAGTACTCACATATTTCCACTGTCTGACTTTTGACTGCTTTTTGATTTCAGTTAGTCAAATAGCAACAAATCTTGCTAATTCATTTCTCATGTACTGTCTTGTCATTAAAAAATATACACTCTTCAAGATCCAGATCCAATCAGCCTGTCCATCTTTGTGGCAATGGTAGCAAATATGGTATATTGGAGTGCTGGTAATTATGTACATTGTACTTTGAGTAGGATTTTTTTTTTTTTTTTTACAACAAACAGATGGCTGTTCCATTTACTGGTCACTGACATTAGCAATTAAAGTTAAGGTATGACAAAAATTTTGTTTTAACCGTCTGTCTGTCAACAATGGAGTCTGTCAACTCACTGGTCCCTCAGCAGTGCCAGCGATTCTGGCGTGTTGTGATTCCACCCATGCAGAATTTCCAGAGAGAATGAGTGGGGATAGAAACCCAGGTAGATCTTAGATCTTAGTAACCATAACCTTACCAAGCTTCTCCTGCTGGTAGTGTGTCCTTTTCCACAGCTGTTAGACATCCAGTTGTTTACCTTGAACACTTCCTCAACAATTCTGGTCCTTTGTATACCTTTTGAGTATATCACCTGCACAACTTGGCAATGAAGTTATACCCAAAAAAACGGATGCTTTTTCTGTATTCCTCCAGTTCCTGTGTCAAACATCTCAATAGGTCAGAATTCATATTAGGAACTTGGTGAAACTTATATAAGAAATTATATAAGACACATATCAGACATAAAGCAAGTTACAGATCCAGATAGGTTCTGGATCCAGAGGGAAACAGTGGGCATAAGGGCACTGGATAGGACACCATGCATACACACACTCATTCACACCTAGGGACAATTTGTCTTATCCAACACCCCTACTGGCATATTTTTGGAGGTGGGAGGAAACAGTAGATCCCAGAGAAAACCCATGTAGACTTGGATAGCACATGCTGAAACTCATCACAGACACCAACCTGAACTCAGGCTCAAACCCATGACCCTGGAGCTGTGAGTCAGCAACACTACCCACTGCTCAACCAATTCATGGTATCAGGAAAAAAGTTAATAGCATTTGGGCATGGTCTACTTCACAAACAGTTTATTGGGTCATGCAGCTGCTTCTGCTCTGGCTTTACAATGTAAATAAGAGGTGTGCATCAGGACTGAGATCATGCTGGATCCAGCAAAAAAACGTTGCTGGAGCAGGTGTTTTATTATTTTCATATAGGCAGGCTTGTGGGATAAAGAAAGGCCAGATTGATGAACATGAGTGTGTTATAGACATAGTGCGATGTTTGTGATGAGTTTACAGTTTAGTTATTACTCATTAATCTTCAGTAAAACCTTTATCCTGGTCAAGGTTGCAATGGTTTAAATGCATAATTTATTTATTAACTGTCTTAATTAGAAGATACCAAGGGTAGCTACTAACAAACATATGCGAATGCAATGGTCTGGTTCCTTCGTCAAAAGGCTGCCAAGTGCAGAGCTGTCTCTCACTCGATCTGTTTGTTAAACACTCTTTGCTGGGTGGCTGAGAAACTCCACTGAAGTGCAGTCTGCTAACTAATGATCCCAGATAACAGTAGCCCACTCCAGCAGATGCCCTGTTAGTAGAGACGTCATGTAAGCCGCAAATGTTCTTTCTGAGGCAAACTGATGTGTTTTGTCGGTAGACAAGTCAACAAAGGAAAAATGAAGCACTCACACAGGTAAGCTGTAAACACTGGCATAAAAAAAGCCTAAACAGGGCACAGGTGACAGAAATCAGCCTCTAGCAACTGGACGAAGCATTGTTCCTTCTCAACTTCCTTGCTGCAGATTTGCTTCGTGGTCAGCGGCTAACCTTTTAGCTTTGTGATCCCTTCATTTTTTCTCTTATTGTTTTATTATTATGTTGCTGTAAAATTCGTAACTGCCGCTAGTGTAATGACAAAAACTGCTATCTCACATATTTGCTGTGAGAAGATTTCCTGAGATTTTCCTGAGATTTTTTGAGATATGTCCTGTATAGCCTATGGCTTTAGTGCATCACATCAGTCCAAATATCCAGAACACACTGCATTTCTGTAGTGCTACAGTTTTGTCCTGTGGCTGTTTGAGTGTTTCCATGTAGCTGAGTATCTCTACAAAATATGTTACCCACAACTGATACACAGCACTTTTGATTCAATTCAATTCAATTTTATTTGTATAGAGATTTTAACAATAGGCATTGTGACAAAGCAGCTTTACAGAAATATATAAATTCTGGATACCAAGTTCTAGTTGATAATTTTATCCCTAACGAGCAATCCAGAGGCAATGGTGGCAAGGAAAAACTCCCTGAGACGACATGAGGAAGAAACCTTGAAAGGAACCAGACTCAAAAGGGAACCCATCCTCATCCGAGTGACACTGGATAGTGCAATTATAAATAGTATTTATGTGTATGTGAGTTCTATAACTGTATACTATATGGTGTGCAACTGTGTAAATAGATATGTATGAGCTTATGAGCAATTTATGAGCTTAAGTATGAGCTTAAGAGTAATTTCAAAATTCATTATATTTACTTCCTGCAATTAGCTAGATTCTACATTCAGACTGCAGTTAATCCGCTCTATAGTTCACTTGGATCCAGACTCATATCACCTCATTCAGAACGTTTTGGGCAAGTAGTTTTGGTCTACATCAAATGTGATTGCAATGTTCCTACCTGTCTAAATGAATATAGAGAAACACACTGTTGAAAGATTTTACATAAAACCTTTTAGGGATCCCCCAGAAGGACAGTCAAAAAACTCTTGGGGGTTCCAGATTTTACCTTTTTTTTTAGAAGTGTATTCCAGACTGTTACACTTGTGACATTAAAGAAAGAGAAATAGAAAGCATGATACATGCAAATATTTCACAGTAATTGTCATATCATTATTCCGATCGTGCACTGCGGCCTACAAATATGGCCGCCATGGACTGCAATTCCCAGAACACTCATTCACTCACGCACACCTGCATCCAATCTCACACACAATCACACCACAGTTTTAAAGGACTTTCAAGGCATTCACTCTTTGCGAAGTAGTGAGTGTTATCACCGTACCAAGCGTTTGTACACTGTTCCTCATTTTGATTCATGTTCTTTGATCTTGTTTCTTGTTTCTCGTTCTCGTTTCTCACCTTGTTTATGCCTGTTTGTAGACCCATTGCCTGTTTTTTTGCCCACGCTATTGTCTCATGATTTGGATTTGTCTGCTTGCCGCTCTTTATTAAAAGCTCTTATCTGCACTTGCATTATAAGCACTAACCCACATTACGTTGAATACGTGACAGTAATGGAACAGTATATAAATGATAAAATAATAATATAGCATTGGTTCACTTAACCTACTGAAAGGTAATGAAGCTGATAAACAAAAAGCAAACACCCATAATACCATTCAGTTCTGAGAGGGTGGGTCATTTATGAGAAAATAAGCCTGGTGCAATGTTGGGGGATACATTAAGAGAAAGAGAAAAGATCACTGTCATTGGCAGTCTGCCACTGAGAACTGAAAGCTGAAAGGCATAGTTTTACAAACACTCAGAGAGGCCTCTATCTCTCTCTCACAAGCGCACACTCATGCACAGCATCTTGCTGGCAGTCACTTCAGCCTAATCCAGTTTTCCACCCAGCTGCAACAGAAAGTCACCTTTTGGTGTTTGCACATTTGAATGCAAACAAGGGGTGGCTGTGGGGCAGTTTAGGGCTCACTTGGGTCTGGGTGTGAATGGGAACTGCTGTAGTCAGGCAGAAAAATGTGACAGGCAGCTTTATCACTACTAGAATGCCTGAGCAGCTGAAAATTATAGCCTCCTTTGAGCTGGGATCCCCACAAACACCCACAGCCACACTGCTAAGTGCCTTGTGCCACAGCTCTTTCTTAGCATGTATGATTCTCTTTGTGGGCTCCCAGTACTGGTTTAGTTAAGTAGAGATTAACTCAAAATGACCAGTGGTGTTCTTTTTGATTGCTTACATGTTCTGCTAGTCCCTCTAGGGACATACTGTACACCCACCTATTGATAACCCCTTTCGTTCAGCCCAAAGTTCTTTCAAATTATGAATGTGGTGACATTTTTGTCATATACATCAGGCTTACAAGCATTAGGTCATCATATCCACCAGTTCCACTGGTAAATATGTCATCTGTACAATAAGGAGTAGCTGTAAGGTAGTTACCAAGGAAAGCATTACTTGTTCTGAAAGAATGTTTATACGTCTGCCAGAATTACAATTGTTTCAGCTGAATGATGAGGTCATTAGTTCATTTGGACTTAATTGAGCTGCAGATGTTCAATAGTTGAGTCGGAATTCAGTAAGTAAAACAAATCTTAAACACATTGCCTATTGGATCAGTGAGCACATGTGGCTGTAAAGATCCTCTTTATTAGAAGGCACATTGCACTGATCCTTAACTCTATTTAAATCAAATTAAATATGAATTGAATATTAATTATTTAAAAGCTCCTAAAGTTGAGCCTGTAACTCTTAAAAGGGTAGACATTGAGAAACATGTACAGTGCATCCGGAAAGTACTCATTTTGTTATGTTACAGCCTTGTTCCAAAATGGATTCAATTAATTATTTTCCTCAAAATTCTACAAACAACACCCCATAATGACAACATGGAAGAAGTTTGTTTGAAATCTTTGCAAATTTATTAAAAATAAAAAACTAAAAAAAAGCACATGTGCATAAGTATTCACAGCCTTTGCTCAATACTTTGTTGAAGCAGCTTTGGCACCAATTACAGCCTCAAGTCTTTTTGAGAATGATGCTACAAGCTTGGCGCACCTATTTTGGGGCAGTTTCTCCCATTCTTCTTTGCAGGACCTCTCAAGCTCCATCAGGTTGGATGGGGAGCATCGGCGCACAGCCATTTTCAGATCTCTCCAGAGATGTTCAATCGGGTTCAAGTCTGGGCTCTGGCTGGGCCACTCAAGGACATTCACAGAGTTGTCCTGTAGCCACTCCTTCGTTATCTTGGCTGTGTGCTTAGGGTCGTTGTCCTGTTGGAAGATGAACCTTCGCTCCAGTCTGAGGTCCAGAGCGCTCTAGAGCAGGTTTTCATCAGGGATGTCTCTGTACATTGCTGCATTCATCTTTTCTTCGATCCTGACTAGTCTCCCAGTTCCTGCCGCTGAAAAACATCCCCACAGCATGATGCTGCCACCACCATGCTTCACTGTAGGGATGGTATTGGCCAGGTGATGATTGGTGCCTGGTTTCCTCCAGACATGACGCTTGCCATTCAGGCCAAAGAGTTCAATCTTTGTTTCATCATGGCCTGAGAGTGCTTCAGGTGCGTTTTGGCAAAATCCAGACGGGCTGTAATGTGCCTTTTACTGAGGAGTGGCTTCCGTCTGACCACTCAACCATACAGGCCTGATTGATGGAGTTCTGCAGAGATGGTTGTTCTTCTGGAAGGTTCTCCTCTCTCCACAGAGACATGCTGGAGCTCTGTCAGAGTGACCATCGGGTTTTTGGTCTCCTCCCTGACTAAGGCCCTCCTCCCCCGATCGCTGAGTTTGGCCGGGCGGCCAGCTCTAGGAAGAGTCCTGCTGGTTCCAAACTTCTTCCATTTACGGATGATGGAGGCCACTGTGCTCATTGGGACCTTCAATGCTGCAGAAATGTTTCTGTACCCTTCCTCAGGTCTGTGCCTCGATACAAACCTGTCTCGCAGGTCTACAGACAATTCCTTGGTCTTCATGGCTTGGTTTGTGCTCTGACATGCATTGTTAACTGTGGGACCTTATATAGACAGGTGTGTGCCTTTCCAAGTCATGTCCAATCAACTGAATTTACCACAGGTGGACTCCAATCAAGTGGTAGAAACTTCTCAAGGATGATCAGTGGAAACAGGATGCACCTGAGCTCAATTTTGAGTGTCATGGCAAAGGCTGTGAATACTTATGTACATGTGCTTTTTTTGTTTTTTATTTTTAATAAATTTGCAAAGATTTCAAACAAACTTCTTCCATGTTGTCATTATGGGGTTTTGTTTGTAGAATTTTGAGAAAAATAATTAATTTAATCCATACTGGAACAAGGCTGTAACATAACAAAATGTGGAAAAAGTGAAGCGCTGTGAGTACTTTCCGGATGCACTGTAGGCTAGAAAAATATTCACTCTAAAAATCATTGCACATGTACCTTAACCTGTTAAGTTATTAAGTGATCTCAAATAAACATCTAGAATAGACATACTTATGTGGATTATGACACTGAATGCCATAAGCCTGTCTTTAAATAATTAACAAAAGTTCATTGCATTACTAAAAATGTAGTGGCAGCCAATTTCAACCCTTATTCTATATAATATTTCAAATATAATAACCCTATATAATTCTTCCTAAAGAAGCAAAATTTGGATCCCAAAATGGTTTGAGCTAATGTAAAATGAGGTAACATTTTCAGTTAATCTTTTACATCGTAATGGCTTCAAAGAGAAGATGCAAGACTAGCCAGATCACGCTGATGTATAGCACCATACTGGTGTAATATAATTTTGCAATACCATCTCCAAAGTACCAAAACATGCTTAAGCACTGGTTGGTTTTAGATAATGAATGACTTTAATAAGTCTGTTGCTTAAGGACACACCACCAAGAAATACTGTTTTTCCAGGTTGTAGGTAATAATACTTCTCTTGTTTCTCTCTCTCTCTCTCTCTCTCTCTCTCTCTCTCTCTCTCTCTCTCTCTCTCCCTCTCTCCTCTCACATCATTGAAAGTGAAAGACCGCCTGCTTTGTAGTCTGTGACCCAGTAACCGGAGATGTTCCTATGTAACTGCGGTTTATGGTGAATTGTGATCGCACAAGTATCAGCTGACTGTGCCCTGTCACATTTTTTTCCAAATAGCTCCCTTTGACAATAGGTTTTGGTAATAATAGTATATGTTTCCCTTACAGGAGAAGCCGTCAGTGCTATCTCACCACACCATCTCGTTTCTCATATTAGGCAGCAGTGATTGTTTGGTGAATAAGAGAATAGCTAGTAGGAATTCAGCAGGCATTCCAGCATAATGTACTTATGAGACGTGGCAGTTGGACATCTGTCTCAGAAGAAGTCATTAACAATGACTGGTTGCTAATCTTGCTTAGGTTATGACAGCAATTCTCATGCAGGTTCTGAAGAAGTTTGGTTTACACTTTAATAGCAGATGGAACTTCAATAGAAGGCCAGTAAACCTAAATTCTGTGCTTCATTTGTCACCCCAAAAATTTAATCACACATACAGCCAGAACAAAATTAGCTATGTAATCAATAGTTCTCTCTCTCTCTCTCTCTCTCTCTCTCTCTCATCCGCTCGCTCGCTCTCTCTCGCGCTCTCTCAGCTTGAGATCAGAATAGGCTGCCCAGCTGTGTTTTTCTGGGTAGAAGATGACCTGGACCCTCAAACCTCTGACAGTGCCTCTGACCAGGCACTGAACTGGAGTCATAGACAGTGAGGTGCTGCGAAGCAACTCTCAACAGCTCTCATCTTAACATGCACAACAGATCCCACTGAGATAAAAACAAATGGGCAGAATCATTGAATGCCACACCACATTCAAAAAGAATATATTCTACTAGAGTATGTCAAGGTTCACCTACCTGAGCAGAAGCAAACCCATCAAATAAGCACTGTGATATAAAAATCCATGTTTGGTAGCCAAAATAAGGTCAACTTTCCATTCTTGAAGAAGCCTCAAGCTGTCTAAACAATGACAGTGGGACACAACAACAAGCAATGGGCAGCTAGCCTGGGAAAAGAGAATACGTCGCTTAGAATAGATACAGAAGGGAAATTGCTTTATTTTGCTTTGGTGCAGAAATATGGACTTGTTTTACACATATATTTGGCTAAATTGGACCCAGACAACATTTTCATGTTTATCCCAGTATTGAAAAAAAAAAAATGATCATGTTCCGTGAATGGCCTGGGATTGATCAAGGTGGTGTACTAGAGTGATGGAATACCATTGTAAAGAAATCTAAAAATAGATGAAATATTCATGCAAGTATAGATGTCAGATAAGTTCAACCATATCAGGCCACAAACTCTGGCAGTTTTAATAAAATAATCAAATACTGTGTTATGCTGAAACCTTTAATATTGAATTGTACGGTTGTAATAACATAAATATTGCATCCTATTCTGCCGGTATCTGGAATACAACCTCAGTCACACTTGATTTGGCTAAATAAATACCAGTCCCGTCAACACTGTCATCAGAACATACACCTTTATCACAGATAATCTGTCATCTACACAATACATTTTGTTATTCCCTCTCTCCTTGAGATGGTGAGTCATGCCTTGCTGCAACCTGAGCAAAGTGGCAGAGTGTAACCGTGTTAGAGCTCTTCAAAAATGGGTTTGATCTTTAGCACTCTCTTTCTTGCTGTGCCAGAGTTGTCAGAGCATCACACACACACACGTGCACGCGCACACGTGCACACACACGCACAGATGGTAAAAGGTCACTTGCAGCCAAACCCATCACCCAAGCCATCCACTGTCGTATTGTTCACCCTATCTTGAAAGAGCATCTCATTTACCTGACATTCACCTTGTAATTCTGTTTCAGATATGTCATCAGATGTTACATATATGCCCTGTATGTGTTTATGCATTGTGTAAAGTACTAAGTTGCACACCGTAGCAGGAGTTTCTTGGCACCAAGGCAAACGGAGGTCTCTTTCCCTGAAGAATCCATGTCTTGTCACTTGTTCAAACCTGTTTTTGAAAGGAGCTTGGCAGATTCCCAAGTTCACTGAAACAGTCCTCAGCTGGTGTTGCCAGTTTATGAGACTAAGCCACGTAAGCAGAGTTATTTTGCTTCCAGAGCTTCCAGGAGGCTGTGTCATAGATGTGACCTTACACTGAACTAGCATTGGATATTGTTGAAATGTTCTTTGCAACAGACAATACTTGTGACTGCTGTCACGCATGCATGGCAGCATGATAGGAATATGTCGTATTTACATTATGTAACATGAATGACACTGTTGCAGAAGAGGTGGGGTTTATACAACCTGCAAATTTCTTTTATGTTCTCCTTGCATAATGTTTGGGGTGTAAACCTCTAACACACTACAGGTACAAACAAAAGGTAGCCATTCTTGATAAGAATCTCGTTGACCACTCATCACCGTATAGCCTTCATGACATTTTCTCCATGCCAGACAGGCCCCGGGAAATGCACATAACTAACTCAAAGAAGAAAACTCTACACATGTTTGTTGTGTGTTCTTCAATCTCATGGGTGTGAACAGGGCCAACCCAGGTCCTCTGAAGCCCTCTGGCTCTGTGAATGTCTTGGCTGGGCAACGGAGTACTTGTCACGGGCCAGGACGCTCAGGCTGGCCTAATGCCTGTAGCTCTGAAATCAAAAACTTGGCTTTAAATAAGAGTGAACTCTGGCTCTAGCTAATGCTCTAATTATCACTGGAGTATGTTAGGCCAGCTAAGCATGGTGTCAAGTCAACTTCAGGTACATGTGGATCATTACCTCTTTGTGGGTATTTCATTGTGTATTTCAGCAAGAAATAATACTTCAGTTGTCAATAATTACAATAATGTCATAAATAGTATATAACAACTCTGATATAATACACTATAATATAAATAGGGATGGCATGGTGACACACCAGGTAACATTACTGCCCCACAGCTCCAGGGACCCCTGTTTAATCCTTTACTTTTGTTTAATCCTGAACTATCTGTGCAGAGTTTTGGATGTTCTGCCCATCTACGTGGGTTTTTCCTGGAAACCCAGGTTTTCTCCCACCTCCCAAAAACATGCTAGTAGGTGGATTGGCTATGTTAAATCGCCCCAATGTGTATACATAGTGCCCTGCAATGGACTGGAGTCCCATCCAGGGTGTATTTATTATACTGTGCTATACATATGATATATTGCTATGTATTTATGAATAAAATGTATACTATAAAACAGTGCAGATATCATATTTAATAATTGGTGACTTGTTTTATTGTTCCACTATCACACTAATTCTGAGTCCGTGTTCTCATTACCATGGTTGTAGTCTTAGAAATCAAAACAGAGAGGACCAGGAGCAATGACACAGATTAAAAAAACCTTTATAAAGCTAATTTCTGTTGAATTTGTTGCGAAGTGTCTTTTGAAGTCACCTCAGTCGTTTTATTTAGAAGTGATGCAGACTTAATCTGTCATTAAATGGTTCAGGACTCAGCTTTTCCTTCCTCGGGTCTGTCACAATTTCCTAACTGTTTTTATTTCTTCTTTCAAGGAGACCATCAGAGATGATCCACTACATTCCTTTTCCTGACTGTGTTTGGCTGGAGGTGATGAAAAAGATGAATTAATAAATCTATGCTCATGTAGGCATATTCTGCCAGTGACAAAGTACTGTCATCGCAAACCATTTCTCATGCCTCTGTTTATACTCTCTTTTGAATTGTTTGCACATTGTATATTGTCACACATTTCTTACCTCGCACATGCTCACCGTGCTATTGTTATGTCAGTGCAAAAATATGCCATTATGTTTAACAGACTACTGGATAGAGCAGTCAGACAGTTTAAAAGTTAATTCAACTCCATTGAAATTGAATTCACCTAAAGCTAAAATGAACTTAAAGATAAACTTCACAGCACTTTTTGATCCATATTTATACTGAGCAGCCATAACATTAAAACCACCTGTATAATATTGTGTAGGTCCCCCTGGTGTCACCAAAACAGCTCTGACCCGTCAAACCATGGACTCCACATGACCTCTGGAAGTTATGAGGTGGGGCCTCCATAGATTGGGCTTGTTTGTCCAGCACATCCCGCAGGTACTCGATCAGATTGAGATCTGGGAATTTTGCAGGCCACCTTCTTCCATTGCTCCATGGTCCAGTTCTGATGCTCACGTGCCCATTGTAGGTACTTTTAGCGGTGGACAGGGGTCAGCATGGGCAGTCTTATTTGTCTGACCGGACCCCGTAGGCAGCAAGCTGCAATGTTAATTAAATGTTTTATCATTTAATAAATAAACAAACAAATAATACGAGTATGGGAAAATGCAATGACATTACATTTTCTTGTTTAGGGGACAGCAAGAGTACATGTATACTTATCCCCACTCTTTAGGCTATGGACATGGCTGCTTTACCACAGCAATCCTCCTATTATTTTTGCTCCTTTCTCAGAAAATTACAGTTTTCACTGCATTAAGTGGAAAAGCAGTATTGACGTATTCATCATGTGCTTGCTGGTCCTCAGGAAGGTTTTTGATTGAGTGCCATGGCCACATTCTTTGCACATCTAAAAGGATGAAAAGAGAAAGTACATTGGCCTCTAATATCAGGCTTATGCAGGAACCGTTTATGTTTACCTCTATGCTGGCTCTGTGCTTTAATTATCCTGCAATATTGTTCTTCCATATTCCACAAATTGGGTGCAGGTTGCAAGCTGGTGCATGTCATGGAAAAAAAAAAAAAATCTACACGAAGTGTAATTTTAGACAGATGCCACATATGAGGAAGTAGAGCCAATGGGGAGGGAGATCTGTAATTAAGAGCAGTTTGATGATATTTCCTTTAGTTACAAAATGGATCCGCTTCATTGTCAGTCATGGTGGGCAAACACAAAAAAGGGTGTGTGGACCTCCAAAGTTGCATCGCTTCACAAAGGCTATAGCTGTCATTACTGTACAATACAACTTCTGGAATGTCTGCTAAGTGATACCCTAAGTTTAAAAAAAAAAAAAAAAACAAGTATTTTAATTCTATGGTCTTGTGAAGAAAATGTATTTTAAATGTATTTTATGAAGATTATTTTGCAGCCTCGATTGTACATCAAATGTTAAAAAATGAAAGGGTTTCAAGACCAATGAGATATTTAAAAAATTACTCTGTGTGCTCTTTTTTGTGTGATTTTCAGTTAGTCTTTATCAGAGGAGCTGTTTTGTATGGTGTAACTGGTGCAGCATACATTGAGGGGAAATAAGTATTGGGACACTTTTGTTTTTGGTATTTTAATATACTGTAATTCCACTTCAAATCTACACTTTTGACTTGGTGCTTATAAATATAAACAAAAACAAGTATGCATTCATAAGCATCAAGAAATATATATTTAACAACGAAAATGTTAAAAACAAAACTGATAGAGAAAAAGTATTCAGACACTATGTTAAAAAAATATAAACAGAACAGTGAAGTAGACTTAGACACAAGACAAGAAATGCTGTAGAGCAAAGATGCCTTAAAAATAATGAAATTAGTCATTTCTACAGTTTAAAAAAAAAAATAAAAAAATGATAAAGAGCAGTAGACAGTAACAGACTAAACAAAGTCGCTGTTTGGTTTAACAACCCTGTGCACAAGCAGTTTAACAGAAATCCAGATATGGACTTGGATTTATTTCTAATGAGGTGACAGTGACAAGGAAATCCTCCCAAAGACGACATGAGGAAGAAAACTTGAGAGGAATCAGACTCAAAAGGGAATCCATCCTCTTCTGGGTGGCTGTGCAATTATGAGTCATTATTCTTCCACAGCTGTACACTATAAAGTCAAGCAGTGCTACGTGTGCTTCAGTACAAGCATCAGTCTTTTCTTTTATTACATTATCAAAATGAAAATGTATCTTTAAATCTATAGTGTCTACGTGAAGATATCCACTGAAAAATGAATGAGACTTATGAGATTTTCAGTAAGTGTAAACTTTAAGCTAGCCCAGTGGGACCAATCTTTAACGTATCCGTGTGGTACTATCCAATATTCAGGCTATCTATTTGGGGCCATCCTTCATATCTGACCACTCGCTCACACCCTCATGAAAGTAAATACCTCCCACTCATGTGACTTTTTTCGTTGCATCCCGCAGGTTCGTACCTGTAGTCTCAACCAGATGTCCTGTTAACCTTTCTGACAAGCCTCCTAAAAAATGAATAGTGTGCCTCGTATTTGTATCAGTATTTGTATCTGTTAGGAGCTAGTTATCCGTTCTTTCTGTCAGTGGGAAGATGATAACAATGTACACTGAGAGAAGGTACTTGGTGTGTTAGCTTGTTCACCATTAAAAACATTTCTAAAATATAAGCACTGTGTTCATCTACAGCATTTTTAAAGGTCATCTGGAAAAATGGGACTTCTAAAGAGCTGTGTATTTCCCATACTTTTCTATCTCACACTTCCACACTGTCAGCTGTAAAGAGGAATTTCTGCTATTAATGCACACAATTTGTCCAGTCATACAAAATAACGGAGAAGGATTACAATAATCTTAGTTTCAGTTGATGAGGAAGGTGGCATGAGTATGAGGGACCACTATACCGTCTCACATACAAGATAAATAGTCATATTACTCAGGACTCACATACTCCATCATACACGTTTGCATTCCACTGCTCAAAGAAGGCAACACTGCGAGGCAGTAACTGAAATGTGTCTCGACTTATCAAGCAGAGGTTCAGTGATAACCAGAAGATAATTTGGATGGGGGACCTTTGGATTATGCAAACAGTAAGAGTGGCTAAGCTCCACGGCTAAACTTTTATGCAAAAGTAGATCATAGCATGGCATAATAGTGATTATAAGATTATTATATAATAGTGTAATGGAGTTTATGCTGCTTTAGTATAAATTTGGTATATATTGATAGGTTTTCACACTGCTTTACAAAGAAATGCTTTAATTTAAAATGTTATGGTTATTCTTCAGTCAATGCAACTGTGTATAAACACTCACTATCCATGGGAACACCTCAGTAATACTGGATAGGACCCCCTTCGCTCTCATAGGAGCATCATTTCTTCCTGGCATGGACTACTCACAGGAAAGTTTCCCAGACCTTGTGATTCTGTTCTATGTTGACATGATTGTATCACATAATTGCTGCACATTCATGATGTGAATCTCCTGTTCTACCACATCCCAGAGGTGTTCTATTGGATTCAGATCTGGTGACTGGGGAGGCAACTCTAAACCAATTGTTATGTTCATGAAACCAGTTTGAGACAACTTGTGCTTTGTGACATGGCACATTATCATGCTGGAAGTAGCCTTTACAAAAGGGGGCCATGAAGGGGTCACGTGGTCAGCAACAATACTCAGATTGACTGCGATATTCAAATGATGCTTAGTTGGTATAAAGGGACCCACTGTGTGCCAAGAAAACATTCCCCACACTATTACACTACCAACAGCAACCTGAACTGTTAACACCAAATTCTGACCCTACCTATCTACAGCAGATATTGAGATTCCTCAGACCAGGCAATGTTTTTCCTATCTCCAACTGTCCAGTTTTGGTGACCCTCTCCCTACTTTCGCCTTAGACTCCTGTTCTTGACTAAAAGGAGTAGAACCCAATGTGGGTTTCTGCTGTTGTAACCCATCTGCCTCAAAATTCAATGTGTTGTGCATCATGAGATGCTTTTCTGCTCAACCTGGTTGTAAAATGGTTATTTGAGTTACCGTAGCCATCCTGTCAGCTTGAACATGTCCGGCCATTTTCCTCATTCAGTCTTTGATGTGATCATTAACTGGCGCTCTTGACCTGTATCTGCATGATTTTATGCTTTGTGCTGCCGCCACATGATTGGCTGATTGGATAATTGCAAAAATGAGCAGGTGTACAGGTGTTATTATTACAGTGGCCAATGCATGTACATTTGGTCAGTAAAGCAAAACGCCTACAATTTTCTAGTGTAAATGCTTTAATGTATCGTGTATATGTTCATATCACTGCTAACTGACACACAAGTAATACCAAAAAATGTAAGGCCTGACCACCCAACTATAGTTGAATTAAGCCCTTAGGATAGAAACTGACACATTTTGCCATAGATATCAGTATTCTGTGCAGCACAAACAATATTATCAGCACAGACACAGCCATTGTTTAATAACTGGAGTGCCAGAGGAAGATTTAATGTCTCAGCCATATGAGAAGAAATAGGAGCCATAAAGTTCTGATTTATGTCTCATAATTGAGAAAAAAAAAATAAAAAATCTGACTCAAGCACTACGCCTTTGAAAATTCCCCCATAATATCCTCTGTTAGACTTTCAGTGCATGCGTCAGTTCTTAGTGCTCTGTCTATAACTTAATTAAGTCTCATAATGACCAAGCAGTTATAATGTTTCATGCAGTTATGAAACATGTTCTATCTTGACAAGACAGTCAAAACAGTTGGGACATTCATTTGCGTTCAGACAAAATATGAGACCCACCTGTACATTTAGGGTGACTTAGCTCTTGCACAAGTTTTCTAGATAATATCTGATCATTGTGAAGCATCACACCCTTAAAATTGTTTCACTACACTACCATTCCAGTATTTCATTCCGAAAGGATGAATTTTACAGAACAGCTAGCATTCTGGCTAATTTGAAATTAATAAGTAAGTGGTTCTGCGAAGATTCTGTTCTTCCAAATAAACCGTGACAGCAGCAGCCAGATCCAATCATGCCGCCAGCAGCAGTTCCACATACGGAGACAGGTAGGCAAGCATAAATCAGAAGTGCCTGTCAGATTCCAGGTGTGCACATGTGCACCCAGAATGGCCCATAATGTTCATGTTAGGAGAGAAAGAACTCTGTCCACGACCACCCCATATCATTGGTGAATGCTTTGGCAATGACATGATTGTTGTTGCTGATTGTTGGGGAAATATTGAGAGAAAACTTACTTCAGTGATACGCTTTTAGTATTGCTAGCACAGGAATGCATGCAGTTTCAAAGGCAAGAACAGGAGGAGACATCCAAAAAAAGTTGGGACAGTATGGAAAATGCTAATAAAAACTAGAGGAGTGATTTGTAAATGTACTTTGACTTGTATTTAAACAAAAAACATATAAAGACGAGGTATAAGATGTTTTACCTAATCACCTGCAAATTGATGCATGCAACACGGTCCCAAAATGTTAGTACAGGGGCAGTTTAGGAGTAATGGCGATGTGACAAGTTGAAATAAGAAGGTGATGAGAAACAGGTGAGACAATTGTCTAATCATAGTATATAAGGAGCCTCCAAAAAGGCGTCACTGTCTTAAAAACCGTCACAAGTCTCTAATGTAGATCCTGACATGGGCTCGGGAATACTTTGGTAAACCTTTGTCACTCGACACCATTCGCCGCTGCATCCACAGATGCAGGTTAAGGCTTTAATATGCAAAGCAGAAGTCATACATCAACCCTGTCCAGAAGCTCTGCCCACTTCTCTGGGCTCGCTCTCAACTGAGATGGACAGTAGCACAGTGGAATCGTGTTTTGTGGTCCGATGAGTCAATATTTCAAATAGCTTTTGGACAAAACATCTGTTGTATTCTCCGGGCCAAAGAGGAAAAGGATCATCCAAGCTGTTATCAGCGTCTGTCATGGTATGGGGGTGTGTCAGTGCCCATGGGATGGGCAACATCTGTGACTGCACCATTAACATAGAACGATATGTACCCATTTTGGAGCAACATATGCCTCCATCCAGAGCAGGACAACGGCAAACCACATTCTGCCCGAATTGGTTGCGTAAGCAGAGACCTGTCTCCAACTGAGAATGTCTGGCGCATTATGAAGCACAAGATAAAGCAACGAAGTCCCCGTACAGTTGTGTAGCTGAAGAAATGTATAATGGATGAATGGGGGAAAATTCCGCTTTCTAAACTTAACCAACTGGTGTCTTCACTCAGCGTCCAAACGCTTAATAAGTGTTATTAAAAGAAAAGGTGATGTTACACAGCGCTTAACAGTCGACTGTCCCAACTTTTTTGGAGTGTGTTGCGGTCAACAGATTTGAAATGAGTGTATATTTTCAAAAATAAATTAAAATTCACAAAGTAAAACATCAAATAATGTGTTAATAATGTGTTTTTAATGTAGTACAGGGTGAATTGAATTCTCAAACAACACTTTTTGTTTGTTTTTTGCATTTTCCATACTGTTCCGACTTTTTCAGAATTGGGGTTGTACCATTCTGGTTATAACCTGGCCAGAAACTGCTGGAACTCGAGTCTATTTTGGTTAAACTGAATGATCCAAGTTCCTCTAACAAAATTAGATTCTACAAAGCTTTTTTACACAGATATGAGCTAGGAAGATGATATTTAGACCTTTAGACAGTCCAGATTAGGCAGAAACAGCATTTGGATGAGGACCTAATGAATGAATGCCTGAATGAATGCACAAATGCATTTGTGGGACTGTGTTTTCAATTGGAATCCTCTTAAGCAAATTTTCTCCATTGTGTAAGACACCACAGAAGCCATACGAGATGGATGGGGCTGGACGTGGAGTCTGTCTCCACATAATTGTTTTTCTAACACTTCTAGCTACAAGTGTTAAGTTCTCCAAAAGGCTTGCCATTCAGAATGTCACAAACAAGATCAGTCAGAGCCAAAAACGAGAGGGCCCCAAGTAGCTTTTTCAAAACAAGATATTGTGATTCAGCTCATGGTGTCCAAGAGCTGATGCCGAGGTTGTTTGGCCAGCTGCCTTTTCAGCGCGGTCACCTATTGAGATGCTTTTGGCAATTCTTAAAGCAAGTGTTTTGCACCAATTATTCAAGGGCAATGCTAAGATCTGTTCGAACCTTCAGTTTGAAATTCCTCTTGACATCATCCTTCAAAATTGAAAAGCTTCACCCTCCCTCCTGCTCCTGGGGAAGAGAAAGGAGGGTTGGAGTGGACAAAATAAATAGCATCCCGAAGTTAGCTGGGTTTTGCATAGTTAACATTTCGCTAACGTGCAGGAGCTCTTCTCAGGGAGACTGGGCAGCATTTTTGGGGGGCCAGGCGCGTTGTTGTGGCGACGGCACTGAGGAGTGAATGAAGCAGATGTCAGTGTAATCCATCACCCCATCACCCCCCTTCAACCACCCCCCACCTCCCTTTTTTACCCAGTGCTGGGACACCCTCCACATTGCTGCACATCAATTAAAGCTTCTGCACAAGCCCTACCATTAACACGCCAGCACTTTCCTCAGTTCCTTCCCTGCCCCACAATCATCCTCACAGTAAAAACTGTCAGCGTCAGTGGCCAACCATAACTTAGCAGCAACAAATGTTTTGTGGCTGATGACTTGTTACCGCCTAGGTAATTTGAGGGATTGTCATGCCATTGATGACTCTTTCTTTTTTTTTTACAAGTCTGTTTTTTTTGGCTTCGAAGAATTCTAGTTGTGTAGTCGTTTACTTCATTTCTAATGGAGACGTGCAAAAGCAGAAATAGACATTAAAACAGGATACTTATTGTACACTTTTACTGCCAAATTATCCATGAAAGATTTCTGTTTGCTCTGTTTCTGAGTTACAAGAAAACAAGTAGAAGCTCTTTCAAACTGCTGAGGTGACTTTTATTAAGACTGTTCAAAGCACAATGTACATTTCTGTTAAAACAGTTATGACAGTATAAGCATGCAGAACGACCAGTTTGGCAAAACATTGCTTGAATTCATTGTCTGTTATTAGAAATAGGACCAAAGGCCTTCCATGAAGCACCAGCTTCAATTCAGCTGTTCTTTGGTTAAACTCGCGGCCATGTTTTATGTCTTGTTGTAAGTACCAGAGTGTTTGCCCATTTTTAGTTTATATTATTGGTCCTACATACAGGACTGCTGAGAACAAATTGCTGTTGTTAAATGACTTTGAGATACAGTTAACACCAAACCAGTGCTCAAGGTACCATGACATCCTAGGCAGGTTCTAGCTTAGATTCCCATAACTGTGGAGGTTAGGGAAATTGTGAAGCAGGACAGTTTATAACAAAATAAATAAAACACTCATATAAAAATAATCTCTTGCAAAATATATTCTGTTAACTGCTGTTAACTTAGCACATGAACAATTCATTCAGGTAACCACATTCACACATGTATTCAAAAGCACTAGTTTCAATAGGCACTATACAGATTCCAAGTTGACGCCTTGGGGGGAAAAAAAAACTAGCAGCAAAATCGGACAGACGTAATGTTTAGTATACATATATAGCAAGAACAGTATCAGTGACCTCAGCATTCCGAATCAGTAGCAAGTGGAGGCATCTCCTGCATGCGAGCTATCCTGTTCCAAAATGAATTAATCGTTATCTTGGCTTCTCTGCCAACTAAAAAGACAAGAGCCAAGGGAGAGATCTGTGTGAGCTCATGAGAAGGCTATGTGTCAGGTAATATTATGTACAGGTTCTTCATCAAATGATTTCTATTTGTGAAAATGGTTGCTCAAAACCTATTTTTATGTATTGTGAAACATAATATATTTTAGGCTCTATTTTAGACAGAATGTTCAGAATGTTCCTGATGGTTAACAGCATCAAAGTACTTAATTCATTTTAGGAGAAGTTAGCTTTCAAGAGAGATGCACATTTCCAGTGTATATTGCTATAAATATAAATGAATTGTAATTGAGGGAACTGTGCTACAAACGTTTATCACAAGTAATATCACCAACAGCATGGTGTACAACTGTTTTGCTCACAATGGGTACTGTAAAAAATGACAGTTAAAAAAAGCACAAAGTGGGATCAAAGTGTAAAAGCTGGTTAAGTTGCTTCTACCAAAATAACATGGTAAAAATAAAAAAACAAACAAAAAAAACACACGAAATAAAATCACATGAAAATCAGTAGTTTTATTATTAAATAAATTAATATTAGCGTTTCTTTCTCTAAATAAAATGTTAAATACCATCAATATCATATACAGTCCATATACAGTATGCTTTCATAATGTCCAGAGAAACCAAATTTCCAGTTTTATACAAGCTCACTGAAAGGGTTTTCCATACTGCCTGTAGAACAGAATAGAATCCTGGACTTCAGGAACGTTCTCACTCCACTGTTTAGAAAGCTCTAGGCATCCACTGGTACCAACCACCAAATCATTCCACTGAGCTTTGAAACAAAGCGGAATAATTCACCCACACATCCTCTGGCTATCCTCCAGGTGAATAAAAAGATCATGCGGACCATAGAGACCCCTCGGAGTGCCTTGTTCCAAAGTTTCTCCATTCTAAACACCTTGGATCCACATCACCCCACACAGGAAGCCTCTAATTACTTTTAGAGGCATTCACAGATGTTTAGTCCCATACAGATGAATAAGGAATGTTTTATTTGCATGTGTATACCTCTGTCCTCTCACTGCATGTGTTGCATTTGACATAACAGCACCACAGGAACTTGCAGTTGCATTGCCACACACGTGAGTACTGGTGTGTGTTGTAGCCTCGTCCGCAGCACATCAAGTCACAGCTGTTGGCTTGCTGTGCTGTTTTATTGCAGATTCTGCCCTGAGTGCCCACACTGCCTGTCACTGGGTCTGGCTCACAGTAATTGGGTGACTTCTCAATGTACACCAAGTCAGTGTCCATGGGCTTGCGGTACGAGTAGGGCTTTTTGATCTTCAGGAATGTTGGCCGTTTGTTCCGGCTGGCTCGAACCGGCTCCACGTGCACGGCCTGGTAGTACTTATCCTTGAGGATGTAGCCAAGCTGACGGAACTTGGGGAGCGTTGTCCAGCAAGTCTTGGTTGTGCATGAGCCAGAGACTCCGTGACACTTGCACTCTAAGCGCATGTTCTTTTCTAGGATCTGGAGTGGAAAAACAGAGATTGTTCAGTACCCTGAGGGATTTTACAAGACGCTGAGTTTTTATTCAGAGGTCTATAACTTTTGTCTAAGATAATTATGAGAATAAGTGCTTTGATGATTCATAGACTGATCCGGTTAGTCTATCTGGTGACAGCTTGATGCCTGGAGTGATTGAAAACATTACAATTACCAAAGCTGTGGAATACATATATATGGGGAAAGGTAGCACTTGGACAGTCATGCACTTCTTTATATTAAGCTCTAAAACAATGTCTTCTCTTCTGGTGAAACAAAAAAATATTTAACCAGAAACCATCTTACAGCGCAAAAAGGATTGTTAAATTGCACATTTCTTACTTGTAGCGTTTGTGCCTACAGTGGAGGTTTTAGAGCATATTTCCGGAATAGTTAAACAGGTTGAGACAAAGGGTTTTTTTTAAAAACATTCCGATTCAAGAATGCAAGGATTGTTAAACTTGCTGTGCCAGAGCCTGATCCACCTCATGCCTGCCTGCCTGCACAGCAAGGCTGGAAAACAGCCCGCGTGTCGACAGGTTCCCTCCGTCGACTTTTAACAAGCCTTTTCATTTGTGTACAAAACATCTGACACAAATTGTTTCACCAAGCTAAGTATGAGATGCCGTCTGTAAGAATCTCTCTCTCTTGTGTAAGCAGTAGAGTGGAATCAGGGGTGCATACGATATAAACACAGCCTGAACGACAATCTGCGACTTCTACAACTGTCTGCCTGTGTGTAGTGTACACAGATTAAGCTCAGGAGTCAGGTTTCAGCTGCCTGTGAGCTTCACTTCATTCTGACTATCCTTGTATCCTGAACCCAACATGTGAGTTCAACAGGTAAAGGTGGCGAGCAAGAAATAACAAGGTGTTTTTTTCTTGACATATGCACTTTTTTTTCACGATAATGTGGTGAAACACAGTAATGGGTTTCACTACAACTGCAAATTATGATTACAAATCCTGAAAAATATATAACTTGCTGAAAGAAAGACCTGTGTACAAGAGAGCCTGTTTAGCTATGGAAGAATCTGTTAATGATTGGCATCAGTGAGTAGCTTGTTCAAGGCAGTAGTCTTTGGTGTGGTTAGCAAATGCTACCTCTTTCTTCCACTATGTAATGATGCTGTTTTTCCCGTTTGTAGGAGAGGCCTCACCTAGTGTTTTAATTATTATTCCATCCTCAATGCCTGTCTGCCTCATAGACTTTGTGGAGTCTCCTTGACAATTGTCTGCTCTCTGGGATGTGTATCAGGCTTAGTGTGGTCATGCTGCTGATTCCTGATAAACGACACGTTCATAAAGCATACTGAAGTGAAATCTGTGTGTCTGTGAGAGGCTGATACCTTCTTACCAACAACACTGTGAGGCATCTGAGAGTATTTCCCAAGAATACACTGAGAAGATACCATATTTTACCATGACATGCTGACAATCAAAACTGTACTTAAATCATATTCATACTGTCACCATCATTTTGACCTTCACTGCCATTTGAGTCTCAATACTATTAAATACGTCAGCATCAAATTGTAGAAATCAGCTCCTGTTGAAACCATGTGAACAATGTGTGATTTTAGAATGAGACCTAGTAAATTACCAAAGCCAGTTGAATCATAAAGGACGGAGTCCATACCAGAAGGTTATGACCTCATCTTGCCTGAAAGATTTGATGATCTGTCCAGAGTGCTGAAACAGTCTACACTCAAACCCTTTTACGAAAATATTGACAAAGTTGTTATAATAACAGTTACATTTCTCCGGAAAGGAGAAGGTACCTACTGTTTGCCTTAATGTGTACCCAGTTTGTCATAGCTTAGTTTGAACTTTTAGACATCAAGCCTAATTATGTGACTATTCCAATAAGCCACTATGCTTAGTCTAATGTCTCAAATATGTTCCTGAGAATTACCCTAAAAAGCCTTTTGTAACATCCAGTGACATCACTCAGTATGAGTAGATCAGTAAATACCTCAGGAAAAAGCCCAAGAAGCATTAGAGGTTTCGCTATCTCTTGGAACACAAGTGAGGAGATTTAGTGATTACTCAGATTGTGCATTTCCACGTAAAAGCCTTTGCCGTTATAGCTTTATAAAAGCTCTTTCTATTCTAACTGCCACCATTTTTTATTTTTTTTTATCAGCTAGATGTTGCTGGGAATATTAAACAGAGCAGCTAATTAACATGCATACGGTCAAGTACAGAATTATTGGCACCTCTAATAAAAATCAGCTAAAATTAATATATGCATAGTTATATATGTATAGAACAGCTGTATAATTTCAGTTTTAGTATCATTTTAACATTTTTAAAATATTAACTTTTTTAACATCTTTTTTTTTTTTTTTTTTTTTAAACCAGTTAACATTTTAACAATGTGCATTTTTCTGTTTCAAAATTATTGGTACTCCTACAATTAATATTTGGTGAAGCCTGTGCACTGAGCAACTTCAAAAATGTCTAACAAGATTGCAGTCATCTGTAGAGGAGTTTTGAACTACTCCGGCAGAAAATTTTGGTTCTTAATTTAAGAGTGTTCCGATCAGGAGACTGAGACGGACATTGCACATCACTGATTTTGTGTTTCTGCAACCGTTTCTGTGTGCCGGGTAAAAATCATCTGTCTGAATGGCAAAATAAAATTATACAAATACAACCATATATTTAAAGGCAGTTCCTGGTAATTCGGCAATTAAAATCGATAGTGTGTAGCATTAAATGGTTTCTCATTCACACACACACACACACCCCCCAATGGCGGCAGAGCTACCATACAAAGTGCTAGCCTGCCATCGGGAGCAACTTGGGGTCTTGCTCAAGGACATGTGGAGTCATGTGGACTGGGAATCGAACCACCAACAATACAATTGGCGGACGATACGCTCTACCCCCTGAGCCACAGCAGCCCATAATAATGAATTTTAAATATTCTTTGGAGGTGTCAATAATATTGCCACACATGTTTTTGAGAAATGCATTAATAAATGAGTTTTGTTATGGGAACATTAACTAGTTGTTTGAGTGATATGATTAATTATGTACTGTTCATTTCATACAATAATTTTTGCTCATTCTCTTGAGAGGTACCAATGATTCTGGTCTACCAATTGTTGTAAACACTTCACATCAAGCTCCAAATGCTCTAAGTTTTGTAAAAGTAGTGAAGTCTTTTTATTCCTATGTATCTTAAAATGACGGCGGTAATATGACGGCATATTTGGGAATTTATTATTTATTATTTATTAATTCATTTACTAAACAAAATTTATAGTGGTATATTGAAGCAATGTTTCACTTCTTGACCGTCATTTCTGTTTAGTGCTTAACAATGGACATCCTACTACTTCAGGCCATTCCACGGAATTGTTTTATCCTTAATGTTAATGATATAATCCGAGATGTTTTTATTTTACCATGTTTCTCTTTGGTCCAAATGATCTGCCATAACCTGTTATCCAATTGGTGATTTTTCATGTCCATTAAAAAAAAATTGGCAAGTACATAAGGTTTGAAGTTTCAAAAAAAGAATCTCTTATATTGTTCCACCCAAACAGAGTGCATGGCATCACTCTCTTATACGTACCTTACGCCCCACTTCATTGTTATGGAGGTTCATGAGAGTCCTAGCATTTTGCTTTATCTCCCGAGCATCCACAAACATCTTGGAAAAGCTCAGGCCATAGCGGATGTCAGCTGAGCAGCCGCCCCACTTCCAGCCCTCTTCCTGGTTGTAGAAACCTTGCTTCTCTTTATCACACCCGCAGCCACTCAGGGTTCCCTGGGTGCAGGCGGCCGAGATAGCATGGGCAACCCCAGCAGCGATGATGGCATAAGTGAAAGCTGCCTCTTTACTCCCTGCAAAAAGCGAACATGTACAATTCAGAATCACAGCCAATAAGATCTGCTGTCTCAGGCCAGATCAAGCCTGTGCACATGCTTGACATAGTTCAACTTTCGACAAGCAATATGCACATGTTTTGCCAAGTGGTATTCATTTATCATTCTGTCTTTGCACTTCTGCCTCATTAAATGAGGTGGGAGCTTTGGACAACTATCAGACTTGCTGGAAATACGCTAATATGGACCTGAGTTTATGCAAGTTAACAATGGTACGATAACAAATGGTAGGCGACGCAGGCAATTCAGGGCTTTATTTGACATGGAATAATTGTCGTTCAGTTGTCAAGGGAAAGGAAACATTAAGACAAATAACTGTATGATTGCACTGTGATGACCATTCCAGCGAAGGAAGGAATAGCCTACCTCTTTCACGAGCATAGTGAACACGGGTTTATTTAAAAGACAATAGAGTGGTAGAGATCGGGGGCATGCAGTACGTTTGGACTCTTTCCCAGCTTCCGTCAGAAAGAGGGATCCACCCAGCAGAGGTGAGTCCCCCAGGCATGCAGAATATCTTCTGGCAAGAAGACTCAGATAATTGATTGCCATTGCTAAGCAGGGCACTTCCAGGTTAAGAGTATTATTCACTTATGTAGCCACAGAAATGTAACAAAGACCTTTGAAAAGCCACAATTCAAAGCATTAGGTATGTGTTGCAATGCACCATGACTAGTTGTTTTGACTTACACTCTAAAAGATTTCTCTAAAACCATTCATTTCTTTCCTTTAAGCTGGCTAACAATATGTTTAACAGGAAGACTGACTTGTGACCTATGAGGCAGCCTCTACTCATCACGGTGAATTCCAACAGTCTCTTTCAGGGTTGTGTTCAAGAGAATCGATGGACGTTTGCAGTGACACAGATTTTATTATATATATATATATATAACAGTAATTTGTATTAAAGTCTTAGATTCATTATGCTGTTAAGTTTCAAACCGCTCCTGCTCTGTACTAGAAACAGAAGAAATCCAGACACAGTTTCAGTTTAAACATGATTATACACAAGAACAAAATTCTTGGGAAACTCCTAAGCAAAGAGCATGTTGTCATGCATTTAATATCTATTGATCAGCACCGAGTTCCTGAGTACCTGAGCTCTCCTGGAAACATACAAATCATCATTTGGATTAATGAATCATCAACTGTTGACTCTTCTAGAAATCATTTACACACCTTGAACTAAGAAAACTGTGTCCTTTAAGTAGGCTGAGTGCACAAATTTGTCTCCCTTTTCAAATTCTGTACCAAACATAACTAGTCGAACATATCTATATCTTATTGATATGACTTTAGGAAGTTAATTTAATAGTCAGTGGTGAGCAATAACTGTCTCAATCAAGCTGTCTGCTAATTATTGCATCTTGCATGCTATGACCGAGTGCAGAACATTCTCAGCGCTTTCTCAGGGCCTCCAGACTAACACTAACACTGGTATGTGTTGACCTGCAGTTGATAAACATCTTGGAGCAGTGCCCAAGCAATTTAAGAAAGGCTTGTTTTGGGGCATCAATTATATGGAGATTTTTATGAGTTGCTTGGGCTTGATGCCAAGATAGAACAGACGTATTCAATGGAAAGGTTAGCACATACTGAAGATTTCACAAAAGCAAAGTTCTAAAAACCACTTGTCCATGGGCCAGGGTGAAATAGTCTTTTTATTAAGTATATTACTTTGCCTGTGTTTACTTAAACCAAGATAGTCTGCACACAAACTCAACTGATAAGAAAGCCATAAAACATGTGTGTTATGGCATGGGTTTCGTTACATTACAGAAGTCTGAATCAGTGGCTCACAATGATCCTGTGTGAGATGTCTCTTGCCAAAACTGTAAATGCAAGAGGTTAATTTCTAAACCTCACACAATGTACTTGTCTGGGCTTGAGACAATGCTGGTGGGGGAAAACTATTTTTCAAATATGCTGGAGGGTGCTTAAGTGTGAGAAAGGGGGATGGTGAGGGTTCCACTTGAAAAACACAAGATAAAACAAATATAAATTATGCAGTTATGTGTTCCAGGACTCTGCTCTATTCCCATCAGTTTGGTAGCTGGACCACATTGAAAATGTAAAGTAAAGCAATCATCTCCAAGCTTCATAAAGTAATGCGGTGACACACTCCTGAAAGAAGAATCCACCATTTTGATGCCAAGCCCAGAGCATATGGTACCAGGCCCTGAACATGAGCAAGCATTACTTCACCTCCTTCTGAACTGCCTTATGAGGATTACCCACTGCTCTTCATGTCTCAGAGCTTGGCTACTGTGAGTGCTGCTGCAAGTCTGGCCACTGAAACCAGTCCCGTTCGAACATTTTCCCATTCTCTTTTATCCTGACTATAGAAATGTTAGACATCCAACTGGGAAACACAACTGCTATTGAAATAAAGATCACGTTTGGTCACTCTGTATCACTGTCAGCCAAATGGTGCTGAGATAAAGCAAATTCATGCCTCCTGTATCAAACAATATAATCAGCAACCAAAACAAGGATCCTGTCAGCCATGAACGAGTGCTGCTCAAGAATGAGATGGATTGAGGGAAATTTTTGGGTAATGCATGAGCTTGCAGCAAACCTGCCCTTTTTCTCTTTACTTTTTCTCAAGTCACTCATCTTTGATGCCAAGGGATAAAATACAGCTTCACCTTCAGCGATGGATACAAGTCTCTACAGATCTTTGCAGAGTCTCAACAACACAGTTCCAATGCTGCATCAATGCGACTAAACTCAAGGTGAGAGGAAAGAGGAGATATTACGTGAAATATGATCTCTGGATATATTTCCAAGGTAGGTCAGTCATTTGAGCATCAAGATTCCCTACATCCATCTTTAACAGACAAAACGGCCCAATAATCCTGCCTCCTTTTTCCCACCAGCCAAAAAGGCTATGAAACTAAAGCAAAGTCCTTCACATAACCATTCATCAAGTGTCAGAGGTTCAATAGCACTAAAGAATCCCTAAATAGGCTTGGGTTTGCCTCTGGAAAATAGATAGTGTTACCCCAAGGAAAAAAAAACTTTCTCTTAGCTAGTTTTTTTGTTTTGTTTTGTTTTGTTTATCCACGGTGACATATGGTTACATTTCCTTACAATACTGTACTATTTTGTCCCTTCATTCACACTCTGTAACTTATACCCGTGGAAAAGTGAAAGCCCGACTAGCAAATCATTAAAATCTACAGATAAGACAGCATGACTAGAAAAAGGCTTCTTTTGAGAAACGGGGTTGTTAGAGAGGCCGTAAATTCAGCCACGTTGATACTTGCTGTGTGAATGGAACGGAAGCACGTCTGACATGCCATTACAGGAGGGCACTAAATGCAAAATGCTACAAGCAAATCAGCATCCACGCATCCACTGACAAACCACTTCCAGTTACAACAGTGTTTGCCAGCTCATAGCTGGAGTTTTTGTGTGCCGTCTCATTATGAGCTAAACCACAAGCCAGTAATTCATCAAGAACTAAATGATTTTTGTGTGTGTGTGTGTGTGTGTGTGTGTGTGTGTGTGTGTGTGTTGTTTTCCTTTCTAGCATTTCGAGTTCGGAACTACTGAAAAGGTTCTCAAGATTTAGAATAAATCCCCCAGTCTTTATCTATTAGGTGAATTATAATGTACAACATGAATTAACTTGATGCTGGAATTAGAAACGGGTGCAGTGTTACAAAAATGTTATTAACCGGTCTATATTTTGCCTGAGATCACTGAAACACAATGACTTGCAAGTTGATTAGTCACTATATGGATTTTTTTTTTTAATGAACTGGAAACGGTATGGATCTGAACATATAGCCTCTGAGTACTCTGAGTTAATTATCTCAGTTTATTACTGATAGCCTACGAATGAACTGGCCACAAGGTAGGCTATAATAACATAAATAAATAAATCAGTCACGGTAGTAAACATGAATTGAATTACGATTCAGAGTCTAGATTTGGTTAATTATGTCAACAACTTCGTTAACGTCAGCTTAACTGACACAAGGGCGTAGGTTTGCATATGGACGGTAGGGACATGTCCCTACCAATATTTTGGGAGGGTAGAATTGTCCCAACCAATATTTTTTCTCTTTACCGTTAACAAATAATTTCATAGTTTACTTTCTTTTAGTCTTTGATCTGTTGCTTTGTATAATTTGTATTTAAATGTAAATACAGATCTTAATGTCAATATAGATGTTATATTTTAATAAACCAGTTGGTTGTCAACATTAAACAGTCCTCTCTTTTTTTTGCCTTGGGTGTCCCTACTAATATTGAGACCAAACCCTTGAACTGACACAATTTTGGGATGTGTGAGTTATTCATAGCTCAACTTGCATGAAAATTGTAGCCTCTTAAGCATTAAAAATAGAATTTCCTCTAATTCTACAGATACAGTAAATGGTTGTGTAACATACCCACTTTCAACTCTTTTCCAAAGACGGTCCTCTCTCCGAGGGCAGAGCAGTTCCAGCGGCCATGGCGGAACTGGAACTGGCACTCGTTGATGCCCATCTGCGCTCCTTCTCCGATCACGATGATCGCGTCGGGTCGGCTCTGGCAGATCGTCCGTTGACGCGGGGCAAGACCCGGGATTTTATTACAGATGATGCTCGCTCCCAGTGCCACCACGGAGGAGAAGCCGCTGTGGAGGTTCAACATACAGCATCAAATGAACAGCAAAAAAAAAACAAGGCGCGTGTCTTGACTAATAAAACACGTCGTGAAGACGGTGTGAAGTTCTGCGCCGTTTCACCGACTTGTCTAGATTGGTGCAATCTTTGGCGCAAAGTGCAAGCCGAATCATTTGAAAAGACCGCTAATAAAGACTTCGAGTTACATGTTGCGTGATTTCTTGTCAGTTCTGTGTGAGTCCTTTCACTAACAACAACAACAACAACAACAGAGACTGAACTAATGCAGCATGGAGTTTAAAGGATGGAATCATGTCGGTTATTGAATTAGCAGATTGTAATTGTTTATTATCTGTGCATTGTGTAGGTAAATAACTCCCTGTAGGAGATGTCTGTAGGGAATAAACATTAAAAACATGAATACGCATGGAGTATCCAGGTTATCCTTCTATATTACTGCACGAGCAAGTTCAGACACACCAAGGACAAACTTCATCCATCAAAAACACGCTTAAAACATAGGACTGTATTATTCACTGTTCTGGGGTTAATCGCCTATGTGTAGCTCTATTGTGAGATAAACTAGTGCGTTTATCTCAACAATGCAAAAGCAAATTAGAACCAGGTAAACTGTAAGATTTATTATTATTATTATTATTATTATTATTATTATTATTATTCAACTCACCCGATTTTCAGATAAATAATCCCCAGGCAGAGGAAAATGTGAAAAATCCAGCGGCGCGTTTTCCTACTCATGGTGCCCTTTGGTTTAGTTAGGCAGGGAGTGTGAGTCCGGTGTGTGTGTGTGTGTGTGTGTGTGTGTAAGGTCCCTGCTTTAGCGTGGATGCAGCGCTCCGAGCTCCGAGCGCACCTGAGCTGAGATCCTCCTGAGCTCCGGAAGCTCCTCCAGCATGTGTCCCGCTGACGGTTAAATCAAAGTTTCAATAATTACACTAGATAAAGTCTCATCGCCGCCCGTGTGTTCTCTGCAGGTCCTCCGATCTTGTCAGGAATGTTAAGGCGGTGTTTACATGGAGCTCATCTCCAGAGGAATTGCTCATTCCGCTGCGTTCCTGTTTATTCAACTGCGTCTGAATGGAGAGTCTGGTCCCGAGTCTGCTTCCGCCTAACTGCCCTTACCTGGTGCTATTTTTGGGACGAAGTCTAATTTAGCCGTCATTTAACACCGTCGATCAGAGCAGGGGGGGAATGCGTGAACAGGTGAAAGAGTTCTTCTCCAGTGTGCGGGATTTGTCTGGTCTGATGGAGGTTAATCCGCGCGGTAGCTCGAGCTTCTTTAACAGAGCTTTTTATCTCTTTTGCCTGCACCCGTTTGCTCCTCCCATGAGAGAGGGTTTTGATTCTGTCCTCGGTGCCCCTTTAACTCCCCCCGAACTACTCATCATCTTATTAAATATTCTTACTTAGTCTAGCTAGATGCAATTTTTAAAACTTCTACAAAATATGAATGCATGAATGAAAATACACTTCACAAACACCCAATGCAAATTTAATGCATGGAAATTGACTGCATTAGACCTAAAGTTCAAATATCATTTATGTCCTTATGATCATGTCATTATGATCATATATATTGCCTTATGTCATTATGATCACATATATATGGCCTTATGTCATTATGATCATATATATTGCCTTATGTCATTATGATCATATATATATAGCCTTATGTCATTATGATCATATATATTGCCTTATTTCATTATGATCATATATATATAGCCCTATGTCATTATGATCATATATATTGCGTTATGTCATTATGATCATATATATATATATATATATATATATATATATATATATATATTGCCTTGTCATTATGATCACATATATATTGCCTTATGTCATTATGATCATATATATTGCCTTATGTCATTATGATCATATATATATATATATATATATATATATATATATATATATATTGCCTTATGTCATTATGATCACATATATATTGCCTTATGTCATTATGATCATATATATTGCCTTATGTCATTATGATCATATATATATTGCCTTATGTCATTATGATCATATATATTGCCTTATGTCATTATGATCATACATATTGATCAAAGTGCTGAAAAGCATGACAGCTTTAGGGTTTAAAAATCTTTAGGGATTTCTTGTGACAGTATTTAGAGATTTTTTTTTCAACAGCCCATGTCAGTTTATAAGGTATATAACTCCTATCACAAATATGTATCTATTATTAGGCTACTTTACTGTTTTTTTTCTTTCTTTCTTTCTTTCTTTCTTTTTCTTCTCGCCTATATGTTCTACTGCAGCACCCAAGTATTGTGAAAACTAAGCATCACGTTGCTTAGTGAAGAACCTCGTGCATATGACATTAAAGTTCTTGTATCTTGTCAAGTGCGTTTAATACAAATTACTGTGCAAAAGAGCACTGGAAATGAAAAGGATCCGTCGCCACTAAAGCAATGAATACAGGCAACGAGACTGCGTTCAGACTAATAGTAGTTTGTCAGCACAACGATTTAAGGTGTTGAAATCTTAGATTTTTATCTACAGTACAACCCATCAGCTTGCAAATTTCTATTTAATCTTCAGTCTGGGTGAAATGACTTGACATCTGTAAAACTGATGGAGGTTCCAGTCTTGAGCTGTTTGCTTTTAATAGTGTGAATGTACAAACTACACAATAATTGTCCCTCAGGCAGGCGGAAAGCCAAATAATCCAATGGATCTCATGGATGACCTCCCATAAAGGTTGTAATATTTTATAACGTTGCCAATATTATAGGCCTACTGGATATGCTCCTTGGTTTACAAACTTTCCTGACAAGATACAAGCGCAGTAATTAAATGGGGCTTAAACACACATCGCATAATAATACTGTATGACCTAGCTCTTTTCAATTTTAAGAGTTTAGCCTTTACGTGACACGCTGCATTCGTCGTCTGGATTATGATAAATTATTAAAGAGCGCCATCTCCCGGAGAAAAACTGGAATCGACAGTCCCGCAACACCACTGGGTAAATCACAATTACTCAATTCATATACACCCTTGCACTGTTAAACTACCTGAGCAAGATAAACCTGGATTACTGAACACTGGAGCACTAACGCTGCACAAATGTTTTAAACACATACTGAAATCTTCAGGAAAATTGCATCCTCTATTGTAGTCTAATGGGTTTTCACGGATTTACTTTTCAGAGGGATTCATATTGTATTACTGTGTGTGCAGATTATCAGTCATTATAGCATAATTTACAAAAAAATACATTAAAAAACAGATAATAGGCCATGAGACACAATGAATGGCATTTATTAATTCAGAAACACACAAGCACTTACGTACACAAATAAAATAATCGATTTATTCGTTAACAAACCGTTCATTTTAAACCGTTTTAAAGAGGTAAACTGACTGTGAATCTCCGCTCCTCAGGGAAGGCAATAGGTTGTATAGTTATCTTCCAGACAGGATAAAATCACTATCCCACAACTATACAATCTACTACCTCACACTGTGAAAGCATAATCTTTTAACAGGCACGAACGTCAACATCCATGTTCATCAACTAATTAGGCTTTATTCACCCCTATATCTTATGATACTGCATTCCCAACACATGATGAGATATGCAGGTGCTCCCTTGTCACCCTGAGAAAGACAGTAGGCTGTATAGTTATCTCCCAGTGTGGGTGTGACCCTAAAACTACACAACCTACTACCTCATCCCACAGTGCAAACACCACCTTCTGTGTACATTTAATGGACTCTCTGAAGTTTGTGCTGGAGAAGCGTCGACACTCATCCTGTATCCTTCACCTTGCCATCTTTTCCATTAGTGTATATCCGAAAGACTGTGCCTGGAGAAGATGGGGGGGGGGGGACAAGCAGTGAAGAGTTGTGCAATTTAATAGATACCACTATAAACCATATACTAGCTATGCAGGCTGTAGAAGCCAATTAAATCTCAAGAGCAACAGGAAATATTTATCTCCCTTGTGGAGAAAACATAAAATGAGCCAACTAATAAAGGTAAAACTAGGCAGACACGCCAACGTTTCATCCACAGTATTGGAGAATGCTTGCATATCTAATCCAATACCCTGAGTGATGCAGCAAAATGGAGAAGCTGGCAGAGATCGCAGACTTCCTCTCGGCCAAAAAAGAAGCCATTTTGTCATTGCGGGACTGACCCGTCTGCTAACACTAAGCGGCCCATTTACTCCAATTAGTCAGAATTTTCCTTGCCAGAACATTCATTTGTATACATCAGGATTTAATAGGCATGTCCGTGTTAAATTCTGCATTTATCCTTATATATATTTATTTATTTATTTTTAATTTGTGTTGGAGTTAATAGGCAGTCATGGGCCCCCAGCACTGCACATCTTGCTGTCTTCCTCATCTAACACACCTGATTCGACTCATCAGCTCATTAATACAGACTGCAAGACCTGAATTGGGCGTGTCAGATAAGGGAGACATACAAAATGTGCAGTGCTGGGGGTCCTCCACGACAGGTTTGAGAACCCCTGGACTAAGAGGTATCAAGGTTTTATTAAAATAAATAAACTGGAAAAAGATTATCAAATAAAAAGACACCCACTAACAATAGAAAAGAGGGAAATGTGTATTACAACACAGTTAGGCTTGGTGAATACATGCCAGATTCGATTAAACATAACAAGGACCTCGGCTATATGAGCAATATACAACACTATTATTATTCATTTGCATTTCTTCATTTAGCAGACGCTTTTATCCAGAGCGACTTATACATGAGGAAATGCAAGCAAATATCCAAGGAAGATATTCAGCACCAAGGATGAAACCCGAGGTCTTTCTGTTCAAAAAATCTCTCCATAATTACTAAGGCACTAGATTAAGTACCCCATTAAATGACATCACTTGGCACTGAGCAGAGTCAGTTGCCAAGGTAAGACGTGTTCGACTTTCGGCTGTTTCTGAATCTCCTCCGTTCTTGCAGGGTATTCATCTTTAAAAGGCCAACGAAAGGCCACTGATCCAAAGTCTTTCCGAATAAAGACTGCCAAAAAGAGACCTGCTGATGCATCCAATGTCTCAGTGTGCGTCAGAGGATTAGTTCACTGCCCTTTTCTTCTTTTAGAAAACTGACGCTTTGTTTAAAAATAAATAATAATAAAAAAGAGACACTGATAAAAGACCGGCTAATCTGTATAAAAACCCCTTCATCTGTCACGTTTCCTTTCACATTACACATATCGCCTTGGATGAAGTAACTACATTTATGAAAACATGATTTTCTTTTTCCGACTGAATCAAGACCGTGAACAATCTCAAAATATTACGCTGGACAAAAGAAAAAAAACACGCTTGCTGCTCCTTTCCGGACATTTTAAACCTCCGAAACACTTCAATCTTCTCGGTGTTCACCATCAGCTTCTTGCCGTGACCCATCAATAGCATGCTATACAAAAGGAAGATATAATAACCGTCATGTGAAGATGCGTTAGTGTAGAAAACGAAGTGTATTAGTCATTAGGTAGACCGTGTCTCGGACAACAGAACATCCAGGTGGTTTCCGAAACCCTTCCTGAATTTTCTAGCATTTCCCAGGTTTAAAATGCCTTTCAAATTCCACACGTTTCTTCACTAGAACTCATGGGATTTCATTCACACTGACGTTTAGCTCTAAATAGACGAATGCACGCCCAGGGCAGATACCAAAATAATCTGCAAGTACTATTTCCTAGAAGCTCTAAGGGATGGTGGTGAAATGGGAAGCATGTTAGCTGATGATCCTGCTACACGATTCATTCCCACTTTCTTGGCTGCTCCCACAAAGCATGGACCCCTTCAGCGTTACCATGAGCACATCCACAGCATGTTGTATTTTCACTTATGACCTCACGTTATTATTTTAAAATAAATTAATTAATTAATTTTAAAAATTCCACAAGTGAAATGAGAACGAAAATGCAGTCACGCGTTGTAGAAAGCGTAGACACAAAAAAAAAAGAAAGAAAGAAAAAAAAGGAGGCCAGTCTGGCGGGCTAAACTCTCCCAACTCTTACTCAAAATTCCCTCGCCTGTTCAGAAAAAAAAATGGCGGTTTCCAATATACCCAGCTATAGAAATTAAAACAACCCTGTCTATCTTGCTTGGTGTTTAAAATACAACGACGGGTAATTAAAATACTTTGTTTTGTGCTCATTTATGTTTAGCTAACCGACTGAATACAGCAGACATCGTGTAGTCGAGCCAGCCTCGCTAGCTAACAGCATCCCGCAAAACTCATTCACATTAGCAACCTGGCTAGCGAGTACCACAGAATGAAATGAGCGCGATAGCTAGCTGTCGAGATCCCCATTTAGCTCTATTACAGCTCACGCAAGTGAATATGTAGTTCATACGCTCCATTAAATCAATTTAATTCTTGTTTTTGTCGTTTCTTCCGCGTCGAAATCTCTCTCAAACCTACCGGACATACCTTCAGTGCAACCGTGCTCGGCAGCTGTCCGCAACGGAGCAGGCTAGTGGCTGCTGTAGCATGGGCTAGCGAATGGAAGCGATCTGATTGGACTACCGCCGGAAGTGTGACCCGGAAGTGTGGCGTTTCCATTACTCTTAAACCTTTTTCTTACTTGGGGGATGAGATATTCGAAAAAATAATCGTACTGTAATCTCGGATGTGATAAATCGTATAATTTTGCTAATTGAAAAATAGGAATCCACACAAGACAAGCCATTATTTAAGAGGAATATCCGGTCATTCTGATATGATGTGATTTTTTTTTTTTTTTTTAATTGACACCATGAGGCGCCAAAAATCCAAATTTCTCAAGTATTCAGTATCCACTAGAGCTGGGGTTGTCAATTTATGAAGGGATTATGAACATAATCCAAATATATAAATATAAGGCATATTATTCAAACGTGTAGAGTAATATTCTGGTTATTTGTTGGACCCATAAGGCTTTTTTTATTTCTAATTTTTCATTGTCAGAATACATTAAGCCCAAGTTATTATTTATAGAGGTACTTGTTTTGAGGTTTGGGTTAAACCCATTAAATTCAAGTGAACAGACTAGTAGCTACACTACATGACCAAAAGTTTGTGGACACCTGACGATCACACCCATGTGTTGGGCTTCCCCAAACTCTTGCCACAAAGTTGGATGCACACATTTGGATAAGATGTATTTGAATGGTGCAGCATTGCAATTTCTCTTCACTGAAAGTAAAGGCTGATTTCTTCTTTCTGTTAACCACAGAAAGGTGCGCAAGGTGGTCCTGTGGTCATTCGGCGCATCACTTGTTCACAATCTCCAAATTAAAGTGATGTGTCTGCGTGGTGCAGTAAAAACGTAAATATCCGAAGCGGTATAGCACCATATGACAGTGTCCCCAAATGACTAAACAAGTTAAGGTTGTGACTCAAATTGCATATTTACATTCAGTCCCTTCTGAAAGAAAGGCCAATTCTTTTGTTTTTGCTATATACTGAAGTTTGATATACACTGATGTTTGAGGTCAAAAGATGAGATGATAGATCAGAACCACTAACCACTAACCACTAAGCCACCGTGCACCTGCACTTTTAAAAATGCATTAGTTAAAGCTGGAGTACAAAACTTTTCTTTGGTTAAAAATGAACAAAAATCAATTATTGAGCAAGTACATAAAAATCTCTCCTTACCTTACCCCGATTCACAGTGGTAAGCTTATAATATGATTTATAAATTGAGCTGTCGGGTCGGATTTCGTGGGAAATGTCAGTTGACGTCATTTATCTTTGTGTGCTTATGTCATGTCTGTAAACAGAAAGAAGAGCCTGCCCTACATCACGTGTGTAGGGCCTAGGATGGTGGAGTGTTTGTAGCTTGTTTATACAACAATTGCTTAGAATTTAAACTTGTCATCTAGATGACTGCTTTAATGTGAATGGTTCTAAACGCACGGGTATCTGGGGAATCAGTTGTTGTCAAAACCAAGAAGTCAAAAAGGGAAAACAACAGAGCCCCTGCTAAAACGAGAATAAATATCGGCATGGCTTTTGAGAGGTGGCGAAAACTCAGAGAATTGAAGGGTTTTAAAGACTGATGCAGAGATGACTTTTTTCTGCTGAACAGAAAAAAGCTAGCTAACATTAGCACACTTGTTCAATTGATTCAGCTACATACCAACTATATATCCTACAGTTAGGTTGTTTTACTATGGTCACTGTGGTAAATTGTACTAGTTTTCTGCTAGTTATGAGAGAGAACATCCATCCATCCATTTTCTATACTGCTTATTCTACTGGGTCGTGGGGAACCTGGAGCCTATCCCAGGGAGCATCGGGCACAAGGCGAGGTACACCCTGGACAGGGTGCCAATCCATCGCAGGTCACAATCACATTCATACACTACAGACAATTTGGATATGCTGGGGGAGGAAACCGGAGTACCCGGAGGAAACCCCCATAGCACATGGAGAATCGGCAGGAATCGAACCCCAAACCTTGGAGGCGTGAGGCGAACATGCTAACCACTAATCCACCATGTGCCCTGAGAGAGACCAACTCACAGAAAACCATATCCGCCGCCACCTCCATTTTCAGGAATTGGAGCTAATTTATAACACATTCGAATACCTAAGTGTTGCCAAGTCTCATGAGACAAATAAGCAACTGCAGCTTCAAAAACAAGCCAAATATTATTATAGCCTCAAGGTAAACAGACTGAATAAATGAGCCTGCAACAGATTAAACCGAAACCTCTCACAGTTTGAAAAGCAGAATTTACTTAATTTAAAAAATCATCAAACGGCAACAAAGCTTATAGGGAGTATATAGGTGTGAAACCTTTTGCGTTTAGTGTGTGCCTTACTGTGCTCACTGAAACCTCAGTGTCTGTTACACCAAGTCTTACTGCAGGTCTTTTGCAGTCACTCGAGGGTTTTTCACAACCTGCCTTCTCACAAATCTGCTTGCAGCCGTCGATGGCTTCCTTTTTCTGCCCCGTCCAGGTATTTCATATTATTTTCTGCCCCTAGCCAGTTCAGGTATTTCATGTGTTCCAGCTCAAGCACACCTGCTGCAACTAATGAAGCCCTTGATTAGTCACATCAGGTGTGCTTGAGACAACACCTGTTTTACATGTTTGTGCTGTCGTGAGGGATTCTATTCAGGGGGTTGAATAATTTTGAAACTGGAGAAATCATTATAAGTTGCATTTTCAGTTGAATTTGGGGAAACCACTTGAAGAATTCGTTGTGTCGAACTATTTCAATTGCTTTTGTTTGATTTGTTCATTGCAGCTGAAAGTCTGTACATTTTGCAACTGTACCTTCTAAAAGATAAGCATCTACCTTTGTATGATGTTTTAGGGATTTATTAGATTTATTATTTCTTAATACATTTATTTAATGTGTTACTATATTAACACACTGCGTTTTTATAACAATTAGAGTGTTTTGTGGTGTCGAGGTTTGATTTGGCTAAGCTGGGGCACTCATGTCAAGACAAACTATTGTAAGACGATATTTTTTAAATGTGATATCACAAGGCAAACCAACTTATCGAGTTTTCTCAGAGTATACTCAGAGTATCTGTGTTGTTGAAATGTTAGGGACCGCTGCTAAAGTGCGTCAAAAGAGAAAAGTGTCAAATCTTTGACATTACCAACTGCTTTTCAGGAGAGTCTTGCTGAGTAAGTGCTATGAATTAAAAGCTACCGTAATCAATACTGCGCACACAGACAAACTGATTAGCTTAATTTTTCAGTAGGAACGGATTATAGCATATAATTAGAACAGTACCTCCAAGTTTCACAACAGCATACAACGCCCACAAATTGGGAATATTTAACTTCATATTTGTAATGAACATGGAATAGATTTTGGAAAGAATTGCAGTGATTAATTATTAGATAATTATTCATTATTAAATGGTTATTAAAGATTAATAATTGGTGCTGATGGAGAAATAGAAAATGGTAATCAGATACAATTAATGAATAACAGTGGTTGCTATTATAACATAAGTATGTTATTCTGCTACTGCCATGTTATCATGATATGATAGCCACCTGATTTTTTTTTTCTGTTTGGAGCAGTTGTAGATTCATGTCATGGTGTAGTATTGGGTCTCAACAATGGTTCAGTAGCTAGTCTTACTAAATTGCACCATCTAGTGTCTTTCACAAGAACTACATTCATTTAATTCAGTCTGAGGTATCAGGAATAAAACTTATCCCCACTGCTGTTAAAAAGTAATGATCAGAAGGGGATCAAAAACAGTGGGAGGGAAAACACCCCCATAACCCCTGGCAATGTGCACCCAGGATATAGCCTTTATGTCGTATCTGCTTGTATCAATTTAATATACAGTACTCTCTGAAAATATTGGAATGGAAAAGCAGATGCTTGTTTTGTTTTTGTTTTTTTCTATACACTGAAAACATTTGGGTTTGAGATCAAAATATGAATATGATGGAGCAAAATTTCACGTGAACATGTGATGGACAGGTGTTTCTTGTTGCCCAGATGTGCCCTGTTAGATGGCTTGTTTAAACAATTAATAGCTCTGAATGTCTTCTCTTGTTTACAGCCCTCAGTTTCACCTGTGAAGAATCCACTCTGGTTTATTTTTGTTTGTTTTTGTTTTCAACCTGAGTCATCCTAACATCCCACTGTCACGTGAGGGAACGGGCAGACAGATGCAAATGCAGGTAGAGATGTTTATGAACGTCCAGGCAAAACACACTAGGCAAAAAGAGGTCAATAACATAAAAACGGGCAGAGTGATAAACAGGCTCGGTATCATCACAAACACAAGGAATGGAGCGTATAGGCCTACTACTGAACTGGAAGTATTTTTAAACTGTGGTTTTGCTGTGAATTGGATGCACGTGTGCGTGATTAAAATGAAGGTGCGTGTGGTGTCAATGTATGAGTGTTCTGGGAATTGCAGTTCATGGCGGCCATGTTTGGAGGCTGCAGTGCAGGTTGGGAAATGGAGTTCCTGGCATGAGTAGACCCAACACCCACAATTCATTTAATCCCCCACTTCATGAGAACCGAGGGTGGCGAAGACATAAAGAAGTCCTCCAAGTCTAAATTTCTCTCAGTCTGCTCGATATCGAGTTTTCCACCCAACACACCCCTCCTCAACCCGCATAGCTCCACTGGTCCAGACGCCATCCGATTCGTCTTCTTTTATATCATTTTTTTGCAAGACTTTTGCACTGGATGGATGGATGGTTGGATGGATGGATGGATCGATTCCATCTCAAGTGTCCAATACAGGTTTTTGTGACTATTTTTAATTTTCCAAAAATTTTGAGTGATTGCCTCTATGTCTTGACATTGCAAAACCACCAGTGTTTTTTGTTTGTTTGTTTTTTGGTTTAACTACGACAGCCATCTTTGTGTCATAGCATACAACAAATTTTGGTTATACAGCTGTTTACAGAAACCTCAGTATCTAGGCTCAGGATGATCCTAGCTTCTTGAAACAAAAACTAATCTATAGAGCACATTACAAGGTACATGAACATATATTAACATTTGGCACATTCTTGTTCCTTACTACTTAGGACTTATGTCCAATGGAATGCTCAAGATTGCTCACAGTTCCACATTTAGGATCAATTTATAATGAGAAGGGTTTGAGTCTCAGTCTTAATTTTTTCAGGGGGTACCTAGGTAAGTGTAGTGTGCATGCAGAACATATCCGGTTTGAGATCAACCATCACTGGTTATAGAGAGAGGGCTAGTAGAAATCTGCTATGCATGCATATTAAGAATTATGCATGCATTTTAAGAAATGAACAGATGTAATGTAAGCATAACAAATAATAAAAATGAACAGTATTTTACATTAATTATATTTAGGATTGACATACAATAATTTATGCGTGTCACTGAGGCCTATAATGTTAATAAATTTGATATTGGCAACAGTGAAGCAGGATCTATCACAGGGTTCTTCAAATCTGCAGTGTTTAGCTACACAGCTTGGTGAACCATAAGCTTTGTGTGCTTCCATTGCCTTTCTGCTCTTCTGCAGTCTCCTTTTAGTTTTACATTGGAGGTACTATTTCTCCAAGGGGCAGCTTTAATTATCCCAGAGACAGTTGGGGAGATAAAGAGGGGGTAGAGATGATACGAGCTCCATGAAGGTTGCAGCTGTATCAGCCGTGAGATAGTGCTTAGTAACAGTTCTCTGATCACTCACAGTGTTAGTACATGCTGAAATTTCAAAGAAGACAAAATAGTGGTCAGAAATGAGAATGTCAAGTATCTTTGGTTCATTAATAGCTAAACCATATGAGATCACCAGATCCAGTGTATGGCCATGTTTGTGTGTGGGGCCAGATACATCCTGCATAAGGCCAAAAGAGTTTAGTAACCCTGTGAAGCTGACAGTCGATGGATCAGAGATTACATCCATATGGATGTTCACCAGTAATTAACACATTCATAGTCAGATAATGTCATAGAAAGCAGTTCCCCAAAATCATCAAGAAAACCATTGTTAAAGGGTCATGAAACCTCCCTCTTTCAGCTCAAGTCTACCTCTCAATGTTTTTGCAAAATGCCGCTTGAATAGGCATGGATGGCTGTGATGCTGAAGAAGGGAGGGGGAGTGGGCGTGACAGCGAAAGGCAGGAGAGGAAGGGGGGGGGGGGGGCGAGTCTTCTGAACACTCACAAAAAAGATGGATAAAGTTTGCAGACGAGACAGAGGACTTCTCTCCTCCTGAATCCCCAGGGCTAAATGGAGACACAATAGAAAGCAGTGCAGGTCCTCTGCCCTATCTATTTAAACCATTAGCCCCTGGTGTGACTATGGAGGAAAACATCAAATAAAACCGGAGGCAGCGTGGATGGGAGGAGTGTCGGAATTGTAGCTAGCTAATAGGCTCGAGCTTTTCACGAATAAAAGGCGAAGGCTCGTCCCTTCAACACGGACTCTCGTTGTATAGTTTTGCACACGACGGCCAGCAGAGCTTTAATCGGTTTAATTAGCTCAACAGGCAAGTAAAACTCTCATGGTTAAAAATTAGACACGTACCTCATTTGAAGGGATGGAAAAGTCCTCGGGACTGAGTACCGCATCATCGTGTAGACGCAAACTGCTTTCATGAGCGAGTCCGAAGTCCACCTTTCTCCAATTCTCATCGCTCTCCAGAATAAACACACTCGAACTCTTACACCACTGAAACGAACACCTCCGACCCATTTGAATGCCTCTCGTCTACTACATCTGTAGGAAAGCACCACGTGCTGTCACGAATAATTTAGAGACAGCATCTTCTCATAGGATAAGAACACGCAGGCTCATGAATAATTATGAGACACCGACACGTCATCGAAGTACTATAGTACATTGCCACGTCACCGCCTGCGACTGAGATTTTAAACCAGGAAGACAAAAATAGCGGAGAAAAAGCTCAAAATTAACCAGTTTTCTCCTACAATTAAAATGAACAGATTGTCTTTTATGATGTGCGATACGAACACCTCAGTTAAAATCCCAGCAAATGTAGTTTAGTGTTTCATGACGCTTTAAATCTAGAAGGGTGATAGATAACTAATAAAATAACAGCTTGATCACCCTTGAGATGCACTGCAAGGTACTCACATGTTTCAAATTTCCCCCAGAGGAATCTATGTGCAACATAAATTATGATGGTATAGACAGGCAACACCCCCGACCTTCTTATTCATTCTAGGGACGCAGAAGAATTTAAAACCTGGGAGGTGCTTACCTTGCTCAATGTGAAATATCTGACACTTAATTTTACATTTTAAAATATCTATTCAAGTGTGTTACTTGTTTGAATATTTAGTTTCATGTGCCTGTTAAGTGCAGTATATCTACACATGTATTCATTCTGACATTTTTATTAATTTATTATTTATAACCTTGCTCCTACTGTGAATATATAGCACTTGATGCGGACATGGTATTTGTTAACAAATTAAACACCTAACCCATTCCTAATAGTCCATTAGTGACTTAAATCTGGGATTTTATATTCTGGAAATCAACACAACCAGCTCATTTTATTACAATAGTTATTGGCATGTAGATAAGAACAATAAGTGCCTTAAAATCCCCAACAGTCTGTCGTTTAGACATCTGAAATCAGATGCTTTTTACACTTTCCCACTAGTTCAGGTTAATGCTCACTTAAATATTTCATATACAATCAGTAAGAGAATGAGGCTGAAGTCTAGTTAGCTACAGTGCTTTTTGTCAACAGACAATGTTGACCATTTACAAAACAGCAGCGTAGTAGAAAATAATGCCATTAAAATGAGGCAAAGGACATTCCACAAAAGCTTAGACACAGGCAGAGTATCTGTATCAACATACAAACATTTTCAAATACCATGTTAGATGTTAGTTGTGTTGTGAAGGCAGTGCTGAAATACACTATATGGCCAAAAGTATGTGGACACCCCTCTAAATGATTGACTTCAGATGTTTCAGCCACACCCACTGCCAACAGGTGCATAAAATCAAACACCTATAGCCACGCAATCTCCATAGTCAGTAGAATGGGTCGTACTGAAGAACTCAATGAGTTTACACTTGGCCATGTCATAAGATGCCACCTTTGACACAAATTAGTTCCTGAAATTTCTGCCCTGCTAGATCTTCCCAAAAAAAACAGAACTTGGACACAGGCATGGCAGTTCTGAAGCAACATACAAAAAGTCTGATGGAAGTATCTGCGTTTGGCAGATGCCGAGAGAACAATACCTACCAGAATGCATAGTGCCAATAGTAAAATTACATAAGTGGAGGAAGTATAATGGCCTGTTTCAGGGTTTGGATTAGGCCACTTAGTTCTAGAGAAGGGTAATGTTAATGCTACAGCATACAAAGACATTTTAGACAATTGTATGCTTCCAACATTTTGGGAAGGCCCTTACCTGTTTCAGCATGCCTGTGCCCCTGTGCAGCGAGATCCATAAAGACATGGTTTGGAGAGTTTGGTGTGGAGGAAGTTCAGTAGCCTGCACAGAGCCCTGACCGCAACCCAACTGAACACCTTTGGAATGAATTGGAATGTCAATTGTGAGCCAGGCCTTCTCGTCCAACATCACTGCCCGCTCTCACAAATGCTCTTTTGACTGAATGGGAAACAAATTTCCACCGACGCGCTCCAAAATCTTGGAGGCTGTTATAGTCGCAACATGAGACGCCAAATCCATATGAATGCCCATGGTTTTGGAATAGGATGTCCAACAAGCTCATATAGGTGTGATGCTCAGGTATGCACATACATTTGGCCAAATAGTATACCTGGATTTGCATGAATAAACAACATACATTTGCTACGAGTTATCATATCTAACAGAGCAAACCTTGAATTGGTTTTTGTTTTCTTATTTTTGTCTTAAAATTGCTTTACTATATACTATACTTTAAAATATGCAAACATTTAATAAAATATGTTGCACAGTCAATATATTTGGTTTTCATGTTAAAAAAATGGAGGTACGTTTAAAAAACGAGAAACAAACAATATTGTGACATAGTGCGAGACTTCTTTTGTAGAACATTACTCATACCTTTCTAAATAATAACTTCTAAATAAATAGTGGTTAGTTAAATAATAAATATAAGACCCCAAAATGCTCCATCATAGTGAGTAACAATGACAACTGAGAGAACAATGTACATGTGGCACACACACACATATATATATGGCAGTATTTAACAAAAAAAAAAAAAAAACACAAATCACCCAATCTGATGTGTGCATTGTGAGACATTAAATCACATTAATTTAAAGAATAACAATGACAATAAAGCACCGTTTAAGAACATCAAGCCTGCTGACACCAACACTATAGAAAAACACAACATAGTTCTTTCAAAAAATATTAGTGCAGTATGTATCTAGCCACAATGACCAGGGTGATTATGGGAAGTGGCACAGACACTCAACTCTGTATTACTTCTATCACCTTTCTTCTCATATCACTCAGAACTGGGACTAGAATTTCCATAAGAGCTTTATAGATCAGCTGTCCATTCTCGGAATCATTGGTAACCTGGAAGAGATGGAAAGCCCAGCCAGAATTAGTGCAATAACCTCAAATTCAGTTCAAGAAACAAGTTGGGAGAGGGGTATATCTAAAGAATTCCATTGTTGGTTGTTACTCCCATGCAGTTTCTCGAGCATGAATGCTTGTCAAGCAAGAAGAACTCACCCTAGTGAATGCTTTGATTGTACGATGAAGAACAGCCGTTTCGACTTCGTCCGGCAATGTCATTAAATGTGCAGCACAGTCCAGGATACACAGAAGGGTTTGTTTGTGGTCCTACATGACAGACAGAAACCGAGATTGTGTTACTGAATCCTCAAAACAACAAAATATAATCAGGAAAGTGAAAAATCGTATATTCCACAGCACCTTAAAACAACAAAATGAAACATGTATCCAAATAAGCTAGATCAGTAACCAAAATAACACGCCATCTGCAGTCCCAAACAAACTAAATGTTGTAAATACCATGGCACTAAAGTCCGGCTCATAACTGGTCCTGACAAACCATATTATATTTTATTGTACTTCTAATATGTTATTCATCATTCCTAAGAAGTCAATTATCTCACAGAGATGTTTGGCAGAAGCTCTGCATAATTTAATGTAGTCTAAAAATATATATATACAGATTTAGAAAAGTGTAAAAATGTAACAATTAAAAATGAGTTTAGAATTGGTGACAAGTTTCAATTTGTTGCTGTTCCCTTAAGTTGACCTGTGCTGGGAAAGTCAACAAGGGAGAGAGAAAACAGAGTTTGTGAATATACAGTGGTGCTTGAAAGTTTGTGAACCCTTTAGAATTTTCAATATTTTCTGCATAATATGACCTAAAATATAAATCACATTTCTAAAAGTCCTAAAAGTAGAACCCAATTAAACAAATGAGACAAAAATATTATACTTGGGCATTTAATTATTGAGGAAAATGATCCAATATTACATATCTGTGAGTGGCAAAATTATGTGAACCTTTGCTTTCAGTATCTGGTGTGACCCCCTTGTGCAGCAATAACTGCAATTAAATGTTTCTGGTAACTGTTGATCAGTCCTGCACATCGACTTGGAGGAATTTTAGCCCGTTCCTCAGTACAGAACAGTTTAAACTCTGAGATGTTGGTGGGTTTCCTCACATGAACTGATTGCTTCAGGTCCTTCCACAACATTTCTATTGAATTATGGTCAGGACCTTGACTTGGCCATTCCTAAATATTAAATGTATTCTTCTTTAACCATTCTTTGATGGAATCTTTGTGTGCTTAGTGTCACTGTCTTGCTCCATGACCCACTTTCTCTTAAGATTCAGTTCACGGACAGATGTCCTGACATTTTTCTTTAGAATTCGATGGTATAATTCAGGATCGTTGTTCCATCAGTGATGGCGAGCCGTCCTGGCCCAGTTACAGCAAATCAGGCCCAAAACATGACACTACCACCACCATGTTTCACAGACAACATAAAGTTCTTATACTGGAATGCAGTGCTTTCCTTTCTCCAAACAGAACGCTTCTCATTTAAATCAAAAAAAGTTCTATTCTAAGCTGCGTGATCTTTAACAAGATATATAGAAAATTATATACTTTCAAGCACCACTGTAAATGTTGGTGAGGGACTGACTGTTTTAGCTGCTACAATATCAATGATAGCAAAGACTAATGTGTGTGGACATTCTGCAACATTAAATGTAACAAAATATTTAAAACATAAAAATATTTTAGGGGAAAAAAGACCTAAAATAACTTGGTTGCCCAAGTTTACATACCCTTTTTAATGGGGCATGTGACTGTGCTCAAAATTAAGCAATTACATTTAAAATCATGTTCAAAAGCACATCTGTCATCAATGAAGTGATTCTGATTAACCCTTGATTTTTGACTTGATTTTCTGGTTTCTTCTGACTGCTGAAGCCATGGTCCACAAAGAGCTTACAATGCATCTACAGATTCTCATTATCAGATGGTATCAATCAGGTACAAAGAATTTCCAAAACTTTGGATGTACCAATGGACCACCATGAAGGCTATCATCAAGAAGTGGAGAAAATGGGGCCCCACAGTGACTATCATGAACCGGATGTCCCTCCAAAATTGGCAAAAGGACAAGACAAAAACTTATCATCAGGGAGGCTGCCAAGAGACATTGGCAACATTAAAGGAGCCATACACCAGTAATATCCACAGACCAGTAATAACCAGTAACATCTGGCAAGTACTGTTCACTACATGTATGTGACAACAATCTCTTATATTCTTCACATGTTTGAGATAAACCCAAAACATCCAGGCCTGCCTAAATCACCTCAAACCATGTGGCAATGGTTTGCTGAGCTCAAGATAGATTTGGGTATAATTCTAAAAGTTAGGTTTGGCACAAAAACAAGGCAGCTTATCACCCAAAGAACACCATACCCACAGAGAAGCATGGTTAGAGAGATCGTGTTAATAGTTGAATGGTGTTTTTTACCTGTTCCCTCTCAGCTCTAATTAAACACACTGACCTCTCTCCAGACTAGACTGCTGATGACTAGACTGCTCAAACCTCGGTCATCACAAACAGAGAAGCTCTCCTTCACAGAGGCAGAACTACCAATAACCTCATCCACCCAAACAGTTGTGGTAGGTGGGTTCTGGAACTGCCAGTCCACACAGATTTAGTTTGCCATTACACTCTCTATTCCTTGCATGCCTAAAAATACCATCAGATCTGTAGACAGCTGTGTGCTAGTTTCTCTGGCCAGCTCAAGTACACCTGTTGTTTCCGACGGTCTTAAATTTTCCCTTTTTAATGTCCGATCTTTCAGCAATAAGGCTCCATTTGTCCATGATCTCATTGCAGACCTAAAAATTGATTTTGTGTGTCTTACTGAAACTTGGCAAAAACCTGATGACTTTTTTCATCTAAACCAAACAATACCAGCAGGATTTGTTTACATCTATAAACCCCGCTCTTCCGATAAGGGGGAGGGGGGGAAGGCTAGGGCTGCACAATTAATCGGATATCGATCGCGATTATGATTTTGACTGCCCACGATTAAATGAACATGACTGACTGCGATATTAACGTTTAAAGCGATATAAACATCCTCCGCTAAAACTCTGCTGCAGATCAAATCAAGCGCTTCCTACACTTACAGGCAATCACCATAGAGTGGCGCAGGGATGACGTCATTTTGTAGTGCCAAAACCCCGAAACAGAGTTAGCATTTTAGCCCTCAAGCTGCCAGCTTTGCTTCGAGCTCTAGCGCTTTGCGCAAGGGGAAATCATGACAACGTGAAGCTAAATGGCACTACAGAGGTTGTCGGGGACATTAAACGTCATCACGCCGAACAGGAAAAAACTTTGCAGATAAACTCAGGGCTCTACAGTGCGACCATTTCACTCATATTTGTGACTGAAAAGTATTTTGTGCGACTGTGAATAAATATTTATTCGCACCGGTGCGAGTGACCTGTTCGGAGTTGTATAATACAATTGGAATAAAAACTACAGGAAGTCCAAAATGCATCTACACCGAGCAACAGCTACTTTCACACTGCTTTTCATCTCCTCAGTCAACCGAACAAGTGTGTAAATACTGCAGAGAAGCCTTTATGATGACAAGTAACTCTGCACATAATCTGCTTCTCTCAACTTCCCAATCTCACAAACCGCAATCTTTTATTGAGCCCGCAAAATGACCTGAACTTTCACCTGCTCGTGTAGACACAGCGGCTTCGCGCGGACTAAATTAATAATAATGCTAACACTACAAGGTGGGTTTAATTCAAACTTCTTTATTAAATAATTCCTCACGAATCATAATCAAGAGTAGCAGCTGTAAACATGCAGTACACTGCCGCTCTCCTTCACTAACTCTAATTCACTCCATTTAAACTCACGGTAGCCAGATATCACTAGAAAAGTAAACTCCAGTTTCCATGTTTTGTTTTAACCCCCCCCCCAAAACATAATATCAGCAGACATGGAACACTGTACTGGGGGAACCAATCTAAAACTGATAAACAAAAATAAAACTACTAAAATGTAAAGATAGAAAATGTGCTTAGTTATAAATAAATCATTTCATCTAAAAAAAAAAATAGATATTACAATAACTTAATAAAATATAAATAAAATGAGAAATGAAATAATGTTTAATTACTATGGGTTGCATTTAATATCAATTTGACATTAAGCTTAGTTCGCTATTTCCTTAGAAAGCTGTTAGCCTTTTTCCTAATATGGATCATTTTTGTGTTAGTCTACTCTTAATTAGGACTCTCTATTGTTTTTAAGATATTTCAAAATAAATATTTTATGTTTGTTTATTTATCAATTAACCAACAGTATTTCTCATTGCTATTATTTTAACTCAGTTAACAGTGACCATGAGCAGAGAGCTTACATTTAACTGTTTATGACAGACCTCTTGATTAAAGTTTAAACAAAAAAAGATCGGTATCTGGATCGGTATCGGCTGTAAAAATCCTGATCGGTGCATCAGTAATGAACACCATTAAACTAAAGCGCTTTGCATCTGACGGGTAAATGAACTCACCCAATCACATCCTATATGAGATTATTCAGATATCTACACAATATACACAGAGCGGTTCGAGAACTGACTCCAGCCCAGAACCATGACAGTGGAAAATATCTAATAGTGTAGCTTTAAATATATTTAAGAGGAGCAGACTGCAAACACTGAACATTGAGGTTTATTGTATTTGTTTACCAGGTAAACAGGTTAACGTTGTTTTTTGCATACAGTCTGTAAAATGAACTGAAAATATTAAATGTAGTTTGTCAGAAGGTAAATTAATGTGTCATGGCTCATACCATGTTCCTTAATTCTGTTATAACTGACCAGCTCAAGTTTTCTCATGCTACTTGTGTGTTATATTGTGGCATGAGAAAACTTAATAAATGTGAAAGTGCAATAAAAATACGTTGTCACTAAAATCAATTAATAATCGTGATAAATAATCGAGATCTCAATATTGATCAAAATAATCGGGATTATCATTTTGGCCATAATCGTGTAGCCCTAAGGCAGGCTTGCACTCATTTATCATGAGAACCTAAAATCACCCCAGTTTCAGTCTCAGAGCCATCCTCCTTTGAAATTCTGGCCATGCAACTGAAGGGACCCACTCCCACCATTGTAGCAGTGATTTATAGACCTCCCAAACCTTCTGCTATATTTCATACTGAACTCACATCTATTTTAACAACTGTGTGCTATGTCCCCAAATGTTATTATAATGGGAGATTTTACTATCCATTTCGATAACCCCACTAGCATACTTTATAAGGATTTTCAATCCATCAAGGATAGTTTTGACCTTCAGAACTGACCAGCGTAGCCATAGACATCTTCAATCTTTCCCTCACCCTGGCTACAGTTCCTTTCTGCTTCAAGTCCACCACCATTACACCTGTTACAAAGAAAGCCACAATCTCTCTTCTTAATGACTACAGATAACTGGCTCTTACACCGGTTCTCATGAAGTGTTTTGAGAGTCTTGACAAGTCACACTTCCTGAGCACCATACCCACAACCCTGGACCCACTACAGTTTGCATACAGGACAAATAGAACCACAGAGGATGCTATTTCTTTTGCCATTCACAAAATTCTAATGCACCTGGAAGATAAGGACAGTTATGCCAGACTACTTTTTATTGATTATAGTTCAGCATATAATACCATCATTCCTTCAAAACTCAGAAACAAGCTGCATAACTTGGGGCTGCCTCCTGCACTGTGTAACTGGATACTGAGCTTCCTCACTGGCAGACCTCAACATGTTTGCCTCAGAAAACACTCCTCCAATACCCTCATAATGAACACAGGCAGTCCTCAAGGCTGTGTACTGAACCCTATGTTGTACACTCTCTTGTGTCGCTGCCCAGCCAAACAATGTCATCATAAAGTTTGCAGACTACCAGAGAGAGGTGTCCGAACTGGTCACATCGACAGCTTCTCACAATCTCACACTGCACATCAGTAAGACCAATGAGATGGTAGTGGACATGAGGAGGGGTGAGTGTTTCTATTGGCCACTACTGATCTGAAACTCTGAGGTACAAAGAGTGGACAGCCATAAGTTCCTTGGTGTCCACATTTGTGAGGACCTCAAGTGGACAGAGAACAAGTGGACACAGTGCAGCTGGTAAGAAAAGCCAAATCAAAGACTACAATTCCTTTGGAGACTGAGGAAGTTTGGCATGTCTCCACAAATACTCCACAACTTTTACAGATGTGCTGTAGAGAGTGTGTTAACCTGCTGTATAGCTGTGTGGTCTGGCAACAGCCATGACAGGAAGGCACTACAGAGGGTGATCAGGCTGGCCCAGAAAATCACAGGGGCCTGATTTCCCCTCACTGCAGGACATCTATAATAATAAAAGAACCTACAAATGAGCTAGTAACATCATCAGCGACCCCACCCATAAGTTCTTCACCCTCATGAAGTCTGGCAAGCGGTACTTGGGTATATTGTTTTCTTATGCCCGTTTACCCTGCTGTCTTGAGAGGAATTGACAAAATAAGAATTTAATTGTACCAAGTACATATGACGATAAAGATCTTGAATTGTTTCTTGGGTTCCCTATACACAATAAAGGTCACATATTAGATTTAGTTTGTTGTTCTGGTATCTTACCATGTAATTTTAGTGCGACTGAGTTCCCCATTTCTGCCCACAAGCTTGTCTAATTTGATGCTCCAGTTTCCCTAAATCTAAACTAAATCACCATATATCTGCTCGTAATGTTAAAAATGTTAATCATGGTGACCTGAACAGATTAATGGAGTTAACAGAATTAATAATTAGCCACTCCTCCTCCGCGTTGGACCTGGTAAATCACTATGACAGTCTATCCTTTATACTGGGTACCTTGGCCCCCCTGAAAACCCGTACATTCTCATTTATTCACTCTTCTCCACGGTATACCTCCAAGCTTCAACAGTGAAAAGCTCTGGGCCGTCATTTGGAGCGGTTGTCTAAAAAAAACTGGACTTACTATACATAAACAGATTTACTCTAATCACCTGATATCTTATAAGAATGCACTCAGTGCTGTGAAATCATCCCATTACGTAATATTATTAGTTCTGAACAAAGTGGTTTTCATGTTAAGGCTGATCGGTATATAAACTGCTCATGTGAAAGATGTTTAACTCTCACAGTGGATCCTGTTCAACGAATTTAACAAACTTAATTAAAAAATTTTTGTACATCAGCGTTGAAATCTGTATGACTCCAACAATGGAGTGTGAGATTTTTAGACCATCAGAGATACAACCTTCTAGCCAATGAATTTGGAGTCCTATTTATAAGGCTAGGGCTTATTCAATCGTGTAAAATGTTTAAGATTGTACCATGTTCTTCTTTTACCTTGTCCATGATGCTGAGGGCTTGCAGAGGATTGTGGATGTTCTGACTTAGAGCCTCCACATCCTCTTTGGTGATGACTGGCTCCTTCAGCTGCTCCAACCATGACCACATGAGAGCAGAGAGCAGCAGTGGGTTGCGCTCTATGCAAAGCCTCTCCCACGCCCCTTCTCTGCAATTTAACTCCGCCTGAAAGGCAAATAAATAAAAAAAAGGACCCCCTAAAGGTCTGAGTGCTGATTTTAATTAAAATAAAATATAACACTGATTACCAGACTGACATTTATTACCAGAGGTGCTAACATTGCTAACTTGATATTTAACAACAATCTGCAGAAATGTCTGGATTCATAAGCAACCAGCTGAGTGTATAAGCTTACTTTATACCACTGTTACAAAATTAACATAACTGCTTTAATCTTTAAAGTCCCATATCATCTCCCTTTCAGTGAATGACCACTGCTTTAAATGACAAAGCTTTAGCTGAGAAAGAAAAGTATTCAGATGTCTTGCATATTGCCCTAGCAAGGGGTTAACATTTTGTAACGGCTAAACTGTAGATGTTCGGCACTTCTGTATTACAAATTGCTAAGCCTCAGGAGCTTGCCATGTGACTTATGTGAGAGATTGACGTGACATGTTGCTCAGCACATTAGTCACATTATGCAATAATGAACAATTAACCCACATTTCAAGTCTGAATTAAAATGGCAGGCAACATTTTTAGGACTCTCTTGTGAAGTAATTTTGTCTAAATATGCTATGCTATGTGACCAGCATGTTTATATATTCCAGTTACATAAGGGATATTCACCTTAACCACTTGTTAAAAACTGTCTAGAATGGTAAGCAACAACCAAGCTAAACGTATACTAGTTTTTGTTCCATGAAATAAAACCCATCCACCATGTTGGTGGATATTTCTTTACCTGCCACATTGAAACAGCATTCCTTAGATTCTCCTCTTCTACATCCATCATGAGAGCCCTAGCCACCAGCACGCGGCGAACCTCTGGAGAAAGCTCAGTCTGGAGCAAGAGGAAGGTAACATCGCTGCTTCCTGTACAGGTGACATGACATCTTACTGGCTGTCTTTTACCCTGGTCTAACTTTTCTTCTGCTGGTAACCTGGGCATTATAGCTGCGCTGCTCCTCGAAAACCCCAAACACTTACTGCGCTTTGTCTCTCTCAATGGTATCTGCTTCCTGCAATCTGATGAGACAGCCATATGTTCCACCTCTCTCTTGGGTTCGTCAAGGGAGGCTGAGGATCCATCTAGAGAGTCGGGTTTGGAAGCGATGAGGTTTTCAGGCGTCAACAGTGGTCTGGAGACCTGAACATCTGGAGTTTCTGCTAACCTACTCTGAGACACACAGTGCTCACTCAGGAGGTTTGCCATGCCTGGGTGCCATCTGAATCCCTTAGACCTGGAGTCCAGGGTGTGCAGAGCAGAGTCGCTGAAGCTGCGCAAAATCTGAGCTTTATCATCATCACTTGCATTCTCAAACTGCTCAGGAGGGGGAGTGGACGATTGCAAGGAGTGTGGCAAGTTCAAAAGGATGCCCTTCCCCCTCATCTCTTTTCCTAGCTGCTGCAAGGCCTGCTGCGATATGGTCTTCTCTACCTCAGCGGTCAGGTCAGGGATCTCAGACAGGTATTTTTCCTCTGCTGTGTGTCTGTTCTCAGCAATGTCTAGCAGGAGCCTGCAGACCAGATGGACTATCTTTGGCACATGCTTCATGTGGCGAGCCTCATAGCCATGCAGCAGATGTCGCTGATGTGTCAGGTACTGCGACAGTGTGACAGCATGTACTCGTGGTTCGACACTCGTGAACACACAGTGCAGTGGTGCTACAAAACGTGCAAACTCACGCACACACAGTAACTGGCCTCGTGTTTGTATTGAGCTTGGACGCTTCGCCCGCACAAACAAGATGGCCTGGTCTGCGCTCATCCGTGATGTGAACACTAAATAGCAGGCCAAGAGAACACCTGGAAACAAAAACAAAAAAGGCAGACAAACAGATAGATAGTTTATCTAAGGGAAGGGACTTAATACAGTAGACACACAAACAGTCTTAAGTCTATAAATACAATTATGAATAGACACTAAATAATAACTATAAAAGTTCACTATTACACTGAGAAATGCTTAATTGATGACTAATCAAGTACTCGTATTGTAACTACCTCAAATACGTAAAAAATTCACAATTTTTTTTCTTTGGTCTGCCATGAAATATAAAAAATCCGTTTAAAAACCAGACCTAATTTTTTTTTTTTTTTATTACATGGGAATCCATGGCACGATGCGATCACTTATTACTCGTCGTAATGCTCCTAACGAGCATGAAACACAAGGAGTTTGTTGGTCTGCATTAATGACAGCAAGCAACTTAATTGAAGCCAAGTGTGCCAATACTTTAATCTGAGTGATAAGAGAAGAATGTTTAGGGTAGCGTAGTAAGATTCTCACTTAACAAAGTCATATTTACATGGGTCTGCCAACAGGAGTCACTGTTTTTCTATGGGTGAATTTCAAAAGGTAAACTTGTAATATTCTACAGCATATAGAGTTAATAGGGAACAGATTGGGTTAGGGGGCAGTGGGTCTAGGTGTTGGTGGGGGTGAATCTCAGTTGTAATATAAAATCAAGAACTATTTTAAACGTCAGTCTATTTATTTTTTCAATATCAAGCAATAGCGGTTTTTTGGGGGGTTTTTTTTTGGTCCGTGTTCGAGAACAAACTGGCCTGAATTGCACAGCTCTAGTAAAAACCTGCATTAAGCATACTGTAATTCAGGGTTGTCAGAGTCAGAAAAGGCCTGCAGAAGTTCAGATCTGTTTTCACTACCCTAACACATCAAACGGATTTAACGGGATAAATATAAAGCCATGCATCGCTGCAGTTTTACAGGAACGTTGATCATTAACGTGTAAATGCATGTTACTACTGCAGGGGTCGGGAACCTGTTGCTCGTAAGCCATATGTGGCTCTTTCAGAGATTGCCTATATCTAAACAGCGAGGAAAAAAGAAATAAAAACAAATCACGAAAGCTAGTGTGTCAATTCAATTAAAACTCGACATATTACATAGTTTAAGATATTATATACTTCATAATCGATGCCCGTTTGACATGTATACACCAACCGATTGAGATGTGGCACAACAAGCTCAAGTTTCACTGGACAATGTGAAGCAGCGCGGTAATTTCCCAGTCTAATTCATAAAATCGGTTGAAAACTACACAGCAGGTCTGTTTTCAGTTTTTTACAAAGGCTAAAAGAAAAAAACTGACAATAAGTATTGTTCTTTCCAGTAAGAATGGATAGACGAATTTGCATATTTGGAAATAATAATAATAATAATAATAATAATATAAACATTTTTAAAAAATTATATTTTGGGTCACTTATGGCTCTGCCAGCTGAAAAGGTTCACAGACCTCTGTACTACTGCATCTGTGATGATGACTAATCAGCAGAGATACTACAAATGTGCATTTCGGTTGTATAAAATACTATAATAAATGCATCCTATTACTGCAGGCATGCCAGCACAGATGAATGTTAACCTGTTCTTCCAAGCCCGGCATGACAGTGAATGGCCATCTTCCCCTCCTGCACGGCAAAAGACATGACCTTCACCATGTCTAGGATGGTTGTAAGGGAGGCTACCCCGTAGTCTTTCCATACAAAGTTGTAGAAATAGACTGAAAAGGTATTTACACATGTCAAATATTAAACACATTTCAACAGTCAGACACACAAAAAAAACAGGATACAGGATTTTGCGACTTACAAATGAGGAAATACGAGCAAAGCGATGTATCAAGTGGAGAACAATACAAGTAGTGCAAGGTTTATAATCGAGTTCTAGAGAAGCAAAGTGCGCAGAGTAGAGTTGCAAGAGCCAGAGTTTTTTGTTTTGTTTTTTTAATAATGTAGCGGTTAGCATTTTAGGGGTTAGTTATGTGCTCACGGAAGAGGTGGGTCTTTAGCTGTTTTTTGAAGATAGTGACAGATTCTGTGGCCCGGATTGAGGTTGGAAGTTCATTCCACCACTGAGGAACAGTTAGCTTGAAGGTTCTGGAAAGAGACCTTGAGCCACGCTGAGTATGCACTACTAGGCAGCTAAGCGTAGGGTCGATCACGAGGGAACGTAAGCCTCAAGGAGAGTGTTGAGGTAGGAGGGTGCTGTTCCAGACAAAGTCTTGTACGTGAGCATTAACGCCTTGAATTTGATACGGGCGGCTACAGGAAGCCAGCGATTCTTGTGCTTTTTCGCCGAAAACCACTTGAATTGACGAAATTGCAATTGCACGGTCTTTCGCAGTGATCTTTGTTGGTAAATGAGACCTTTTCGCTGTACTCATGTTCGATGTGCGTGAAGAGGGCTTTGGCAGAATTCCTGTTGTGATGATGTCACGTGGCGTGTTGTGATTATGTCACATGATGCGTCTTGACCCGAATCCAATTTGGATTTTGGATTGGATTGAATCCAATGACAATTTGTGGTCATTTTGAAAAATTACAAGCTCCTGCCAATATTGCGGCATTTCCTTGATTTTACATTCATTTCTGCAATCGCAAAATCCTGGAGGGACTGATAAAACTGCATGATGAATGCATGTCATATTAACATGTCAGATAAAAATGTTGCCCATATTATGTAAACAAATAAAGCAATGCTATTTTTCTATATTAACGTGCGGAAAAGCCATTTGCAAAGTTTGAGTGGCACATGTAATGACATGCTGAAGCCTGTGGAACCTTTTCCCTAATGCGCTTTCCTAGACTTTGTTGGCTGTCAGCAATGCATCTATCTCAGGAGAGCTTGTTAGGAGGCGCCGATCCTGTACTCTCTCTAGGTTTATAACAAACATGGGCTCACACGTTATTACACGCACTTTAATACAAAATGCATTAGAAATGGACTCTTTCCAGCATCGAACTCCTTGGATAACCTGGACCACAGAGATAATATTAGTCAGAAACAATTAGTTCTTTAGTCAGATAAACTCCACCAAGGAGTACAAGCCTGAATCTATTAGCCTGATTAAGCTGCATGTGTGACTCACTCCCTGCCTCCATGAAGACCTCTGGGTGGTAGGTGAATCCACTCTCTGGCTCCAGGGGATAGCCACAGCTGGCATGCTCTCCTGGGCGCTGCAGGTTAATTATGGTCTTTAGTCCGCATCTGGGAAGAGACGGGTGTAAACAACGTCTCCTCGGTGTTACCTACTTATTAGCATTAACAAGCAGAGCTTAACCTACCCCAAGAACTCGTTGATGATGTTGTATTTTTCAATAATCTCAGTGGACGGCCTTGCCATGGCTAATAACTTGTCTGTGATCCTGATGTAAACAGAATAGAGGAGACAAAAATAAATAAAGATTTCATGTTTTTTTTTTTCCCTTGCCATCTTGTCAGCAGATTCTTATCAGGCATCTGAGATCAGATTGTCTACTTCTCCAGCAGCTAGTTCAGCCCTGCATGATTCATTCATGATATATTTAATAATCTTTCCTTTGCTTTACAAAGGAGATGAGATATGGCTTACCAAGAGGAGTAAAGTCCCTTGATGGCTTGTTCTTCATCACTCCAGCGAGACGGGTTTTCATACTTGCAAGCTCGTCCTCCACACGCCATGGAGCACTGCATGTGGCCTGGGATTACATGCCTCAAGGTCTCACCCACCTTGGTGTACTTTGCCGTGGGGACCCTGACATTGGGTCTGAAATCTGAAACCAGAGCCTTTTTAACATAAATAGTATTTTCCATGTGAACAGTCATCTACATCTCAATGTACCAGCAATGTTAAAACCTTTAAATACTGCATGAAAAGATCAAACGACTGTCTGTTGTTATTTTCAGCCCATTAGCACAGAATAATGACCGAGAACACTCAAACCACAGAACAGATGCAAATGCCTCATTTCCTGCGGATGACAGAGAACTCGACCATTCCAAGAATATAATTGTCTTCAGGAGGTTCCTCAGACATGGAAAAGAAATTGCAAACTTTGGAAAACCGAATTACATTCGCATCCATTCAGTGCCGCCTGCTCATCGGCCATGCTGACGGCTACCACGACCTTCTGAGAGGACAACAAGAGGACGGCCGGGTTACACCGCCGCCTCCTCCTCAGGACTTTCTGCATGTCCGTCCTCACTATGAGGAGTGTGAAAAGAACACAAAAGAAGCAACGCAACTCGGTTGCACTCGAGGCAGTCTCCATGGTGACCAGTGTCCAAGTCAGTGGGAGATGGAGCAGAGGTTTCGCTATGAACACATCTCAGGTAGAGAGCAAATTGCTTGATGTGTTGGAAAGACAGATGACTCATTTTCCACAAGTACTGCATAATGCAGAGATGCAATGATGGCAGAAATGAGTGCACAATCGCTCTGCTGCTAATGTATTCCATTTGAACTATAAAAGAAAACATTTCAGCTAAAAGTGAAATGCTTCTTTAGAGAGAAATTGGCCCACCTCATTTTTTAAAGAATTAAATGCTTAAGGCTTATGTTCCTGACACAACATACAGTACACGAAACTTCTATAGCCGAATAAATGATGTGGAGAAAACTACTGAAACATAATGTTTTATCCAAAATCAGTAGTCATGAAACACAAGTCTCTGTGCAGACTCCGGAAAGGGAACAGGTCCGGCCCCAGATTGATCGATGTTCTTTTGTTTCTCAATCATTTACTTTCATGTATTCAATTTTAAGCTTCAGATATGGGTAATGTTTCTTAACAGAGATTTAAAAAGTGGTCCTTCTTTAACTGAATGCATTAACAGCAAAATCCTCTCCACAAACAATGACAGAAACATGCTTTGACATGTGCATCCTTAGTAGCCAGACACACAATAGTGGTTACTAGAATTTCACTGCTGGTAAAACAAAACCGCAGCAATCCATACAAAAATATGTCACTTCATTTACACAAGAGCTGCAGAACATAAGAGCTGCTTCTGATGTGAAAAACTGAGTAGGTTCAATGACAAACTGCACCTTAATATCTTCAGATCAAATGAGTGGGAAAATATATATCATTTAAAAAAAAAAAAAAAAAAAAAGACCTGCATTAAGAATAGATAAATAAAGTTCCACCCATGTTCCAAACAAACTAAATGATTATTTATGATGATATTTATATTAGAGCTTAATGTCTTTTTACACTGTGCTAAACAGGGACTCTAGTATTAGATCAGACATTCATTTTCACAGCAATACACAGGCTAGCCTACAAGGTAACACTAATCCTATAAGGTTCAATACTTTTATTTAGGTGTTATTTAGAAGATACAAACACATCAGTGTGTGTGTGTGTGTGTGTGTGTGTGTGTGTGCGTGCGATGACCTACCTGGCTCCATGTCAGTGATGTGCTCTGCACTGTTCCCTGCACTGCTGCTGCTGCTGGAGTTGGAGTAGGGCACGTCACTCAGCAGACTGACACCTGCTGCCATGGCAGAGCCTGTAAGAAGGTGGAGGAAAATGTGGCATCAAACGGCTGAGAACAAAACCCAGGACGGCAAATAGAGCAAACGACAGAGAGCGCATATAATCGCACAGTTGCAACAGGCACATACTGGATCCAATGGACCCATGGGGCTGTAAGCCACTCCCTTCCATATGGTTGGAAATGAGTCTAAAATGACACGATTGTTGCTACTTGAATAGGAACATAAAAAGGAATCATCACAAAAATATGCTTTTCTGCATATTTTCAATATGAAGTTATTGACAGATTCCTTTTAACAGCAATCAAAGGAGCTTTACAGAAACCTGGGTCTAGATCCCTTATGAGCGTGCCAAAAGCAAAAGTGGCAAGAAAAAAATAAATTCCTGTAAGGCTGTGGTTAAATGTGACTACACATACATGAGCTGATGCAGCAGGTACATATTCGAAATTGCTCACACACTCTCTCCTGCATACCTTTCATACACCTGGAGCTCTGTTCATAAGGGGGCAGGTCAGACACTAAACCTTTTGAGCAGTTTTGACCACTTCCTCCAAGATGGCAGGAGTTGAGGAGGTTATGATAACATGTCTTTGCTATTAAACCAGTCTTCCTGTGACGACAGCTGTAATGCATGCCACGCTCTTTTATGTTTAAAACAACTTTTTTTTTTTTTTAATGAACCCATCCTTCAGTCATACTATTCCAACACTCTTTAGTCATTTCCCTTCTCTAACTGGCTGTTAAATCCGGTAAGTAATGATTGTTGAATCTGGTGTTTCTGGCCAGGGAAATCACTATGTTGGACTCCAAAACTCCAGCACTGCCATTGGTCAGTTCAGCTTTGCAGATCTTTATATGATTAACCATCAATACTTACAGAGTACATATTACACATATAATATGAATGTCTAGTACAGTAGATATCATCTACTTATTATGGGTTGGAATAACACCATGAGGCTGATCTTGAAATCATTTTTGCACCGGAATGTTTGCACCTGTAGATTTTACACCCGAAATGTTCATTAGTTTCCAACTTGTTTTGTGCTTAGGGAAATTGTGTGAGCAAGTATTTCAATTTGTAGGAAAAAATAAATAAATAAATGCAACCACCACCAATTAATGAGCTCACCTGCATGTCCTCTTCTTCTGTTTCTAAATAAAGAAAAGGGGTTTTTTTCCACCCAGTACCTGGGGTGCTTCTCAATACTCAAAATGGATGTTTCCTCGCTCTTCCGTCCTCCAGCCCGGGACACGGAAATTGATCGGAATCAGCCATCTTGGAGGACATATCGATTCTCTAATTGCACCGCGAGGAGACGAGGAACGAGGAAGCTTCCAGAGGAGTTAGGAGCGAGGATACACAGGTGTATCCAATGTGGAAGTGTTTCTTCTCAAAAAAAAAAACATGACACACGTATAAATTCCCCTCCTCCTTTACATCTGCCACAGTCTCAAACAAAAATTCCTTTGATGATGATGTGATGGAATTTAGTGTGAAATATAATTCAGCAATAATATGCCTACAATGAGTATTGTAATTAATTGATCTTTGCATGTTTGGATATGCAAAGCTGCACTAGTTTATGTATTGTTTATTCATTCGTTGTTGAATAACCCAGACACTTCACATATCAGTGCATTTTGCATTATTAAGAATGTTTTTATTAACCAAGCGCCAACAACATAACGGCACAAAACAAAAAAGCATAACGGCAGATCCCTGAAGCGCAGTGAGGTAATCCAGCTGAGCACGGTCATCATTAATTGACGTCGCTTTGAAGTGACGCTCGAGAGAGCGAGAATATTCCATCTGACTTGCTTCTACTCCTCTCTCCTCGCATCTCATCCTTGCATCCTTCCCTCACATCCTAAGGGGATGGAACCAAGGCGCAAGGAAAAGAAACGAGGATGCACAAATAAGAAATGAGAAGCACCCCTGGTGTGCAATTAAGTGACCTTCTCAGTGTTAAATCTATGAAGTCCTGCATATCAGTTGCTCGCATTATTCACATTACACTTTTCATAAAAGCTTATTCTATGCAAAATGCCGAGGTGATCGCCAGTGGCCTGCCTTGAACTTGGCCTTGTATCAATCCACAGCTTTGGATTTTACTGCATTACACTACTTATCGATAAAGCAAAATGTAAGCTACTCTTTCTTCAGGTAACATACATCAGTAAATGTGAGCAGCATGCTTAGGTTCAAGATATTCTAGGTTCAAGAAATATTAGGACATTCATGTGATATGCGGTGTTTAATTGATGCTGTAAAGTGAGCAGAGGAAGCAGGGAAACAAGTCAAGCCTCATTTACATTGTAATGTACACTTCTTTGGTTCCTAACAAAGTGATGTGACTGAAATAGCACCACAGGAGGCTTTGTTATCCTCAAACATGTTCCAAATGAAAACATTCGACCACATTTAGCAAATATTAGCACAATTTCATCAAGAAGATTTCTGAGGGAGGGCATTTTTATAGATCAAAACACCATGCAAAGTTAATACATAGACAAGGCAACATTTGTTTTAGTTGTGTTTGCGTTTGTTGATACAATGTGATAGAACAGTGGTCATTACGGTCCAATTCTGTACCTCAACTAAGTTATTAAAGGAGTGTGTCTGAAGATATATACCAGGGACAAGCGTTTGCTCTCCGAGTCATAAATCCCCACAGATCCCAGTGCTCTTACTGTGACATTTGTCTTCTCGCTGCCCCTTTGTGTTATCCTTCCAATTGTTTCCACCTGTTTCCTGTGTAGCTCCCTAATTACTTTGGCTACTTATACCCTCTTGTTTCTGTGTTTCTTTGTAAAGTTTTGTTTCACGGCGATGTGTGTTACCGAGCCGTCTTTATCGGGTTTCCAGCTCTCTAGCTTCAATGTGACGTCCCAGTTTGACCTGTTACCCGTTTCTCTAGTTTCCGATTATGGATTAAACATCTTATGATGCTGCCGGCAGGTTTCTCAACCTCTGCAGCGGACCATGATAATGATTTTGCGTCAACACAGCGAGTCAATGTGTGCAGCACAAGACCTTTCGTGCTGCGGAACCTAAGCCCAGTAAGCTTTCCCTAACATTCTCTTTAGATTTTAGGTGCGTGTCTAGGGATTACAAGGCCACTGGGAGGTGACTAATGCTGTGTTTGAGTGGTGCTAGGAAACTGAGAAATGCCAACTTGAACCAACTTTAATAGGAACACCTGTATACCTGCACATTCATGCAGTTATCCCATCAGCCAATCATGTGGCAGCAGCACAATACATAAAATCATGCAGATACAGGTCAAGAGCTTCCGTTAATGTTCACATCAAACATCAGAATGGGGAAAAATTGTGATTCCTGACTTTAACTGTGGCATGGGGGTTTCAGAAACTGTTGATCTCTTGGGACATTCACAAAACTACAATCCTTAGACTTCAGTATAGTATGAAAAACAAAATGCATCCTGTGAACAGAGGGTCTGAAAGCTGAATCACCTTGCTGAGAGAGATCAGAGGAGAATGACCAGACTTGTCTGAGCTGATGGTAACTCAAATAAGCACTCTTTACAACCATGGTGAGCACAAAAGCAGCTCTGAATGCACATCAAACCTTTTATTGAGGTGAGGTGGATGGACTACAACCACAGAAGACCCCATCAAGTTCCACTCTTGGCAGCCAAGAACAACGATCTGAGGCCATCATGGGCACAGACTCAACAAAACTGGACAGCGGAAGACTGAAAAAAGACCAGGTGACTTTTTTTTATTTATTTATTTATTTTTTTTAATATATCAGGCAAAAAATAGCCTGCACTCTCTTTCATGGTAACCATGGTAACAGTATGTTAAGCACCGCTAGCACTATATGGTCAAAAGTACATTGACACCTGACCTTCGAACCTATATGTGGGCCTTCCCCAAACTGTGGCCACAAAATTGGAAGCACATAATTGTCTAGAATGTCTTTGTATGTTGTAGAATTCAGATTTTCCTTCACTGTAGCTAAGAGGCCTAGCCCAAAACCTGTTCCAGCATGACCATGCCCCCATGCACAAATTGAGATTTTTAAAACCATGGTTTGACAAGATTGGTGTATAAGAAGTTGATTTTTTTTTTTTTTTAATTAATTTGTAAGTCCTCATTTGTAAGTCGCTTTGGATACAAGCGTCTGCTAAATGAATAAATGTCAATGTATGAATTGTTACTAGGCATGAGTCAGAATTTTGCGGCCTCGAATATCACAATACGAAATACTGGCAAGAAAATTTTGCTTCTCTGAGGTGTATTGTACTATTTCCATTTAATATTCATTATGAGCTCTACCTCTTCTTACACACTGGGTGGTAGCACCAGAGGTAGTAGCATAAAGAGCATGAAGGGAACCTACTTGCCTTGAAGCCCATAGTACACTACTTTTTCACACTATCCAGAATTCCCAGCAGATCCATAGCATGGCTATCCGATGGGCGGTTACTGTAAAACACAGTACATACCTGCACTCCAGTTTCTATCATGGCTGGCCTGACCGCAGTCTAAATACAGGCTAAAATCATTGCCTGTTTGCTGCACGTGATGTAAGTCGCACTCTTGTGTAAAAACTATTCAGAAGCTCGTTGTGTTGTGCTGGCAGTGGTGTTACCAAAAATTCATTTCGGTGTGATGAGGATATATACAAATTTAATCATGATTGCATTCTCATCTGCACAAGTAAATTGGTAAGTGTGATGCGCTCATGCATTTCAGGTAGATGTCGGACAGCAGTAGGAGCGGTGATGACGCCAATTTGCTATTTAATCATTTAAAAGTACAATCTACCGTCAAACAATCGTTACATATTAATAAGATACCATGAGGTAAGCCATGAGATACATACCTGAAATTATAAATCCTATATATTGCGTTGGGTCGATTTGATGTCATTAAAATTTTAATACAATTATTTTGTATGATTTACTTGTAAATATCATGTCAATATCATCTTATGAAGCCTGTATCGAGATGTGTCACATATCGTGGCTCTAGAGTATCTTCTAAGCCTAATTGGCTAGTCCTTCTCGCCCAGCATCAGTGACCGACTACATTAATGATCTTGTGACTGAACGGGCACAAATCCCCAAAGCCACGTTGCAAAATCTAGTGGAAAGCCTTCCCAGAATAGTGGAGGTTATTATAATAACAGCAAAGAGGAACTAATGTTCAGGACATTGGTCAGGTGTTCACATTGGGCAAGAAGGCCTGGTGCACAATCAGAGTTATAGTTCACCCCAAAGGTATTCAGAGGGCTTGAGGTCTGCGCTCTGTGCAGGCCACTTGTGTTATTCTACTCCAGACTTTGCAAGTCATGTCTTCATGGACATTGCTTTGTCATGCTGGAACATGTTTGGGCCCCTTAGTTTTCCAGTGAGGGGAAATCGTAATGCTACAGCATATATAAGACTTCCTATACATTTGTGTGCTTCCAAATTTGTGACAACCGTTTGGGGAAGACCCACACATGGGTATGATGATCAGGTGTCCACAAACTTTTGGCCACATACAGTGCTGTGAAAAAGCATTTCGTCTATTTGTGTGTGTGTGTGTGTGTGTGTGTGTGTGTATCTCGTATTAAATTGTTTCAGAAATTAAAAGAAAATCTAAGATAAAACAAAGGCAACCTGAGTAAACACAAAATACAGTTTTTAAATGATAATGTTATTTATTGAAGCAAAAAAAGCTATCCAATACCAACTGGGCCTGTGTGAAAATGTATTTGCCCCTGTAATTACTAATTCCGAAATGTATGAAACCGCATTCACAATGGGGTTCAGCTGGACTAAACACAACCAGACCTGATTCAAATCAAACCCTGTTCAATCAAATCAACACTTAAAGAGAACTTTTTCAACAGCATGAAGTTGGTTAAAAGGTCTTACCCATTAACACACTGGGAAGGGTTACAAAGCTATTTCAAAGGCTCTGGGACTCCAACGAACCACAGCGAGAGCCGTTATCTCCAACTGGAAAAACTCAGCACAGTAGTGAACCTTCCCAGAAGTGGCCGACCTTCCAAAATTCCTCCAGGAGCACAGCAACGACTCGTCCAGGAAGTCACAAAAGAGCCAAGGACAACATCAAAGGACCTACAGGCCTCTCTTGCATCAATAAAGGTCACTGTTCATGACTCCACTATCAGAAAGACACTGGGCAAAAACAGCTCCATGGAAGAGAGGCGAAGTGAAAACCACTGCTAACCCAGAAGAACATTAAGACTCGTCTGAATTTCTCCAAAACACACCTTGATGATCCTCAAACCTTTTGGGAGAATGTTCTGTGGATTGATGAGTTGAAAGTGGAACTGTTTGGAAGACAGGGGTCCCGTTACATCTGGCGTAAACCAAACACAGAATTCCACAAAAAGATCATCATACCTACGGTCAAGCATGGTGGAGGCAGTGTGATGGTGTGGGGATGCTTTACTGCTTCAGGGTCTGGGCCTGGCAATAATTGAGGGGAACATGAATTCTGCTCTCTACCAAAAAAACCTAAAGGAGAATGTCCAGTCTTCAGTCCCTAAGTTGAAACTTAAGCGCAACTGGATTATGCAGCAAGACAACGATCTCTGAATGGCTCAAAAAAAAAGTTAAATGAAAGTTTTAGAGTGGCCTAGTCAAAATCCTGACTTGAACCAATTGAGATGCTGTGGCAGAACCTTAAACAGGAAGTTCATGCTCAAAAACCATCCAATGTGACTGAACTAAATCAGTTCTGCAAAGAAGAGTGTATTACAATAGTGTGTATTCTAAAAACAATGCATTACATGGATGCCAGCCTATGTCGGACCAAATATATTAATACATAAAATATTTAAGTTTATATTTACAGAATTTAGCAGACGCCCTTATCCGGAGCAACTTACAGATGTGCTTTGTAGTCTCTATAAGAAACACATCCACATGATATTGATCATATCAATATCATTTCACTATCAACTCAGGAGCAGCAAGATAAGACACATTAACCGTGGCGAGTTTAAGCTTTGGCTGTGTTTCCGCACGACACTGGACTAAACCAAAGAGCGGTGCTCACTTTTATCTGAACTTTGAAGTGATATTTCAAAGCGGCACAGTGTTCGGTAACCAGACCGTGTTCATGTGCACCTACCATGCTTTTACCCTTTCCTGATTCTCAGTCCAATACACCATAAGAGGCCAATAGACATAAAACGATCCTGCGTTCGGTTTGGGTTCTATGACAGCAGTATCACATGACAATGTTTCAAGACATTTCTCTGATGCACAATATGCATCACAATTAGGGCTGCAACTAACAATTTTTTTTTTTTAGATAATCTATTAATCTATTGTTTATTTTTTTAAAAATTCCATACACCAAAAATATTTCTCTGCAGCATTTTAAATCAACTAATACTACTACAGAATCTTAATTAGGCTTAATTAAATAACAGATCACTAACTGATGTACAGCATTACTGACAATTATCAGATAATCTTTCACAGCATGAAGAATATTCAAGTGTAATCAAGTGCTTATAACAACCAAATGAGCCACAAACTAATGAAAGGTGACAATATCCTGTGCATTTTCTTTACTGGGTCTGCACACTCTTTTTGCAACTATTCCATATGTCTTACCAGTAGTTCAAGCCCTGATTTGTTCAATTCTGAACAAAGAAATAACCGAATCATAAATAACTAACCAACTAAAACACCCCGATGCTATATTCATTTTGCTTGGGGCATGTATGATTGAAACAAATTAGTTTCAGAGAATCAACACTTCTTGGAAATCAACTTCTTTATGAACTAAAAGCAGGGTGGTGACTTAAAGGGGTCTGTCTGTCTGTCTGAAACGCTCCGATTGAGTTCCGGTTTCTCCAAAGCCCCTCCTTCTGAAAACGAGGTTGATAATGTTGTCGGTTTTACCGGATCAGTTCGAGCCCGAGTCTGATTCTGAATACACGGATGATCAAACAGATCATTCAGAGCCAACTTAGCAAGCACGACTTGAGCAGAAGTTTTTATTTTGTAACTCTCTTACCTTTCAGACACAATGTTATATCCGTTTAATTTGTCTTCTTCAAAATTTTAATTAATTACAAATGAATGGCGGCATTATGCTGAGATTTCAAATTGCGACGGAGATGTTTGCAGAAGTAATATCTGGACTTGGATCGAGGATCAGTGTTCTCTATTAGATAGAATAAATCCCTTTGTGGGAGACTATGAGCTTTGTAACTTTGCAGATCTTACACATGCACAAACAGATACATTACATCCATCCATCTTCTATACCGCTTATCCTTCTCAGGGTCACGGGGAACCTGGAGTCTATCCCAGGGAGCAGGGTACACCCTGGACAGGGTGCCAATCCATCACAGGGCACAATCACATACACACTCACACACCCATTCACACACTACGGACACTTTGGACATGCCAATCAGCCTACCATGCATGTCTTTGGACTGGGGGAGGAAACCGGAGTACCCGGAGGAAACCCCCGCAGCACGGGGAGAACATGCAAACTCCGCACACACAGGGTCACGGTGGGAATCGAACCCCTGACCATGGAGGCGTGAGGCGAACGTGCTAACCGCTAAGCCAGATACATTACGCACTAAAGGAAAAGGAAAACATTAAAAAGCTTCATATGACCCCTTTAAATGACTTCCCAAACCAGATATGTTAAAAATATAAATTTTGTGTATGCTAAGAAAATTAAACAACGTAAGATTTATCAATGCTACTGGCTTGAAAAATGGCTTACCTACTTACACGTTAATTGAGTCAAGTAGCTTCGCTGCTTGCTGTCTAACACTGCATAATGCACATGCTTCAGGCCATTTTTGTTTTGAAGCTAGAAACCCTTTGTCTCATACGCTAATTTGAGTGAATGATGCTCATTTTCAACCCATCGAGTTGTTATGAGGTCAGGGCTCAGCTGAAGATATTTTTTGTCATCAATTAGTCAACTGTCCAGTTTTGTTGTCTATGACATCCTCAGATTGTTGATGTTGGCTGTGAGGAGTGGAAATTGATGTGGTTTTCTGCTGTTGTAGCGCAAACACCTCAACGTTTGACGTGTCGTGCACTCGGAGATGCTTTTCTGCTCACCACAGTTTTAAAGAGTGCTTATTTAAGCTATTAAATCCTAAATGTTTCATAGAAGTTGCTTGATAGAGTTTGATAGAATCTGATAGACATCTTGTTGGAATGACAGTAATTATGAATTTCTGTTGAGTCTTTTCTAACGAAAACACATAATTATGAACACATAACACTTAATGTTGTGGACTATCCCAAGGCATAAACCTCTGATGGTTACACACCAATGGCACTGGAGATGCCTTCCATCAATGTTAAATAATTGTCCTCTTATAGAAAGCTTCACCATATCATCCATCCATCCATCTTCTACCGCTTACTCCTTTTCAGGGTCACGGGGAATCTGGAGCCTATCCCAGGGAGCATGGGGCACAAGGCGGGGTACACCCTGGACAGGGTGCCAATCCATCACAGGGCACAATCACATACACACTCACACACCCATTCATACACTACGGACACTTTAGACACGCCAAATCAGTCTACCATGCATGTCTTTGGACTGGGGGAGGAAACCGGAGTACCCGGAGGAAACCCCCGCAGCACGGGGAGAACATGCAAACTCCACACACACAGGGCCACGGTGGGACTCGAACCCCCGACCCTGGAGGTGTGAGGCGAACGTGCTTTCACCATTTTTTCTTAAATAATAAACATTTTTTATTAGCCTTAGATTATGTGCAACATACAGGTGTCAGAGTGGTGTGGTTATATAGAATCAACACCTTCTGACCAACCAGAATTCAGAGTTGTTTTTATTTTATGATGATCATAAACCTGCAAAATATGTTATTATATTTTTAGTGTCTTTGGAGTAAAAGTTTAAAACCCAGATTCACATTTTGTCCATGGAAATCTGAATTAGATACACAAAGTTACCGCACAGGCAAAACACATTATACCATTTTGCTCACCCTCAGTGAAACATGAGTCGCTTTTAGAATATTCCTTCCATGTTCAGGTTTTACGTGTTATAGAACATAGAGCAATTAACATCCACGTCATTACGTCACCGCGCCACGCCGTCCGACGTCCCTCCAGAATTTCACGTATCGACATACAGTTGGTCTTCGTCATGGTACCATATACAGTTTTGGGTGTTATGAACGCTTTAAGTGCGGTTAATTATTTGTCATGCTGTACGTGCAAACAGACGACTGCTTGAAGCCGTGGGCTACGTCCCAAACCGCGTACTTACCTACATGTATTTCTCCTACTATATAGCAGGTAAGTACACGGTTTGGGACGCAGTCTTACTGTCCTGTTTGCCGTCAAACGGTCGAGCACTGCCGTGTGTGATCGTGTCCTGTCGCACAATGCGGTGAAAACTCTCACACGACCTTAATAGTGTGATTAAGGTGTGTACATGTCTGCACGTCGATAACGCGACTGAAACAGGAATACTCCACACGTCTTAATTCCATTAGTGTTTACTTCGAGTATGACTTTAATCGGATTAAGGTAATAAAAAAAAAAAAATCTCTGTTTACATGCTAGTTTCTTAATCAGAGTATTGTCTTAATCGGGTTAATATCGGATTATTGTTGTCCATGTAAACGCACTGACTGACAGGCTGTCAGTAATCAAGAGCTTTTTTATATATATAATATATATATATATATAATATATATATATATATAAAATATATATAATATATATATAATATATATAATATATATATATATATATATAATATATATAATATATATATATAAAATATATATATAATATATATATATAAAATATATATATAATATATATATATAAAATATATATATAATATATATATATAAAATATATATATAATATATATAAAATATATATATAATATATATAAAATATATATATATATAATATATATATATATAATATATATATATAATATATATATAATATATATATAATATATAAATATATATATATAAATATATATAAAATATATATATATAAAATATATATATATAAAATATATATAAAATATATATATATATATATAAAATATATTTTATATATATATATATAAAATATAATATAATATTATATATATATATAAAATATAATATAATATATTATATATATTATATTATATTATATTATATTATATTATATTATATATATATATATATATAAACTGTGAGGTAGCAGTACAATTCAATCCACTTTGTGTATACCATGTTTGTTTGCTTTTGGTTTCAGTTGTGCTCCCTGTTAACGTAGCAACCAGAGGACTAAAACACTGCGGTAATGAAAGCCTTGTATTCTCTATAAATCTGTGGTCCAATAAGATACATATTCGTGTAAAGTCTGTTTTGTTAGCCCGGATTGTTCCGCTCCAATACCAGTCAATATTAAATAATGGCTTGATATTTATGTGTTTAACTTTATAAGTTGAGCACCCAGAGGAACGAAACCAGGCTCAAATTGCCCAGGCTGATTTGTGAACATTACTACGTTCTGTTTTCTGCCAGTGCGTAAGACCGTGAATCAGGAAACTGAAATATTTGACATGCATTTAATATCCATGCAAATTCATTTGACTTTGTCAGTATTGTGCAGTACCTGATTGTCTTGATTTCCCTGCCAAGTGAAAGGATAGTTACAGGACTGCGAAAGATAAATTGCAATCAGGCTATGCCAGAACAAGTTGTATGGTTATTAAAGACTGAATATAACTAAAATAGTGTTCTTGGGTTTACATTTCATCTTCTTGACACACCAGGTTTATGAAAGACAGATGCACAAATACCTCCAGCTATTTTTCTACTTGGCAGTGGGGTGGAGTTCTATGAAGTAATGAAAATGTGCTTGTGATTTCATTTATAGGGCAATAAAAGTCGTACGATGTTGTAGTATACGTAAGGAAACACAATGGGGCATGCTGTTATAGAAACGTAATCAACGTCGGGGTAGCCTGAAACAAAGCGCCGTTACTGCTACCACCCCAAAGTTAATTATTTTCCTAGAATAGCATGTTTTATACAACCGTTCGCTGCCTGCGTTAGCCATGTAAAAATCCACTTCCCAGTTCAAAACGGTTAATACAATACTGTTGGAGACATTAGCAGACATGGCAAACAATCCTTTTCAGGAATATAACTTCCGGCTTAAAATATGAAAGCCCGGAAGCACCTTTAACAGGGATGTACAAATCAATTTGAGCTCACTAGCTGACGTGCTATAAAGTGAGCGTGTCTTCTTTGGCATCCATTTCCACTAGCAGAGCAAAAATAAACAGAACATTTGACGATACGGTGTCTGAAATGTCACTTACTCTATATTCATTCCTTGTTTAGAGAACTGTTCTATAAAAGCAACACTGTAAAACATGATAGCCCCATTAATTTATGTCTTTTTTTTTTTTTTTCTCCTCTTTAGCTCCAATTGTCAAGTTTTGGATCTCGAAATCAAGTTTAAAAGCTTTCAAAAAAATCTTCGAATCAAGTTTACTCACGTTTTTAAGGCAGCAGGTGAACGTTCGTTTGCAAGTTTAACCAACTTGAAATATCTTCTAGAGAATATCGCACTCACAGTCAAGGTCTACGGTCTCATGACTTCAGTGAATCATATCCGTGCGATATTCAACATATCTGCACTCTAGCTCGTGCAATATCGCTTAAATACCACCATTTGCCATTGTAATTTACAGTTACATTTAAGTCCCTGTGAATAATTTATTATTACAATTAACACATTACAATGAGTGCATTAATACATTAATATAAACCCGTGATTTACAGCTGGAACTACTGTCAGAGCGACTGTAAGAGAAAATGAATCAAGACCTTCTGAGCAATCTGATTGTGAATATAATGCAAGTTGTTATAATTGTGTAATAGATGTGACATTTACACTCAGGTTGATTTGGAAAGTGTCGCATCACCAGCACAACCACAGCATTGTGAATTAATATCTGAAAATATAATAGTACAGTATAGGCATGCATTCATCCCTTTATTTAAATAAATGAATGAATGAAATACGTTCATTTATTTAACATTATGTAAATTTCTCTACAAATATAAATATCAAATCAAAATACTTGATTATTCAGACAGCTAATCATGTGGCAGCAGTGCAAATAAATCACATGCAACAGTGTCTGGAGTTCAAAGAGAATGTTGCAAAAAGAAAGAGTAAAACATCAAGTGAGTTACAGTTCTGGGCGGAAATGAGAGCGGTCAAAGGAGAACAGGTAGAGGAGTTTGAACTGACCGGATGGTTACAGTAACTCAAATATCCACTCTTTACAACCGAGGTGAGTAGAAGAGCATCTCAGAATGCCAAACCTCGACACAGATGAGCTGCGACAGCAGAAGACCACATCGGATTCCAATCCTGTCAGCCAAGAACCCATTTACCCAGCCTGCCTTGTGTCAACAGTTCAGGCTGCTGCTGCTGGTGATGTTATAACGGTAAAGGGAATGTCTTCATGGCACACACTGGACCACTTAATGTCAATCAAGCATAGTTTGCATGACACAGGCTATCCGAGCATTGTTGCTGACCGTGTGCATCCCTTTATGGCCACAATTTACCCATCTTGTAATGGCAACTTCCAGTATGATAAAGCACAAGTCATCTCAAACTGGTTCCGTGAACATGACGGTAAGGTCAGTGTACTACAATAGCCTCCACATCACCAGATATGAATCTAAAAGAGCATGTCTGGGAAGTGGTACAATAGAAGATTTGCAGCATTTAATGACCTGATAAAATCTGCAGCAGTTATATGATGCATCTGTCTCAACAGCAACCAGAATCTCAAAGGAATATTTCCAACACCTTGTGTAATCCGTTGAGGTATTTTTGGTGGTTGGGCTCTGTTCCTACCTAGTATTAATAAAGTGGCTGATGACTGTATATTTAATTTTACATATAGTATAAGCTTGTTTACATCATAGAAAATGAATGTTAACATTATATTGACAACTGTAACAACTGCAAACCCTGTCTAAAATTCACTCGAAACCTTTGACACCGGCAAATTGCAGTGGTACAAGAGGAACAAGACATTTTCGGACATGAAGTGACTGGAAAATAAGCAGCTTTGGGTGGGTTAGAGTAACTCCGCTTTGTGTTGGGCCTCTTCACATCACCCCATCGTTGATTATTTGCCCCAAAGTGTTTTACTCATGCATATATATATTTTTTTTCCATTACACATACACACTCTACGGTATCATGCAACTTGCTCCTTACTTCATAAAATGCCATCCATCCTGACTACATTTACATGGACAGCAGTAATCTAATCATTGACCTTACTCTGAGTAAGATAATATTGTGATTAAGGTGTTTACATGAGTCGCTTTTAGAATACTCCTTTCATGTACCCATGTTACATGTTATAGAACATGATTAGATTATCGGCACACGTCATTACGTCACCGCGCCACGCCGTCCGACGTCCCTTCAGAATTTCACGTATCGACATACAGTTGGTCTTCGTTATGGTACCGTTTACAGTTATGGGTGTTTTTATTGAATTTTTTTTTTTACGAACGCTTTAAGTGCAGTTAATTATTTGTCATGTTGTACGTGAAAATAGACGACTGCTTGAAGCCGTGGGCTGCGTCCCAAACTGCGTACTTACCTACTATATAGTAGCCGAGATACATGTATTTCGCCACTACAGGCCTATAGTAGGCAAGTACGCGGTTTGGGAAGCAGCCGTGCTCTCGTTTGCCTTAAAACGGTTGAGCACTGCCGTGTGTGATCGTGTCCTGTCGCAAAATGCGGTGAAAACTCACGACGTTAATAGTGTGATTAAGGTGTGTACATGTCTGTAATACACGTCCATAATGCGACTAAAACAGGAATACTCCACACGTCTTCATTCGATTAGTGTTTACTTTGAGTATGACTAAACGGATTAAGGTAAATAAAAATTGCTGTTTACATGCTAGCTTCTTAATCAGAGTATCGTCTTAATCGGGTTAATAGTGGATTATTGTTGTCCATGTAAACGCACTGAGTGACAAGTTGAAAAACAGCTCGTTATTTGTGCATCTTTTTCATAAGCCTTGTGTGGCAGGAAAACTATTCAGTTAAACATCTTGTCCCCCTCAGAACCTATCTGCAGTTACATGTGCACTGTCCTACAACTATCATGTGACTTGCCAATGAAACAGAGGATGCCAAATACAGCAAAAATCATTACAAAGTCAGGTGAATTTCTTGAAACATGTTGGTAGACAGACAAAAGAAACCTCGAGTAGAACAATCCAACGTTTTAGACTTGCCGTAATGCGAAGAGTAATAAGTACAGAAGCAGTTATACTTAGCCTCTTATTGTGGATTCATGAATAAACACTAACAGGATGCACACTGTTTACATGGCCGGGTGTGCCATGTAACGCCATCATTAGCCAGATCCCTCATGCAGAAAGCAAGAAAAGTACATATCTGGTACACATATATGCAGCAAAGATGGCTAGCCTTGCTGCAGGACCCAAGCTGTGTAGTGTAAAGCACGGCATCTTTGTATCCAGTGATAGCACGTTCAAAACAAAAACAGTCACCGTTAGCTAGCTAAACCAATCAGAGCTGTGCACGAGCTCGTTATATTGTAACTGTAACATTAGAGCAGAATGCAATGCTCATCTTCTTAGACAACAACCAATTAAGCTAATAGATGTATATCTGATTGTCAGCTACATACCACGTTCCTTCGCTTTAATGTTTATATCAGCTCTCGGTCATGACGCTTTGTGGTCCAAGCATCCTCAAAACAGCAGCAGCTCTGCTTAAATCGCAGCACTAATCCCCAATGTTTGCACCGTGTGTTCGCTGGCCATTTTCAAACAGTTACATTTTAACAGGTCGTTGGAGGACATACATAAGGCCTCTGATTGGCCATTTCGTGGTCACGTGACCAAAGGGACGCCGATGACGTTTCAGCTTTGAAGAATTAAAGGAAAAAAAAAGGTACAAAGCGCTCGAGAGTGAAAATAGACCGCCTTTCATTTCGAACTAAGAGGCCTCAGTGCACTGAGAGTCACATCTATGGGTAATTCCAATAAATAGCGAATAATAACAAACATGAGCCATTAGATTCAATTGGTAAATTTTGAGTGCAAGGCTTGCAGTGGCCAAAAACTCAATTTACCGTAAATAACTGAGGCGACTGTTCCAAATGTGCATGAAAATACACACCTGACATTCTGTGTAGATCCTAGGAGAAAGTAGGCTTAACGAAATCAACCAGTCAATACAACAACAATCCATCCATCGTCTATACTGCTTATCCTACAGGGTCGCAGGGAACCTGGAGCCTATCCCAGGGAGCATGGGGTACACCCTGGACATGGTGCTAATCTATCACAGGGCACAAACACACCCATTCATACATTACGGACACTTTGGACACGTCAATCAGCCTACCATGCAGGTCTTTAGACTGGGGAAGGAAACCGGAGTACCTAGGAGAAACCCCAGCAGCACGGGGAGAAACCGCAAACGCCACAGGAATCAAACCCCCAACCCTGGAGGTGTGAGGTGAACGTGCTAACCACTAAGCCACCATGTTCCCACAACAACTACTCATCATCATCATCATCATCATCATCATCATCATGTAATAAGTGATTAGGTTCCTGATTTGGTGGTCAACTTGCAGAGAGAATCTCAAAATCTCTTCCAGTTAAGTGGCTACTTAAACATCAGCTTTGGTTTGAATGGAATTTCTTCACAGATTCACTTGAACAGCCAGTTAGACTATTTTTGTAAGGTTTGAGTGATGGTATTTGTTACATAGCCAGTAACAAAATAAAGAAAAATGAAAAAAGTAATGAAAGAAAAACAACATTAGAGAGAGAACCAGGATGTCCAATCTTCTGTCCCAGAATCAGCACCATAGACACCACTTTGAAGAAGAGTTTTGTAGTTGCAGAAGACATCAAATCACAACTATTACCAAAACAAGACAATCCCAGAGAATATTCATAAAGAAAATAGGGGACAACAGCTTCAGGAGAGGGCCAGGCCAAAATAACAAACACATATCTAACTAACTCAAAAGCCTCTCTAAACTTACCTAAAAGAAAAGCATACAAAAGAAAGAAAACAAATTACAAGAACCCTTCCCTCTTTTCCTGTCAAACCATAAACCAGGAGAAAAGTCAGGAGTACCAACAAAAATGGCACCCTCTCCTTACATTCCCCAAAGAAGAAAGAAATAGAAATATTGAGCACACACTTCTGCTACAGCACAAACACCTGAGCTCACTTACTCAGAAGCAAAACAACTCTACATATAACTCGATTCTGGGACCAGGAGGAAGGCCTCATCTTCATCCTAAGAAGGCTCTCTCACGTCTCCACAGATCCGATATGGCTTATGTCTTCCCGCACACCATCCAATCACCTCCAACATCGACTAATTAGGTCCAGCTGGTCGGAGTACCTGCATGACGATGGAGGGCAGAAAACAAAACACCCAAACAGAAACACTAACACACCGTTATACATAAAGTAACATCCCTGTGACGTAACATATTTGATTGCTTTTACAGTTTTCAAAGATGATAACAAAGAGACTATTTAGCATACGGGGGGGGGGATAACAAAGATTTGCACCCCTATAGTAATAACAAGTAAAGGAATGGAATAACTGAAAGTAAATCATTCTAGCTAGACATAAATCTGAGGCTCAGGAATTATCATGCTGCTTATGCATTTGATCAGAATGCATCGCCGCTTATTCATAATACATATACTGCCGCCTAGTGGTTAAAATAAGGAGTTACTACAACTACATCCAACACCGTCCTGTGTGAAGTGCCTAGTTCTAGTTAGAATATTTTTTTCTCCAGTCAACTAGTTGAAATTACACTCTGCACTTAAAGTTAAATATTATGAAGAAGATGTATCCATCATGGAAATGTGGTTAGGGTAATCCAAGCATAACAACAACAACAACAACAACAATAAGAAGAAGAAGAAGAAGAAGAAGAAGAAGAAGAAGCGGAAGAAGAAGAAGAAGAAGAAGAGGGAGAAGAATTAAAACGTTTAAAACGTTTAAAAGCCTTGTTTTAATGGTGCAGACTACCCAGCAAAAATAGCAAATAGCAATAGCATTATTGGTAGTAGTATTACTAATAGTAGTCGTCGTTATTAGGGTTATTATTGTTGTTGTTGTTGTTGTTGTTCTCACTACTACTACTACTACTACTATATTATTATTATTATTATTATTATTATTATTATTATTATTATTATTAAATGGTTCGTTCGTTTGGTCTTTTAGAACATCCCTTAAACGTTCAGTGTAGAGCCCTATAACCGAATGATTCCTTTCCAGACAGGATTTTACATAGCATTCCTTTAGGAAGATTTTGAACGCCCCAGTAGACCTTTAGAGATAGTAGTCAAGTAGTAGCTCTACACTCAATATGTAGAACTTTTAAGGGTCTTAGGTATAATGTTCTGTGTAGAACCCTATAACCGAATGTTTCCCTAGAACGTTTTTTTGTTGTTGTTGTTGTTTTGGGTTTTTTTTTGAAGAACTCTTAATTATCCAGTAAACCCTTAAAGAACCATTGAAGAACCTTTTTTTCTCTAGGAGTGGAGTGCTATCATGTAGAGCTTCGTTTGTATTATTATTATTATTATTATTATTATTATTATTATTATTATTATTATTACTATAGTTAGGCCATTTGAATGTACAGCTCCTAGCTCATAATGGCACAAACTCATAATCGTAAATGTGCAGTCGTCCTGTGTGCTGGGAATGCTCCTCATGAAGAATGAACAATCTATTTGTCTTTTGTCAATTACCATGAGATAATATTTACAAACACCCACGTCTTCCTAGCTTTCAGAGCTTTTAACTCATCCTTGACACTGAGTCAGTCGACCACACAGTTGTTTCATTCTATGGCAATATTATTACTGCAAGGCTTACATTCTGTACGCGTTACATTGTACCACTAACGATGTTCTAAGATTGCATTAGTCTACTACTGGGCAGTTGTGGACTGGGAAACTAAAGCAAAATCCAACGGGCAATTTTTTTTATTCTATTTTAAATAGATACATCAACCAATGTTGTTATGTCCTATAGCTGAGGCAGTGCTACTGAAAACGTAATATTTTCAAAGCACTGATCCCCCTCTTTGTAAGAGAGGGTGTCAGAGGCTTTAAAGGAGGAGGGGCCATGTGTGACAAGACCTCCTTAAGCGTGTGTGTTCTGGACTCCAAACTTTCGTGGCAAAGGTAACACACTGCTCTATTCCATGGTGAGAGGATCAAACTTCCTATTTCAGCTGTGAGGACTCGAGCATGTTTTAGACATCCACAGAAGAAAAGGACGAGATTATTGCGTTCATGTGCACGGAGATCGGATTTCACTCTTTTTGCGCATTAAAAAAAAAAACAAAAAAACACTCCCTTAGCCGCGTCCAGGATGGCTCTAGTTAACCGGAAGAGCGGGATGGATGTTTCTCCGTGTGTGCCTCGGGCAGACATGTGAATTTTTACGCACCACCTCGATGCGAATTTTTACGCACCATCGAAAAATAGGGACTCGAAGCACGGAAGAAGTGTGTCGCGTCCAGAAAGGCGCAGTAATGATGCAGCATCCTCTGGAGATCGGGGCTCACTATTACCCTGCGGAGGCACAACAGGACCACAGATCTCACCGGTACAGAAGCTTCATGATCGAGGAGATCCTCACCGACCACCCGGACCACAAGGCCTCTCCTCCTGCCGGAGATTTACTCAAATTCGGAGTACACGCGCTATTGTCAGCACGGCCGTATCCAAATCACATAGGTAAGTGTCCATGTTTCCACCAAGGGCATATAAAGATGACTTTATGCACTTATTGCAATCCTGTTTAGAAAAGGATACTTAATGCTATTCATTGGGCAGATTAATAAATGCATATGTAAATCTTGAAAATAATAAAGTTATTATTAGGCATAAGATAATAAATATTTAATAATAATAATATCGGTTGCAGCAAAACTAAATGCCCGACATATTTCGCAAAGATCATGTTAATATCAAACCTAAGTGCAAAACACACAAAAACAATCTAAAATAATAATAATAATAATAATAATAATAATAATAATAATAATAAGATACATTTTACAACATTGTATAAACTGAGTATATTTACATTTGATGCATTGTTTATAAGCCGTTATATGATTACACAATGTAATTATAATGAGACACAAAGCATCCAAACTTGTTGGTGTAAGTATAAGTCTATGTTGAAGCTTTAAAAGAGATATTTATTTGGAACAGCCCAATTAGACTTTGTAAATATATGTTTTTGTGACTACAAAACGCAGTACGCAAAGCAAATAATCAATACAAAGAAGCGTATTATTATTATTATTATTATTATTATTATTATTATTATTATTATTATTATTATCCCAGCATAAGTCATGTGTATTACGGCCCTGAATCTGTTAGCTGTATTAGGCTCCTTTTCCACTCCATTGCAGAAGACAGGTAGAAGGAACTTGCTGAAGTTCTCAGTGTCAGTATTATTTAGTCATAGAGTACGAATCGGTGAGATGAAAATAATGCCCCAGTGTAGCCCACTGGTCTACTACCACTTCACTGAAAAAGATTTCTAAATCCAAATTGTACACTATTTCGGAATTTTTTTTTTCAGACTTGCATTCTGTTTTTAGGACAATATTTTACATTTCTAAAAGTTTTTGTTCAGTGTTGAAAGTGGAACACGGTGGGTTACTGGAGTCCGCCTTGAAGATGTCATTCTTTTAGAATAGAAATCATTCCCTGTATGCGTTTCCTATACTCCTGTATTTAAACTAGCAGCAATTGCAGACTATGAATGGGTTCTTTTTATTCTTTTCCTTGTTGACGATCAGTTATGGGTGCAAACTGGAGCGTTGGACACGCAGACGATAATATAGGCCTAAATTATGATTATTTGATCAACAGAACAGTCTCGTCCTGATAGCCGCCTCGTGTTTGTTTCTCTCCTCAGTGCTGAAGGCAGAGCAGAGCGGCCTGCTGAAGTTCCCCGTGTCCCCGCTGTCGTGTTCTCTCGGGCCGCCGCTCGGCTCTGCGCTGCTCGCCGGGCCTCCGGGGCTCGGTGTCGGCTCGGCTTCGCACCATCTCCCGCTCGACCTGCACCTGCGCGGGAAACTCGAACCCGGAGCCGAGGCGCTCAGCAAGACCAAGAAAGGCAGAAGGAGCAGGACCGTGTTCACCGAGCTCCAGCTCATGGGTCTGGAGAAGAGATTCGAGAAACAGAAATACCTTTCGACCCCGGACAGGTTAGGCGAGACTGTTTCCAAAAGAACTCACTCAAATAAATAAATAAACAAACAAACAAACAAATAAATAAATAAAAATGACATGCTGTATTATTATTGTTAACACATTTTGGGAGTCTTTGTGTTATGTTATATTCGGCACTGATATTGCACACATATTACTGCACTAATTAACCCCTACAACTGTGTAACGGTTTTGCAAGATAAAAGCCTTTTTCATGCTTAATCCACTGTTAAGCTATAACCTCATTTTATATAACACCTTGCGTTTATACAGAATAGACCTGGCTGAGTCTTTAGGTCTCAGTCAGCTGCAGGTCAAAACGTGGTATCAAAACAGAAGAATGAAATGGAAAAAAATTGTAAGTGTGGCTTTTTTTTGTGCTAATTTACACCGAATAAGCGCATGCTGTGTATAGGAAAATATGTTTCTATTCTTATTTGCTGTTTATTATAAAGGTATTGCAGGGAGGAGGGCTGGAGTCCCCCACCAAACCGAAAGGGCGCCCAAAAAAGAACTCCATACCTTCCGGTGAGCAACTTTCAGAGCAGGAGAGAGAGAGGACACGGGAAACCGAGAGCGCATCTTCATCCTCTTCATCATCGTCATCCTCTTCATCTTGTTCAGGCCAGTCTGAACCCAGTCAAGAGGAATAAACGTGCCACTCTCCGTCCATGTGAATCCAACTTACGCTTTAAGGATGCACAGGCTGACGGCCTCTCATGGATTGTTTCTTGTCGAAATCGACGTTTTGGCACTTAAAAACTGATCCAGACAAGTCAAGTGGACCGATATGATGTATTGTTTCCATTTTGCTAAAAAAAAAAAAAGAAAAAAGAAAAAAAAAAGAAACAAACAAAAAAAACAACAACAACAAAAAAAACACTAACATGGACTGCTGCTTAATCCTGTTTTTCTCTTTATGAAAACTTCAGAGCAGGGTTGAGCAGAAATGGGTCTCTCACTTTTTTCTTTTTTTTTCTTTTTTTTTTTTTTTTAAAAAAAAACACTTTACATTGTGTAAAGTAGCTTCGCGGGGTCTTTTTCTCTGCAATTCCTGTGCTCGGTGGTTTAACTATGTATGATATGATAAAAAAAAAATTAAATGTTCTTTTTACAGAGTCAGATGATGATGATTATTATTTAATGAATTAGCAATGAATTTAGTTAGTAGACCAGCATAATTACTCTGTGAATTCGTCTGATGCACTGAGGATGCGGTTTGGTTTCGAACAATTAATACATCACGGTATCGAACAAGCCTACTATATGTACCATAAATATATAGGCCTAAAATCGATGACATTGATTTTGTCTTACGTATGTAAGCATCCTGGGTGCATCTAAATCGCTACTGAAGTGGTTTATTTAGTTATTTCCATGCCGCACCACTTTGGCCCAAAAGTATTTACATGCACTAATGAAAAACAGTTATGGACAGTTGGGCAGTCAGCTGGATCTTTGGCGCATGATGAACTTGGGGATGGCACTGGAGATGGCAGGCTCTACTGTAATCTGTTTATGAGTGCACGATAGTTGAAAAGGCGTTTATGTATAACGCATCACATCCAGAAAAGAAAAGAAAAGAAAAGAAAAGAAAAGAAATTACACACGCTCTGTAATTTACTACAGTATTGTTTATCGCCCAAGTTTAAACGCTGCCTCTGGTCTTGAAATGTTTACGCACAGCATTTTCATTTAGCCTGCGTTATTTCCTTTTTAAAGAATTGGCTGCATGTGGAAATCATTGTGCTCGGGCTCTGTGGTAGACCAGCATGAAGTTGTATAAACACTGAGCGTTCTATATTGTTCAGTTTAAACTTTCCTGTCGGATATAGTGGAGCAAAGATGAGCTGTAACTAAGTTTTTTTTTTTGTTTTTTTTTTTTTAAGTTTTCATCCTCTTCCTAGCATATATGCGTGCCTCAAGGATTATGGGGTAACCAAATGTAATGGCGGTCCACGTATACAGGGTTAACGCACTTTTACTTTAACGCACTTTCTCCAACCACTGCACTTTCAAGTGAAAGTTACATGAGCATAAACACCAACAACAACAACAACAACAACATTACTGCGCATGCATAAAACACGGTGTTAATCCTTTAATTATGTGGCATTTCTGCAAAAAATAAATAAAAGTGTTAATTGAAATGGCGCATGGTATATCTAGCCTATACAACGTATTTAAATTTCCAAGGATATAGAAGAGCAATAGTGTTACGTTAGACAATAGCCTATATGACAGATGTTTTGTGAAACAGATTTTTTTTTTTTTACATAGAAATACAGTTAATATGGCAGTGCTTATACAAGATGGATTTAAAGTTAAATGGATTCATGCTATTATATTATAGATGCGAGCAGTGGGATTGAGAAGATTTATTAACTTGAACTTGAAAATGCGCTTTAGGAAGCAGATCCGACCTACAACATCTCTTAATAAAGACTCAGTAATTATTATTATTATTATTATTATTATTATTATTATTATTATTATTATTACTATTATTATTATTATTATTATTTTTATTTTATTATTTTTTTTTTTTAATATCGGTCTTGTGTGCAATTATGACGCTCGGGTCGTGCTGAATATTAGCCGAAATCTAATAAAAGTGTTCACAAAGACATTTGAAAATTAGGCGGACTTGTGTAGGTAATTAATGCCGTAGCTATTTCACTAATAGTTTTAAGATAAACTGTGCAGGCTATGCATGAAAGATCTTAGCCGCCTAGCCATATCTGAGAAGAAGAAGAAGAAGAAGAAGAAGAAGAAGAAGAAGAGAAGGAGGAGAAGGAGAAAAAAAAGAAGAGGCCTTGAAATATAGGTAAGCTTGTAAATTAAAGACAACAAGGGCATGCATTCTTTTCACAGCCTTTTAATTTAACAAAGTAAACTCAAATAACATAAGCTAAATAAAACAGAATATTTATGCCTTTTTATGTAATATTTGAGATAAAGTTTTACAATAATTAATGTATTGACCATGAAGAGGACCCTATTTAAAAATATATAATAAAAATGAATGATCGTGTGTGTGTGTGTGTGTGTGTGTGTGTGTGTGTGTGTGTGTGTGAGAGAGAGAGAGAGAGAGAGAGAGAGAGAGAGAGAGAGAGACTACTTCATTATTCCTAATATGTTGTATTAGTCACTTGGCCAGAGAATAACACTGCAGTTAGCTCCCTCACAAGTATACGAACATTGTATAAAATTCCTAAATACAGCTGAATTACTTTTGCTGTAATTTCACTTCAGTTTTGTCGCTAAGACTTTTTCAAGTCTATCTTTTGCATTTTAAATGTGAGAAACAATATGTTCAGGTCCCCTTGTTTACAATGGACCAATTCTATAAAGCCCAGATTCTGTCATTTCATGGAGCGAGTCATTTAGCATTTGATGTTTATTTTTGTCATTTGTTTACATGTGTATTTAACGAATATACCTGAAAGATTAGTTCTAATCGCATGGTGAAATATAACTATTCTACATCAACAAATGAACTTTTGGTCCATGAAATGTTTGGCTCTTAAACTAATTTCTTTAATAAAAAAAATGTATATTCTAAATAAGCAGCATTTGTACCACAATATAAACTGTCTTACTGGAATGGGATATTTTTTGAAAGGAATCATTCACAGCAGATTATAGGGAAAATATTTAACGTTCATTTTAGTCCCGTGCTACAAAATAACATCACCAGACTTGTGATTTTAAGGTAAAAAAATTAATAATAATAATAATAATAATAATAATAATAATAACTGAGTAGATCTGCTGGGAGTGAGACTTTTAGTAATAAACTTCAATGTACTTGCAAATCTAATTGTTCGATTTTAGTGGGGATTTTATCAGACAGATAGACACACACACACACACGCTCACACACACACACGCACACGCGCTCATACACACACACGCTCACACACACACACACACACACACACACACGCTCACACACACACACACACACACACACACACACACACACTTTGGTTGCTATCTGATTCCGGTTGAAATATGTTTTATTTCCCAAATATCTCATTCATTAATCCCACAAAGACAACTGCAATCACAAATTAGTATTGACCGTGTAATCTAAGGTGAATCAGCTGAATTTGTTAATGCCCTATATGTGCAAAACAAATGCCAACCTCGAGACCTTGGCAATAGTTGGTCATATTTTTTTTATAAAAACATAGAAAGATCGTATTTCATGTAATATTTCATTAAGCACAATATAAATAATAAGTCTACATATATTCGTCACTGTGCCAGTTTTTGTACCTGGCTAGGTACCAATGCTATAATGTAGAGCTGTCTTAATTACACATATTTCATTTGGTTCTTGTCCACCTGGCCAGTGAAGCAGTCTCTCCTCTCACTAGTAGTCCATAATTACTTCCTTCGAGTATGTTTGAGGGCAGCTTCTCTGCAGAAAGAAAAGAGAGGCAATAATCATGTGAATTTCCCTTAGAGTAAGGCGCGTTGAATTATGCCAAATGCTTCAATTGTGCATAATACATAAACAAACAAACAAACAAACAAACAAATAAATACACTCTCAGAAAAAAATGACTAAACTGTAACTCATTTGTCTATATGTATATTTTACCTAGAACGGTTTCAATAATGTAAGCACTACCTTTAATTGTTTAATCTTAAAAAAAAAAACGAAATATTGTTCGTTTATGTACCTTAAATCATATTAAAAGGTACACAAATTCACCACCCCAGCGACAAGAAATTGCACAGTTGAGTTGTTTTTGTTTTGTTTTTTATTGTTTTTTTTAAAAAAAAATTATTTTTTTTTTACTGGACCTACATACATATAACTCTTTTGCACCTGTAAGATCCCTTTATGAGAGGTCTGGTTAGACAGTTATGATTTACTTGTATATGCAAGTGTCCTAATAGGCGCAGATTACAATCACAGATCCACAGTGAACAGACTGGTGCAATGTTTGTTCAGGGATGTTGTTATCTTTTAGTCGAGTGACTATGAAAGGTCCCAGTCCAGCTGCAGTGAGCGCTTGCTGATAGCTATGTTAAAGAGCAGATTGGGAGCTTTCAGAGTTTATAGGACACGGCGTGCTCCTTTCAGCTTAAGTGTTTGTTCTTGAAGACACTTAATACCCTGAGTGCACAATAACAGCGGTGTAAGATCCCCGAAATACCGCCAGTTCGTTTGCTTTTTCATCCCTCTGTATTAGCGCTCCTCAGCTAATGGCACATTACATTTTTGCAGTCCTTCCAGCGTCAATAACGCAGATCCCTCCCGTACAAAAGAGATGAGCTTACCGCACAGGTGGTGAAATTTTCATCTCTGAACTATTTCGGTTGCACAGCTCGCAGCAAGTCAGCGGACACGTTGTCCTTTTCCAGTGAATGAAATCCAAAACAGTGTTGAAAGTGTAGCCTAATGGTACAGGAACGCTTTAATGCGCGCGCACAAATAAACCCCGAGTGCTCGAGATTCCAATGTATAAAGAATGAACTCCACGTAAGTCATAGATGTAAATTAAATTTTAAAAAATGTTTTTTAAAAAAAAACACAAATAAAGCAAACATGCATGTAATTCAAGTTTGCATTGCCTCACTGCTGTGCAGTTGGAATGTTATAGACTGTAATGTGCATCTGGACACGTGCTTACAAACAGGCAGTGCAGCTTTTCTCTTGGTGGTCCTTTGCAGCAGTGTCACCGGAGGATTGAAGGGATGGAGAAGGAGGGTTAGCATGAACATCTGCTCTCTTCACTACCTTCCTCTGTCTCAGTGAAACGCCTGAGCCATTCGTCAGTGCTCACCCGTGAACGTGATCATTATACAGATTAAAGACAGGTGCAGCCACACTCGCCCTGGTGAAGGTGAAGGCCAAGACAGATTCTGTTCTGCAGGCATAAGCTACCGACAAACCTGTGATACACTAAGAAAATAATATTTTTATAATATATATTTCTATATAATATTTTTAAATTGTTCCATTTTTTTTTTACAAAGGTGATATTATGTTGGAAACCAACATACAACCTGATCTCAAGCAAACATTTCAGGGACATTCTAAAACACTTAGAATTAATTTTTTTTTTGCTTAATCTACGAAAACAACGACCAAGTGACACCATTTATATTTAGAGGATAGAGACAGTAGTTATAGCTAATTTATAGGTTTTTTGTTGTTGTTGTTTTTTGTCCCCCAAGTTGCTGCTTTAACACATTAAGCCAGGTTTACATAAGTTTACAAATGGAAATCTCAACGTGAATCTCTGCCTTTTTACCTGGGCTTTTTTTTATTTATTTTTTTATAAACATTAATGCTTAATAAAATCTGGGACAAATCTGATGTTTCTAGGTAGCTGTTTACATGCTGCATTCAGCTGTTTGCTTACATTACTGTTGTTATTTATCGATTGCTGTTTCGTTCGTTGGCCAGTGGATAACGTTTATAAAGAATAAGAGATATGTTATGTCACGTGCTCGTTGTGTCAGTACACTGGCCATACCTTTTAGGACTTCGAATGAGAAATAGTGATTTCGTTGGCTTTTATACGAAATGCGTGGTAAGAAAAGTTGCTCCACTCCTCTCCCTTACGAGCTGGTTTGTAGGAATTCTTACTAATTTACGTTCTGTGTTCGTGGAATCAAGAAGAGCGGTCGTTAAATTGAACTCGACTTTTGGGAGGCCTCAGTCGTAACGTCCGTCCAGCGCCACACACACACACACACACACACACACACACACACACACACACACACACACACACACACACACACACACACTGGGGGGAACTGGACACGATTAAAGGAGCTCTGATTAATATAACGAATGTGCCAAAACTGCACATGCGGCGTATGATCCCAATTAGACTGAAACCCAACTCGGCCAAAGCGCTGCTCCACATTCATCCGGCCATGCGCTCCCCTTTTGTTTTCGTTGGACTGTCTTTGATAACACGCTTTTTAGTCACTGGGTTCGAAAATAAATTACAAGTGATAATGTCAAACGTATGGCACATGTATTAAAAGAAGGATGCTGCAGCTATTACGGCTGCACGCCGTGCTAATGATTTGCAGCATGGCTGCGTTCTTTCTAACAGAAGTCCTATTCTCTCAGCAGCACAGGCCTATTGAATGATAATAAATGAAAAGACCTTCTGAAAGGGCTTAATCTAACACTGTCCCTGGCTCTTTAAATACGACAATGCCACACCATACAGTTTAGACAGAGCACATTTCTGACCTCAGCGACTTGGTGACATTTTAAGAGGGCGCAGGATTTAAACGCACAGACTTCTAAACTCTTCAGTAAACCCGTTCAAGTGCTGAAGCATGCACAGAAGACGTCAGCGTCACTGCATGCAGAAGGACGAATTTGGATTCACGATATCGAAGCGCTCGTTATGAATCTTGTTATCAGTGGAAGCACGTTTGGAAAGCACGCCGACGCGATGGGCACACACGCGGGCGCGGGCTGCGCAAATCAACCTTGTGCTTCAGAGGTTCGACAGGAAAAGGTGATTAAATGATCCCAGCACAGTCTGTAATAAAGGATAGCACTTTCATGATTTTATATCAGTATTCATCTTTAATGCTAGACCTAACTGCATAGAGTAATAGTAGTTTAGTTAGGACATTTATCACTATAATTTCTACTTGTCTGGAAACTGCCCGATCTGCACCAAGCGTGCGTTAACGGGTTGCGGCTCATTCAAACTGTCACTTTACGAAACTGCGCACCAGTGATTACAGCATACAATGCAAACCCCGTAATACGAACTTCTTGGAAATTCGAAAGACTTAGAAAGTCTGTTATTATGAATAGTAGTGAATATGGTGGTCGTTTACCTCCCCGAATTTTGAAGAAAAAAAAATACAATTTATACACACACAAATATATATATATATATATATATATATATATATATATATATATATATATATATATATATATATATAAATATATATATATATATATATATATATATATATATATATATATATATATATATATATATACAATACACACACACACACACACACACACACACACATATATATATATATATATATATATATATATATATATATATAAAGTTAGGCTAGCTGGTTTCATCTAGTCCTTATTTAATATCGATCATTATTTCGTATTTCGTATGTCGTCTATCTTTGTTGGTGCGAGGCAGGGAGGGGGTGCGGATTGGTTACCCACAAAAACAATTGGGCGTGCAAGTCTCATGATAAAGCCATTCAGTAATGCGGGTATTTTGAAAACGTGGAAAGTCTCCGTAGCCTTAGGGTAAAGTATTTATTTATTTATTTTTTAAACCTAGCTCATGCAAACTTTAGTTTATGCAGATTGCTAAATATGGACGAGATATAGAAACATGTCCATATCATGTCCATATACAAACCATGGCTTGTTTTGTAGCTCTGTGATGCGTTAAAGAACGTATGCAAGTCATGGATACACTTTCTTCTGTCCCATTCAAATGGCAACTTTATTCAAATAGAAATTAAAACCTTGGTAATAAAAATACACCCCTCTGTCAAGGCCATGAAGTCATATTAAGGAACTGTTCAGCAAGCGTGAAAAAGTATCATCACACTCTATCATATATGCATCAAACATAACCAAACCATAACTGTACAGTGTTTTGATTTGAACGTTTTCAAGACTTGATCCACAGCTTTAAAGACTTTTAAAATCCCCGCGTTATCGTACCACGTTGTCATGTGACCTGCAAGCCAGGTTGTGTTTGCAGAGATGACGATGTGGTTACTCGATTCAAGTGCCACACGCGCGGCGCAAATTGGGCGCAGGCGCGGATCAGGTAGTTGAAGAGCTCAGAAATTGAGTGAACACTTTTATTTGTGAATTCTGGTACAGTCGCTACTTTGGTAAGAAATAATAAAGAAATATATGAAAAAAAAATAAATACATAAATAAATAAAGTATTAATTTAAATCATTCAAATATTTTATTACTTAGAAATAATGAAGCACAAAAATAAATACACGTTTCAAAATCTAGAAAAGGCATATAATTTAATTTAACTTAGGCTATATAGTTCTATAGGAGACTTTTGAAGACGGTAAATTTTCCCAAAACTCAGGGAAGTGTTTTGGTCTGCCAACATGATAGCACACCAGTAATAATGAACAGACTTCCACAAACAAGTAATAAACTGTTGTCTACTGATGAATATCATAATTAAAATATTATGACCCTATGTAGATCTAGCACTAAAGAAATAATAATAAAAAAAAATCACTAAAATGTTGTTAGTTTATTCACCTTTTTTTCAGACCTTTGAAGCAAAGTACATGCGTTTGCCTTCTGCGTCCGAGAGCTGAAGTAAATGGGCTTTCACTGATAACAGGATTACTGAGAGCATCCATGTGAAGCCAAACACACCCTTCTGCATGAGTGCAGTGATGGTGAAGACTTCTGGCCATGCTTCCATAGTGAGTGAGTTTGAGCGATCATAGAGCTTCTGAGGGGTTGTGTTCAGATCTCATATGTGGAAAGCTGATCAAGCTGAAGAACTGAAGTGATGAATAAGCTCCCTACTGTTCTGCCAATCCACACAATCACTGTCAATATAAGGGATCAACAAACATTCTTTTTAGGTGTATGAAAATTTAAACATTGGAATTTCTTTCAACTTGCAGTACTAAAATATGTGTGCTGTCTGGTTCAGTCACTAGCACTCACAGTGTGAACAGAACTTTAAAATACCCAAACAATAGTAAAAGTAACCAGAAAGCTAAAGAAATACTATTCATGTCAAACAAAATAGAATAGAATGGTAATCATTTGGAGGAAACATGAATACAAAAGATTTCGATCCATTACTTTCTATAAAGAGGTCCTTTTAAAAGTAGCCTTATTTCTCCATCTAAGTGCTTCTAAGGTCTGCTCCTAAAGTGCAACAGATGGCTTCTCCAAAGCATCAAAACTAATGGAGGAAAGGCATTAGACCACATAAACAGGAGCATCATTCCAGCTGTTAGGCGGTCAGCGTGTTGTTCCTATTTTAGGCCTGACCTCCAGGGATGCCTGATTGGATTGACTGTTTCCAGCTCAATCACGGTTAAAAACTCTGGACAGTTCAATATAAACCAGCCCAATCTGCCCTTAATAATATAATAAATTATCTTGAATGCCAAATAATTTATTTCCAGTGTGATTAAAATAGGCCAGTAGAGTGGGAACCACCAATTCTGGCAGCAGTGCAAGTCACCTCCTGTCATCTCATTTATCCTATCGCATACAGTTTGCAGGAAATGTCGAGCTATCCCCAACTTAATGCTCATATAAAACAAGGCAGCTGCTGGGAGAAAAATCAAATTCAGTGCATGGACAGGAAGGGTTCATCTCTTTACTGAGTTATTGCTGTAGATAATAAATAAAAACAAGGTATTAAGCATTAGGGCACAGAAACTCTTATGCAGTTCACTTTTGAGTAATTTACTGCTCTGAACACCTGACATCTTTCTTTCCTTTAAAATGACAGCCCAATCGATTTCAGACCATGTTGTATGTTTCTCTCTGGATCTTTATTAACAAACTCAAGCCGTTCTTGCGGTGCACGGTTCAAGGATCGTCCTCTTTATTCCCTTCCATGTGGTGGGAGGATTTTCCTTCAACTTTATCCAGGTTAAAGGAGAACTGGACCGATTCTTTTTCAAACACATTGCATGCATGTTTTACAGTGTTTAAAAATGATTCCACAGAAAGATGTTAGACATATTTACATGAAAATGCAAAATCATAGTATTCTCCAGTACTGTGATAAGAGCTGAGGAAGTACAGAAACTGTTTTTGCTGTTCATGTGCACATTTGTGATACGCTTGGCAGACTTGTTGAACTCATTCTTTCAAACCACTGATTAAAAACATTAGTTGAAGCATTTCTCCAGTTTTAAACTTAAAGAGTGCACACATCCAAGTGCGCGCTTCTCAATGGTTTCTAAATCACAATTCTCTTCCCACTAACTACTGAACATGCATATCATGCTCGCCTCCATCCCTATAGAGTTTCATCTAGTGCGCGCACTGATCTTTGCTGATCATTGTTCTTACTACTTGTTGTGCATGTGGTGCCGACACTACAAGACTTATTGTAGTCATTTTAAACAGACTTTAAAATGTTGGGTGTCTGCAATGCCAGAAAAAAATTGTGTCTAAATGGAAATTAAGGGAAATCTCAACACTGAAACACATAAAATGTGTTTATAGGGGAATGTTGGAGGGGCACGTTGGCGTAGTGGCTAGCACATTTGCCTCGCACCTCTAGCGTTGGGGGCTCAATTCCCACCTCCACCATGTGTGCATGTTTGGGGGTTTCATGCAGGTACTCTGGTTTCCTCCCCCAGTCCAAATATGTGTATTTAACAAACAAAGCAGCACTTCTTCATTTAATTGAGTTATGCTGTATATACAAGTATTCGCTCTAGATCATTGAACATACACATATATTTACTTCTTAAATTTATAACACTATACAAATTGCTGTTTGAGGAGGAAAATATACATCACTCATCACAGTTAGCTGGCTAGCTTGTTTGTACATTTGCCTCACACCTCTAGGGCTGGGGGTTCGATTCCGTCCTGTGTGTGTGGAGTTTGCGTGTTTTTCCCATGCTTCGGGGGTTTTTCTCCGGGTACTCCGGTTTCCTCCCCTGACCAAAGATATGCTTTGTAGGCTGATTGGCATGTCTAAATTGTCCGTAGTGTGTGAATGGGTATGTGAGTGTGTGTGTGTGTGTGTGATTGTACCCTGTGAGGGGTTGGCACCCTGTCCATGGTGTCCTCTGCTTCATGCCCCAAGTCTCATGAGATAGGCTACAGGCTCCCCGCAACCCTGTGTAGGATAAGCAGTACAGATAAAGGATGGATGGATGGATATACAAGTCATTCAATGTGAATTTATTCTTTACATTTTGTAATCTAAGTAATAAAAGAGTTGAGAACTGGGGAGAGCAAACTATATGAAAATGATGCAGGAACAACCAGAACTGCCACAATTATGGTGAAAGCCACTCCGTATTCCGAGTGAGCCCATCCCATGATGATTGATTATTGATGTTAAGTTTTATGTTAAATCCTTTCTCTTCTTATATTCCTCCCCCATCCTGTACTACAAGCGTACAGGGTGTTCACGGGTCCTTCAAAAGTCTTAAAATGTCTTAAATTCCTTAATGTAAAAAACAAGGCCTTAATTAGCATTAAAATGTCTTAGCAAAGGTCTTAAAAATGCAACCGAACCAACACCGTAAAGAAGATGTCGATTTTATTTTTGCTTTTTGAGATGGTAAACCCATGTGATTGTGTTGCACTCAGAGTGTGTGCAGCTCATCAGTGTTTTAGAGCGGCTCGGTTCACAGTAAACGCACCAGATTCAATTGGGTTTTACGTTAGCGTAAACTCAAACATTTCTGTGGGCAGAGGTTTACAGCATTTCACCTGAGTGGTACACTATAAAAAACACTGGTTTAAAAATAACCCAAATTAGGTTACTTTTAACCCAACGGCCGGGTAAATATAGGACAGAACACATCTTGGGTTAAATTAACCCAGCAAATGGGTTGTTTTTCAACCCAAAGGACAGTTTAATTTTCACAAAAACGTTAATATTTTCAGGGTTATTTTTACCCTTTGAAAATGTCCAATATACACCACATTATAAATAAATATGTCAGCATGGTATCTCCTTTATTTATACACAAGAAGGTGTTCAGAAATGTATTGCTAGAGCTGCTACAGTGGCGTTTATCTATAGACTTTGAAGTAAATGACTCAAATAAGCCATGTATTTAAGACGAAAACATGAGATTTTGATCAAAGGAGACGTTTGAAACATCAAAAAAAAATTTACGATCCAGTGGTCATTACAAACAAGTTAGCCAAAGCTAACAAAGATAGCTGTGCATTTAAGTTCATGTACACTGGAGTGTTATCGCACATTTTTGCTTTTTCTAGTGTACTGTAATGGTTTTATGGATAAATATATTGATATGAACCTTCACTCAGTCATGTGCTATTTTGAACACACACGCATGTCTAGTTAAGGTCAACACATTTTGTGTTGCTTTTAACACAATCCGTGTGTTAGTACATTTAACACATGCTGTGTGTTCGTACATTTCCACACAAAGATGTGTTAAAAAAAAATAACACAAAATTAACACAGGTGTGTTGTTTATATTTTTCCCCTGCAATTATCCTAAAATACAATTTGTTTGTATGCTACAATTCTACTAAAATGCTCATAAAATAAACAAACAATTGCATGAAATTCAGGTGAGATTTATTAAAATCATTTAAACATTTGTCAGATGTAAGAATTGGAGTCGATGCATCTTCTTAAAAATCTTCCTGCCATCTGCGAAGACAAGAGTCCCACTGCCTTGCATTTGAAAAGCTGTAAAAGAACAAAAAGAGTGTTGGTTAGTTGTTAGCTACAAAATATGGACAAATGTCTTTTTGGGCTTTAACTGAGAAATTGCGTTACAGAATCCCAAATTGTGTAATTTTGGAAATGTGAGCTCCACTCTCCTAATGAACAAAATGGTGCTGTAGACTAACCAGGAAAATCTAGCTGACTTGCTAATATTTATTTTCTGCCTTTAGCACCAAACCGCCAATTTTTTGTCAACCAACATTACAGAGATAGTGGAAAGCATTACAACCTACTGTAACCCCATCCAATATTTTTGTCATGCTAACCGTGTGAAGAACTTTTGGCCTCGACATTACTGAGCTAGCTAACTTCTGTTAGCCACTGACTGTCTGCACCTGTTACCCAGCATTAACATTCCCCAAATACATGAAGAAACACGGCTCTAACCCATCCTCCCAATGCAAATTAATACAGCTTGCTGTGTTCAAAACACTTGCTAAATGTAGCTAACGTTAACCCACTCTCGGTATTACATCATGGTGAATAGCTATAATGCTACGTTATCTCTCTAAGATAATGGGAATGTCTAACATTACCGCGAGCTGTATGCTAAAGTAATGAGGAGTGGGCGAGAGGTGCATTGATTCAACTGTCAGTGAAAATGACCCAGCTACTAACCCAGCGGTTGGGTTACACAAAAATACCCAAAAACTGGGTAGAGACTGAGAAAATAACCAAATTAAATGTCACAAAAGACTCAACAAAACGTTTGGGTAGAAAAAATAACCCAGCATTTTTTAGAGTGTAAAGAGAAGTGAATTTTAAAAACTGCTGCCAAATAACATTAGGCCTTCCTGCAGTTTTCTGCCAAAATAAAAGCTCCCAGGTCTAACACATAAAAGTGAATTAATTCAGAAATATATTACTATTGTTATATTACTATTTGTACCCCAAATAAAAATGTATTATTATTATTATTATTATTATTATTATTATTATTATTATTATTATTATTATTATTATTCAGTGCAATAGTGATATTACAAAATAGCAAAGGTTTTTTAATACATATATTTTCTTCTTTACAAAAATTTCTGTACATTTAAAACACTACTTGTTACATTACCCTGGCATTAAATTACAAACTAAAAAAACCTCGTAAACACTGCAGCGAGGGGGTTTCTAATACAGCTGCTGAGGGAGTGATGGTAAATTTGACATCTTTTTCTCTTCTGACTGCCGTAATCCATCTCTCTATATATTTTTCTTCCTCTCTTGGAAAGTCATGGAAAGGAAATACTGGATTTTATTTTTCTTTCACTGTTGGAGCAAATGGTAACGTAAGAAGGATATTTCCTACGGTCTTCCATCTCCCCTCTATAGAAGTTTACCCTGCTATAGTTTACTTAAACCCAGAAATGGATGTACTGCATATGCATGAACACAATCCATTATAGCTGATGTATCGTGTAGCATGATTGAAGTGACGTGCAGGTCTTAAAATATTTTGGAAATGTCTTGAATATGGTATTAAAAAGTATTACATTTGAAGTGCTGACACCTGCAGATACCCTGAGCGTAGTTAGCACTATATGTTTAGATCATGGAAACAAAGAAGCTGAGGAAGACTCACCTGAGCAAGTTGTGTGGTTGTATCTAAATGAAGCTAAATGATAGTTGCAAGGTACGATGCAAGTGTAAGTGTAATACAAATGACTATATGGAGAAAATGTAATGTGTAAAATATAAAATGGACTGTATATACAGTAGGGACTGTTTTACAAGGAAATTAGTTAGGTCGTTATTGCGGTAATTGAATATTGAGGTTGAAAGTGGAGCATTTTTGGTCAGGGGTTCAAAGAGAATTTTGCTAAGGGTTGAGTAAAGTTCAGAAACACTTTTGCTTACTGGTGAAAGACTGTGACTGTTGTCAGACAACATATTGCAAGTGAATTCTAGGATTATTTTTTTTTTCCGCATATTTTTTCATGTTTCGTAGAACATGTTTGGAGAAATCATTTAGTTGAAAAATTGCTATTTTGGCAGTCATAGCTCAACCTGTACATACTGTGTGGAATTATCCATGTTCGTTATCATTGTATCAGCAATTGGCCTATACCTTCCAGCACTGTGGTGCAAACAATGCTGAAGACATGTATAATTATGCTTGTTCTTATAAAGAAAACCTGAATGTTGATGTTGCTTTCTGCAACTGCAACGCAATTTTATATTATTACACATGAAATATATTTCAATGAAAAGCCGTTTAGGTTTAATTTCATCTCCACCAAATTGTTATATGCTTTGTGGTCAGCTAAATAAGAGTTCCAGGATAAACAAAGTCATTTATCAGGACGTTTATACGGTCAATTATAGGTCATTTTTTGTAAACAATTCCCACGACCATAAGTAGGCTTTATATTCTAGACTAGTGTGGGTAAACGGCAGAGAAACCCATTAGCTCTGTATAAACCAAAACAATGCAGTGCTATGTGAGAACTCTCTGAAACATGCGATGTGGCGCAATTCCTCATCCCCATGCCACCACTTCTCACTCTCTTCAGTTTGTACCCTCAGTAACACCAATCCTGTTTTATTCGTCTAGCCTGCTTTAAAGACCTGGATCGCATAACACGCTACTTTAGCCCAGTGCCTTTAGTGGTTCTCAAAACCACATAAACATTACGCAATAAGAAATAGTAATAGAGTAAAGTGTTTTTTCAGGCTATATTCTAAATAAAGTACATGGGATCGTGGCAGGCTGTTGAGACAGCGGGATCATTATGATGCTGTGGGTCAAGCTTATGACTCTGCGGCTTCACTCAACAGAATGCCAGTCGTTAGAGGTTGAGCAGTGAAATAATGCACCATTGTTTCTGTCTCTGAACTGTTTGTTTGCTGAGATGCAATCTCACATCCTGGAATGACTTCAAAACTTCCGCACATTTTTATGTAGTCAATGCTCAGACTGTAATGGTCTGGAAAATAGCAGTAAATGTATTTTTATTCTATAACCCATCTGGTATTACCAGTGTTTTGCATTATTTTAGAGCCTGATTGATCAGTGTTGTTTTGTTAAATACTCCAAGTCTGACATCACACCATTGCAAGTGAAGTTCAGTCATGTAATAGTAACAAAGAAAAAATATGCACAAAAATTGCAGGAATAAAACTGCAAGTATTCTGTGGCAGCAGAAAGACCTTCTCAGTTAGCATCCAGATGTGCCACATATGGACCAAATACAACAGGGAAATTGCGTCATCAAATTCAGTGAACTTGACTCATCAGGGAAAATAAGGTTCTTAACTACAAATGCAGTGATCTAGTGACATGGGATAAAAAAAAAAAAAATCCACCCACAGTTGTGATCAGCATAAATGTACTTACGTACTTATTCTTATTCACTTTTTAAAGCGGCCGTAAAACACACGAAACTGGACTCTATATCTAACCACGTTTATCACGTTGGACTAAAGTCAGTAATTTTGCCGGATATTTCTCCTTTTAATATTTGTTTCAATAAATGTCCTGAGCATTGAAATATGGTTTCACAATTAATTGCTAAAATATCATCTTGAACAGACTGAAAAATTATCATATCATGCACACTCTCACTCAGACACCTATATACACTGAGTAGCATGATAAACATTACTTCTTACAGCCACACGAAACCAGGCCGAGTGATTGAGACAATCACTGTGTGCAATGGAGAGTTTATCTGATACCACATATGCAGCAAGAACTGGTTTTCACTCATAAGCACATGTTTTGCATCACCCATTGAAGGTCTTTGGCTAAGCAGAGCCTGCTAAGGGGGTACTTAACTGACCCCAATCAGTGAACATCTCAATACTTGCCAGAAAAGAAGTCTCATTCAATTAATGTGATTACATATTCAAGTAGATATTAAACTGAGCTCTACAGTGAGTTCCATGTTTTTGGAGTAACCATGAATGAAGAAAAAAAAAAAAAGGCTTAATCTAAGGAAAATATCAAACCACCTTTAAAATGCAAGACGAAAAGGGAAAATTATTGCTTGGCCAGCAAAAAAAAAAAAAAAAAAATTAAAAAGGATTTTTAAAATCCATAAAGTCCATAGTGCCTCATTCAGGTATTACCATTCATTCAGGGATCACTAATTGAGCATTAATGTGCCAAAATAAGCTAAAAGAAATAACATTGAATTTGCCAAAAGTGTCATGAAGAAGCATGTCTCCGGAATGGTTGGGAAAAGTTGGCAAGAGATTTACGGCATGTTAACACATTCGACGACAGAGCAGGACACGCCAAAGCATCGCCGCTGAAGCACGAGAGCGTGTGCATTAAGGAGCTGACTCTCTTAAACAAGCTGATCAAAATATTAATGGTACATGTAAACACAGACCCTTTATCTGACAGCAATTTACATTACAAAGACCTTCATCCAAGAGTGAAGCCAGGGCTTTCGTCATTAGCTGCAGCCTTTACCTCACACTTTGTCGCCGTGCACACAGGTGGATGCACTGCTCTGAGCCACTATTGTGTTTATGTTAGCTTTTCATAAGCCCTGCTTGAAATTTGTCAAACTACATCATTGTTTAACTATGTGCCAGTCAAATGCACGAGTGCCAGATGGGGGTCTTTCACTCCTAACCTTTCACTCAGCAGAAGAGACATGCACAGTTTCACAGCATAGTCACAAACAAGGAAAGCCTCGACTTTCATATTCACACTCTCCTCGCCTCCTCTTTCCCCAGGGCCACACCGTGAGCACGGGTTGAACCTGACATGGCAACTCATTTTAAATGGAACAAACCGTTTCCATCTGCATGCTAGATGCTGATATGTGTTTTAAATGTGCAAGAGTTAACTGATTAAAGAGAAATGGTACATTTTGTGATGGGAAGTGCTATAGAACCTAAAACGTCAAACTGAAAGGCAGTGAGCTAAATTTGTCACCTCATTAGAAAAAGAAGTGTACCAACCACAGCCTTAAGATTCATAAGGTAGCAATGGTGAGAGTGTTTTAATAAGTATGTGTCAGAAACGAAAAAAATTTAACTTGAAACACAGGACTAAGCAATATTTAAAAGAATAAAATATCCTAAAATATGTGCTGTTAAATCTACACCTGGTATGGAAGAGGCATTTTATCACATGTTTGCCAAGAGTAGGAGTCAAGAATGTGTTGATGTGTTTAAGACAGTCTACCAAAGATTAAGGACCTTAATAGCAATTGCAGATCTTTGTTTTGACAAGCTGAAAAAAGCCCCAGAAATAATATTTACAGCAGACAAGTATCTTTTTGCTAGACAGTGAATGGGTTCCGTAAGTGATCTGCATCCATTTCCTCGACTAATGCTTGAATCTTATTTTCAACAGGGCTTTCACCATCAGATGTTACAAATGAGCTTTTTACCCATCCATTTTCCAGCCTGTGTTGGCTGTGGATTGTCTGCGGCTGTGTCCTGAGCTAGGGTCCATCTGGCCCTATCAGCTTCTCAGCCCCAAATCTAAACAGGCTGACGTTCTGCAGGTGTGGGCCGTGTCTGCTTGCACCATTGGAAAACACCAGGATCAAGCGCAACTTCCCCTGTAGCTTATAAACACACACACAGTTCAAGGCCCCCCGACCAACAGTCCAGATCAATAACGTCCTCTTATTTTCCTTCAGGAGAGAAGAAGCTTTACCGATGACCCGGTCACTTCATAAAATGACGTAGCAGATGAAAGATTAATCACTGGCCTTATAGTATTCATTGGATGCTGTAATATTTCAGTACATTTTATTTAAAATATTGTTTACTAAAATAGCGATTATAAAGTTATAAAAACGAGAGAATACATTAAGACGAAAAATGAGATACAGAAAACATTAACGAAAACAATCGTTTTGCAATCACACACTACAAGGTTCACTGTGAAATATTGAAACATTTAAACACCCAGTGTAATAAGATAATCCATGTTGAAGCTCCTCTAAAGTTTATTTCGTAGGTATAAAGCTCTGCATCTGTATTTCCATTTATTCATTTGGCAAAGTTGATGCTGAGCAGTTCAAGGTTAAGGACCTTGCTCAAGAGCCCAACAGTTCCAGCGTGGCAGTTCTGGGATTCAAACTCACAACCTTGCAATCAGTACTACAGAGCCCTAATCACTGAGACACCCAGAAGTAAGCAAACCAGACCCACTGATCAGTTATTACAGACGGTAACCTTCTAATGCAACCGCAGAGGTGATGTTATTATGAATAAGCCGATGTATACTAATGGAGGTTCCTTTTCACGTTACTTTTCACGTTTCTATGTGAAATACAAAGACACCAGAGGTATTTCTCACCACTTAATTAATCTGAGTGCCGAACGATAAACAGCATCAAGAGGTTTAAGTATAGAGAAGGGAGGCTGTCTGTAAATAGCATCTCCACATTACAAAAAGAGTCATGGCATTCGTTCTTCAGTGTGGTTGGGCTTTCCCTGGATATCTTCCCCTCCTCCAGCCTCCTCCCCCTCCCTGGGCCATGAGGGTAAAGGAACAGCGAATGCACACCGCCGAGCGCTGAAAGGCCCAACCTCTGCGCCCTTCTTCTGTCAGGCTGAAATTAATAACCGCTGATTTGTATTTAATGCTCAATTTCCTCTCTATTATTACAGCAGAGCAGCACAGCCTTGGTTTGAAGGAGAGTTCACATGACAGCCTCTCTCTCTCTCTCTCTCTCTCTCTCTCTCTCTCTCTCTCTCTCTCTCTTACCCTCATTTTCCCTCCCTTCTGTACTCTTCACATATGCCAAATAGCTTGCACAAATGTTGCATGCATGTCAAATAGAATCTCATTACGGTGGGCCCTTCAGGTCTGTTTAGGTCCTGGAAAAATGGACAAGCGGGTCCTTTTTGTGTTCGTCATTCAAACTTTAAAACAGGAATGAAACACGTCCATTCACACCACTGAAAATACACTCGTGACGTTTTGGTGAGCGAAGTGTGAGCAAGGCTTTTTTTGGGCCTCAGGCCATCGTGGGGGAATACCACCATGGACTTTCAGCTTAAAGAAACAAAATGTGACATTAAATGAATTCAGAGTCTTATTGAAATACAGAGCTAAAGCCTACTCAGAGAAATACCCCCATTTCCCTTGGTTGTTCGCACTGTTAATGTTTACTTAAGATGGGTGAATACATCACACCTCACACTATTATAGACCTATTCAAGTTCTGTTCTGCATCATTGACTTCAGTTGGATTTCTTTGGCTGTCATTTATCAACCTTCGTACCTTTCAGTGAAACATTTGTCATCATTCATCAAAGTCAAGAAAAAAAGATTTTTCCAAACCCATGCAGTTTTAATACTCGGTCCTAAAAAAACAGGATAAAGATGTGTTTTCACGATAATGACTGTGATTAACTAGCATGGCAATGCAATGTATGCATGTTTCTATTTCCAAGAGCAGAGCAATGAAGGAAACTTGAAGAGTGTAACATCAATAAATGAAATAGAAAATGTAGCAAATCAACCATTTTAACAAAAAAAAAAAAAAAAAAGCAGACGGAAAGTGACGTTGTGGCTCTCAGTGCGGAAATGCATGACCACTTCCACATTTCCGTGCACAGGAAATGACAAAAATTACTGAACAAGGAGCAAATCAAGCAACAAGGAGACCTTCATTAGACATACTGACTAGGAAATGCAATTCACAGATAATATAATAGAACAAAACTGTAAAGAAAATTCACACATTTTATAGATGCTTGAAGAAGATGCATCAAGGTCATGTTGACTAGCCTTCTTTATCACGGTGTTAACACAGAAAATAGCAATAATACATTTTTAATTTCATCCTAACATAAAAACTTAAATTCCTATTGTTCGATCGAGTGTAAATAATGTATCTCACGAATAATCGACGCTAAATTTTACATACATTCCTCAAGTTATTGTCTAAGATCTGTCATGTTTTGAGCTTGTTCACCGACAGTCCTCTTAAACGACTACTGGCCTTTCTGCGAGTGTCTTCATTCATATAAAACAAGGTGCATAAAAATGAAACACCCCATTAAGTACACGGTTTAGATGAATATTTACAAACGTCATAAAAATTTACAACATTTTACAATATACATAGATTAAGAAAATTTCTCCATTGTCTGTTCGTTCGAATATTCCACTGGATGTTTAAAGCAAATGAGCTGTATCCTGTCGAAAAAGTCACAGCAGGCCAGTTTTATTCTTTTTAAACAAATGCGAGCTTTATTCTTTTTAAAACAAGCATGCCGTTGTTGTTCTTTTTATAAACAAACGTTTGTACTGATGTTAAATGTAGAAATTGCAACCGATTGTGAGAAGTCAACAGGTGTGACAAGGATATGTTGCGGTGCTGTTGTGGTACGTTGCAAACATGACCAACTGAATGACACACTTGACACGGGAGGGCATTTACTCTTCTATTCTCTCCACTCATGCTTTGCTCCCTCACCCTTAACCCCTTTAACTATTTCAATTCTTTCAAGTGTGTGTCACAACCCCATTTGGTTTATGCCTCGCCTTCCTCTCTCAGAGGTTAGATAAACATGTTAACACGCCAACTGACACACCCCAGCAAATCATGACCATCACAATTACCTTGAACGTGGATGTCTCTGTGCCAATGATTCTCAAAATAAATGGCGTATTTGTGTTTGATTCATTAGTCACGAGAACTAAAGTTCTGAAAAAAAGTTCACGTGCCATCTTTTTTTTTTCCTTTTTTTTTTGCTCCAGCACATTTCCACAGTGTCATTCCACAGGGAGATTCCTCAGTGACAGGCCCTGGGACACATATTGTGAGTGTTCATGATTTCTCCCTTCTTTTAGGGATTGCCACCTGTGGAAGTCATAACACAGTCCACACTCCTGTAACCCACTCCATCCCGCTGACAAAAAGTCCCTGTATGTTTTGACATACAACCCTCAAAACAGCCATTGTAAGTATATAAGTTAATGTCTGGGAGGGGAAAAAACCCCCCCAACCCAACATTTTATTAAGACTGTTGAAATACTGACTGGCACAATTATAGCATGATCCATTAAGAGCTCCGAAATAATAGGTGCTACAAGTCAGTTTGTCAGCAAGTGCCTAAATGGCCTGTGGTTTTCTGTGCAGTGATGTAATTGTATGTCCTTTGAGCTTGAGTGTAAACCCTTGTAGGAATGGTAGAGCTCTGCCTTGACTTGTACTGCAGTTACTTTCATCTAAACATTTATGTTTAAATACATAGTTACAAGCATTTGCAAGTTCAAACTCTGTGGGTAGGAGCGAGTTCAAACTGTCCAAACGCAACCATTATTACTTCATCCGAGTAAATCTTTTTTTTTTTTTAATTCAGGCAACAGAAATCTTTGAACAGAAATCTAGGATTACTTGGACAGTACTCTCATTTGGTGGTATGTGTGTGTATTGACTCTGCAGGAAAATTGGAAGAGTGCAACACATCTGGAGAGAGCATTATAAAACATGTCTATTCCCTAACCTGGACGACGCAAGAATGTACTTGACAGGCTTTCATGCAGGAAATTGCTGTACTTTTCATAATGATGTATTCCATGATTTGGTAATACAGCTGAATGTTTCTAAATTCACTTCTTTTTTTTTTATTTTTGAGAAATAACATTTTATGATACAAATCTTGGTTGACAAATCTCACCCTAATGACCACTAAATCATTTAATGTTTTGAAAGTTACTCAAATGTTGTTATTACTTCATATTTGACTACCAAAAGAGGTGGTGTTCCACACTGAGGAATGAAATTTAGCCAAACCAACAGCCTTACATGCAGTGCAATTCATTTGTAATAACGTGTCATACAGTGGGTTAAATACGTCCCTGTGTGATTCAGAGCACATGGGCTCATCTGTCATATCAGCAAATCTAGGAGGTCCTTAAAGCCCTGAAGAGCCACTTCATGTTTGTTTAGTCACTCATTCTCAATGTAGAGATATATAGGGGCTCGGCAGGACACCAAGACTTCAGAGCGAAAGTATGTGTGGGTTTGTCAGGCAATTAGTATAATTTCTGAAAGAGTTGTAGCTATTATTATTATTACTATTCTTATTTTCACTTCATATTCTGTCAGTAAACAGTTTCTTTAATCACGGACGTTTTTATGTGAGTGTACTGACACAGTGTTGCAACTATAAAAAAAATAATTGGTATCCTCAAACCGCAGTGTCAATTCTCATCTGAGTATATTTACTTTTTGGCATGAAAGCCTCCTTTAATATGAAGGAAGGGTGTATTTAAAGAGATGAATCTGTCAAAATAGTCAAGCACTCGTCCATTAGGGGAGATATACAGGTTTTGCCAGGGTGTTGCTGCTCAGTGGTGAATATGAGGGTGCATTGAGTTGTGTTTTTTTTGCCGGATGAGTGACATGACCCTTTGTTGGCATCTCTTTTGGAGTAGACTCAGCAATTCAGCAATCACCTGTGTACACAGTCTTTCCTCACCGTTCTCTCCAAACACTCTCAAACACAGAGATGATACACAGCTTATTTTCACCCTTCCCTGTGGCCATTCTGTGGATAATGTTGTAACACAGATGCTGAATGTGATGGTTAAGCTGCTTTGAGTGGCAGGTGAGGTCTACGTTTCACTTAACAATCGCCTTTATACCGGAGATGATGACAACTTAAGCTTGTAATCTATGTGAGTTATAAATCGCTCATTACAATTGGTATTGCACTTTACTTGTAGATAGCTTGCTAGTTGAAGAGGAACAAGATTAGATCAATGTTCTAAATCATACATGTTGGGGTACATAAAGTTAGCATTGTGAATGTATATTTTTATTCAAAATCTCTGAGTGTGAAAACATTTTCCAATTCTTAGATCACACTCTGTACCTAAGTATTTTGACAGGAAGAACATCCAGTAAGCTATTAGTAATTGCTGTGTCCTTCCAATGCCTACAAATATTATTTGAACTATGGTACCAAGGGAGGTCGTTATAGTCATGTTCAGTTAATTGCATGTTCTTGTCTGCAGCAGTATTTACAAAATGCTGACGCTTAGTCTAAATGTAAGTGAGTTTATATTATATATCACTATCTACTTCTTGGTACTTCAGTTGTAACATATACTGTGGATGTGTGTATGTCTATACAGTCATGTGAAAAAATAAGTACACCACATGGAAATTGTTGGCTTTTTTGACATAGTTGGACAAGCAAACATTTCATCATCTTTGAAACAGTGCCGATTAATGAAGGTGATACACTTTATCAAATGACACATAAAACTGACATTTTGTAGTAATTTTCACAATTTAAATGAACAAAAAACAGATCAGTCACATGGGGAAAAAAGGTGTTCCTTTTGCTCTGGAGGTGTGTGGTGTCATCATGCCAAGATCTAAAGAGTTCTGTAAGACCTTCAGAAAAAAAAGTTTGTGGATGCCTATGAGTCTGGCAAGGGATTTAAAAAGATCTCCAAATTATTTTAAATACATCATTCCACTGTAAGGAATATAATCTACAAATGTGGCAGATATCAAACGTCCACGACTGGCCGTCCCTGCAAATTCATCACAGGATCTGATAGTAAGTCTCGCAACTGTTGGTGTCAAAGTGCACGCTTCTACAATCAGAAAGAGATTGCACAAATTTTACCTGCATGGGAGGCGTGCCAGGAAAAAGCTTTTGCTGTCTAAAAAGAACATTAGAGCAAGAATACAGTTTTCCAATGAGCATATAGGCAAAGACCAGGCCTTTTGGAATAATGTGTTCTAGACAGACGAATCAAAGATAGAGTTGTTTGGCTGGGAAGCAGTCAAAGCAGCGGTGGTGTAAATGTGATGGTTTGGGTTTGCTTCACTGCCTCAGGGACTGAACAGCTTGCATTCATTGATTCAACTATGAATTCTGCATCATATCAAAGAGTGCTTGAAGATAATGTGAGGACATCTGTGCAAAAGTTGAAGTTGACCTGAAAGTAGACCTAATAGGATAATGATCCTAAGCACACGAGCAAATCCACCAAGGAACGGCTCAAAAAGAAGAAACGGAGGGTTATGGAATGGTCGAGTCAAAGCCCGGATTTGAATCCCATTGAGATGTTGTGGGGGGATTTGACACGAGCAGTACATGCAAGAAAACCCTCAAACATCTCGCAACTGAAAGAATATCGCATGGAAGAGTGGTCACAAATTCCAACAAGCCTAGTGGACAATTATACAAAATGCCTACAAGAAGTTATTTCCGCTAAAGGGGGCAATACTAGCTTCCGAGGCCAAGGGTGTGCTTACTTTTTCCACAGAAGAATATCACATCTATTTATATTTCTGTTGAATAAATGACTGAAAAAAATTTTTTTCCTTGTGGTTTTGTGCAAGTACATCAATTTCATTAATAGGCACTTTTTCAAAGATGGTCAAATGTTTGCTTGTCCAAATATGTCAAAAAAGCCAACAATTTCCATGGGGTGTACTTTATATATTTTTATATATATATATATATATAAACACTCACCATCCACTTTATTAGGAACTGTACACCTGCACCTTCATGCAGTTATTTAATCAGCCAATCATGTGGCAGCAGCACAGTGCATAAAATCATGCAGATACACATCAAGAGCTTCAGGTATTATTGTTTACACCAAACATCAGAATGGGGAAAAGTGTGGCATGGATGCTAGTTTGAGTATTTCAGAAACTGCTGATCTCCTGGGATTTTCACACGCATCAGTCTCTAGTGTTTACGCAGAATGGTGCAAAAAAAAAAAACATCGTGCGAGTGACAGTTCTGTGGGTGGAAACGCTTTGTTGATAAAAAAAAAAATCTCAGCATGCACAAAACATCGACCCTTCTGCTAGATGGGCTATAACAGCAGAAGACCACGTTGTAAGCAACTCCTGTAAGCCAAAAACAGGAATCTGAGGCTATCATGGGAAGATTTCAATAAGTCTATGCCCATGATAGCCCCAGATTCTTCTTATTTTACATATATTCATTTAGCAGACACTTTTATCCAAAGTGACTTACAAATGAGGAAATACAAGCAAAATGATACATCAAGCAGAGAAGAATACAAGTAGTGCTACCATACAGTATTCTTATTGAGATGTATAAAGCACACAGAGAAGAGGTGTATGCACCAGTGTTTTATTTCTTTATTTTTTTTAAGGGGAGTAGTTAGTTAAGTGTTCACAGACGAGGCGGGTCTTTAGCCATTTTTTGAAGATGTGTGATGTGTGATGGATGTCTGGATTGAGGTTGGAAGTTCATTCCACCACCGAGCGACAGTCAGTATGAAGGTTCTGGAAAGGGACCTCATGCTTTGTTCTTGATTACAGGAGTGCAACCTGATGTAGTCTTCTGCTGTTGTAGCCCATCCACCTCAAGGTTTAAATTGTTGTGCATTCTGAGATGCTTTTCTGCTCACCACAGTTGTAAAGAGTGATTATTTGAGTTATAGTAGTATAGCCTTCCTGTCCAGTCTAGTCATTCTCCTCTGATCAGTCTCATCAACAAGTTGTTTCAGCCTGCAGACCCCCCACTCCCAGGATGTTTTTTTGTTTGTTTGTTTTCCACACTATTCAGTGTGAACTCTAGAGACTGAGATCAGTAGTTTCTGAAATACTCAAACTAACCCATCTGGCATCAACAACCATGCAATGGTTAAAGTCACAGAGATCACCTTTTCCCCCATTTTAATGTTTGATGTGAACATTAACTGAAGCTCTTGACCTGTATCTGCATGATTTTATGCATTGTGCTGCTGCCACATGATTGGCTGATTGGATAATTGCATAAATGAGCAGGTGTACAAGTGTTCATATTAAAGTGGACAGTGAGTGGATAGATAGACTTTTAGAAATATTTAAACTTTTTAAAAACTAAAACAAGGAATCACAGCAAAGATCATTTGTAAAAGATATTAGTACAAAAATTAATATTTAAGAATATTCATAAAACAATCCACAATTATTAAAAGTTCTATAGACATTAGATAAATACTTACTAAATTAATTACAGTCATGAGTGGTATGTTTAATAGCAGGAATTATGAATGAAGCCAGTTTGAACAGGTAATCTGGTGTTTAATCTGGATTTAAAAACATATGGAACCTGCTTTGCTAATATCCTCTGGAACACTATTCCAAGCTTTAGGAGCAATATACGAAAAACATCCACCAATGTCTGAGCTGAAATTGATCCAAAGAATTAATACTAAAGTTGCCCCTGCCCCCAATCCATGTCACTGCTCAAATGAACTCTTGTTCTGTGAAAATATTCGGTATGCAGTAACATCCTGTCAAATAATATCCACTGTCGAATGCGCCACTAAATTAATACAGAAAAAACACGCTCGGACACTTTGGCCTCAGAAGCCTGATACGATGCAGGCTAGTTCAAGCTCTCCCAATTGATTCAGTGGCACGTTCCTTGTTTAACAAGGTAGAGGGTAAAAAGTGGGGGGTAGAGAGGGTAAAAAGACTTTTAGTTCATTCATTAATCACAGAAGTAAACAGCCCATCCAGTGACACCTGGCGGGGTTAATGCCTCAGACCCTGGAGTAATCACCACCACCACTACCCCCACACACAGACTCAGTCAGCCACTCACATGAAAGTTTGTGATTATAAAGGAAATGGGAATTAGCAGAAACATTTAGGGGGGGGATGGGGGGGGGGGTGGTCTCCAGTTCGCTGTTAGGGAAAGAGGAATTGTGGAGGTAGTGGGTGGGGGGTGTGGTGAGGCTGCAGGCTGATTGGAGTGTTCCCCTGAGGCTGCAGTGTGGGGCGAGGTAGAGGGCCAAAGGTTGAGCCTATACCAAATTAGTAGTGTCTGTTATTCAAAACCAAAATAAAGCAGGAGCAGGGGTAAATGATTCCCCCTCCTTCCTCCTCCTCCATGCTGGAGTGCTTTCTGGTCTCTCTCTCTTGAAATTACAGAGAGGTCACATTGCAATTAGTGGTTTGTTTCTTTTAGACTGAAATATGGCCATAATTCATAGCTTTCGAATCATTTCATTGGAAAAGATGTATGAGCTGGTCGGCCTGAAGACGTAATTGTAACACATGATACAGCAATTTGTTACCCCAGCAGCAAGTTCACAAGCCATGGCATAAAAACAGGCAAGAAGATACAATTTGTTTCCAAAACTGCCTGCAACTGAAAACTGCCTGCTCAGGTTATTACACCTCTTTTCTTTTTATTTAAGAAGTATGAGGCATTGCACTTATACAGTATACAGGGTTCTGCTTGTGATGGCTCTAGTTATTGGTTCTTGGGTCAAAATCCACAGGAACAGACTCTCCATTTCCAATATTTTTCTTCATGCTTAGTGCTGGCCACCTGAAATCAAAAAGGAAGAGCTCCATTTCATTTTATTTGAATATCCAAAGACATATCCAGTGTTGAGAAGCTGTTTACAACCCATCCATGAAGAATTGCACTGATATGCAATGGATGATTGTAGAAAAGTGAAGTGTGTTAAGGCTGTGCTTTACTTTTAAAACCTAATCTTGTGACATTAATTATTCATCTCTATGTAGTAATTACTGTCAATTCAATGATTTAAAAAAAATCCCATTCCTAACAAACCTTTTCCCCCGGGGAATGTTAACACGACATGGTAAAACAAAGGTAAAACTTTTCTGCCCGAGAGGAAACAGAGCATTCACTTTTTCGCCAAATTTTTTATATAAGGAGTTATTAGAGAATTGGCTTATCAGATGCAGAACATGTTCCTTTCCTTATTACATAATCACTACTTCATTGCCCCATTAATTAAAGAGGAAATATTATAATTACATTATTGAAGGCTATGTTGTGCAATTTGTTACATTCATTTCCCAGCTATGTCTCTGGGGTGATCCTGCTGGGTGTTTTGTCTAAGTAGCTTTCAGTCTGTTTCTGCTAAATTGTTAACACCAGGCCTTTTGGTTTAGTCACTCAACTTCTGGCTTCTTTTGCACCAAACATGTCATAGGAGTCAAGAACCAGGGGATTAGCTGAGCGAACCCTTCAGCATGGAGCTGGTTAGGATAAGCTTATTAGCAATAAATCGCGTCACTGAATTACTGAGAGATGATCGTTCTCTCTGGCTACATGACGATGATTTCTCTCAAATGAACTGGCACTGCTTTTCGCTTTGCACATCTGCAGGGCCGCATCGCAACCAGTGATGGATAGCAAACTACACTTAACATCCTCAGTAGACGTCCGCCAAGGTTTTTTTTTTTTTTTTATGAGAACGTTTACAAGTGCCTGCAATAAATGAAGCCACAGAAGCACTTAAAATGACAGGAGGAGTGGATTTAAATGTCTGTTTGGCAATACAGATTCCTAACGGCTAAGAAACGAGGGCGCTTTTGCTTGTACAGCCTGCCCATTTTTGTATGCCTGGATCCAGGCCAGGGAAGAGTACACATTTATAGGAATTATATTACAGGAATTACATTAGTGGTATGTACGACAATAAGTTCCACTTGGAACGTCTGCCATGCCTGGCAGCTGTTTGTGAGACGTCTGCCGTGAAACCATTTTGCTTAGTACTCCTGGAAAAAATATTATTACACTGATGGTACATTTTAAGATGTACAGCTAAATGCCAGCTAAATGTTCAATTAACAGCTATAGAGTTGAATTTAAAGCTACAGAGTCCAGTTAAGACATAAACACTGCAGGAGTAAATTCAACACTAGTAATTTTGCTGTTTAATAGCACATAAAATCATTGGTGTTTATTGTAAAAGGACACTGCTTGGAGTGAAATAATCAAATCATTCATTTGAGAAGCACATGCTCCTTTTTAGCACGTCAGATTTGTAGGCAGTGATATAGTAGGGATCTCTCAGTACAGAAGCAAACTGTTAGCACTTGGCTGTTCTCTGCTCTAGACAGGGGATGAAATGGCTTTTAGAGGGCTAGAGGTGAGGAAGTGCAGGTACCTTGATGAGATATCCACTGTATACAAAGCAGATTTTATTACTCCATCATTCAGCCAAAGCCATTCTCCGCAGTGTAATTTTCCACAGTGTTGCTAATGTAAATTCTCTGTCACTGTTTATTTCACCTTGTAACATGGAGTGGAAATTCCATAACAGGTGATTCATCAGGTGAATCAAAGTCAGTAGGCAGAGTCTCAAGCCCTTTAGATAACCTGTGATATTATGAATGTGCTATAAAGTATATCATTTATTGTCAGTTATGAGGGTGTGAATGGGTACGATATTTTTCACCCTACCCTACTTATTGTCTCTTAAAAGTCAGTACCAGACAAACTCTGCTTGTCCTTCATTATTTCTGTCCTTTAAAGAAAATCAGCAATAACATGGCTCCTCAGTGATGAGGTTAAAGCAGTTAGCCAGCTATCTGCCTGCCCCATTGAAGAACGCGTACTAACCTTGTACGCTGAATTAGCAATGGGTTTCTGCATCGATAATCGTCAATCTTCCGTGGCAGCAACGTGCCTTTAGCGAGGGTCAGGGGCTGCCATGTGCAATCAGTGATGATTCAGAGTGCTCGGGCCATCTCTGACCAATCCCAGATGGAAGCATTGTTTCCTTTGTGCTAGTACAGGAGTGTACTCCCAAAGCCATTCAAGGACTAGAGGAGAAAAAGAATGAACCACTGAGAAGGCTGAAGTTGGTTGCAGCCTTTAACCTAAAATGGCAGAATGTGGTTGATGAGATCCATGGGTTTTTTGCGAGACCCGTTCAGATTTTGCTGAGGTCATTGCTGAGTGCAGCTTAATTGTTCCTTAGCACCTCAAAGGCACGAAAAATACTCAATCACCATCACAGTGGACAAGTCCATGTCTAAACAGAAAAGCGCAGCCAAAATACAAGCCATTAGACGCCAATAAACTGTGGAACAGCAGAATGAATGGTATTCACAGCTAAATGGAAAGGAGATAAATGCATTTTGTCAAGAAGAGCAGATACAGCTGGCTAGTGGTAAATGAAAACCATACCATACCTGATGTTATGCTTTTATGGTATGTGTTCCCTTGTGTGACTTCAACCATGTCTTTAAATTTTACCTTTTCTGATGGTTGACTGGCCAAAATGAGGTAGGGAAATTTATTTTCTAAAGTGGATCTTTTCTTGACTGATAGAAATGTCCTTTAAAAATGATTAATTTCCCAGTGGTACAGATGTTACATTTTCTAGATTTAAAAAAAAAAAAAAACCACAAAGATAGTTACATTTTAAGGCAGTTCTATAGTGATTAGACTCATGTGCATAATAAAATATATTTATATATATATATATATATATATATATATATATATATATATATATATATATATATATATATATATATATATATATACATAAAATATTATACAATGCTAACTCTGTTACTCACACAGAGAATAAATATATAAATTATGCACCTTCACAAAATATATACAGTATATACAACTATAAATCTTTTATTAACAATTAATTTCCATGGTGCACTTTACAATTTCTTTATCATTTCAATATGGAAAAGTATTGTAGACCATAAGGTTTGAAGAAAAAAAGACTGTTGTATTATTCAATAATTGTCACAGGAGGAATTTAATTGTTTATAGTTATCTGTGCTGTAAAAATATTATTTTGTCAATACTACTTTAAATAATAATAGTAGTCAGTAGTAATCGGTCTCTGAACCTCCCTAAGTTTAGTATTATATTGAAATCCAATTAGATCCCTATATATCATCTCCAATAAAAGGTTTATCTAAGGGGAGGACAAGGCTTTTGAAAGGCACTCTTGCTGGGGATATAAGTTTTAAGGGCTGACACCACATACTCAAATGAAGAAAGATGTTGCTTGTGTAGTGCAAATGGCCCATGACCAAACTCACAGACTAACTGTGGCATAAAACCTGTTGATAAATGCATCATAAATCTCACAGACAGCGAAAGCATGGATGTTTCATTCATATTTCACACTCTACCTCACAACTCAAACACCAAACAGCTTGGTTGTTATCCAGTATGAGCTGCAATTAAAGTAGTTATTGGCTATGTTTACAAAAGTCTTTGTGCGCAGCAGTTCCCTTGAGAAGAGTAATTACCTGAGCTGAAGTGTGATCTGGAAAGCATTTGATTAACAAGCCTAGTCCCATCTACAGGAATGAGAGCTATCCTTCAGTGTGGTGCATGCTCTGCCATTCGTGTAATATATATATATATATATATTTCTGTTGGTTGTAGTAGGCTACAGGACGGCCCGAAGAGAACCAAATGCAAACATACAAGTAGAATGGTACATACAGAGCCACCCCAGACTAAACAACCCAAATCCTTAAAAAACATGCTACATCTGATTAGTTCAAAAATGATGGCGTACTCAGTTACCGTCTCACTCAACAGCAAAATAGTAATCTGTGTAAAATCCCTGGTGGTTTGCTTAATGCTATATGTAATGCTCTATTGTCTTCTATATGCCTGAATAAATTGTTTATGATCAAAGTTTTCTTGTAATGAGAGGCAGTGAGGTTCTCCTGTTCAAATAGTTGGTACATTAAAATGTCAGCGTTTAACAAGCAGTCTTATTTCCGCAAGTCAAAAAGCCGGATCATATTCATTGAAAACTCCCTTCGGCTTGAGTCACCGCACAGCACACAGCACACAGACACGTTGGATCTTATTTTCCTAGTGGGTGGTCCCTCTCTGGCTTGATGTGGAAACTGAATTAACGCGAGCCAATTTTTGCCCTCGATCTGGAAACATTTTCTACCTTCCAGCGCAGGCTTAATATAGAGATGTAATAAAACACCTTCAGCCTCTGGCATGTTGTTTTACCAAATAACATCTAACTGGCCATTACTCCCCATTAAGGCTAATGGCTTGACTAATTATGATAATTCCATAAAAGGTGCTGTGTTTAGCCCAAACTGTAGGCGAACATTAACTTAATGACAAGGCTGACCTCTCTCACATGCTGCCAGTGTACATGTCTGTGATGGGCTATTAATCACCAGCATTTTGTATTATTCCGTATACAGCAAAAGATTATGAAGGGCTTGCACAGTCATACCAGTCTGGCTGTTTATCATATACATGTAGATCACTTTCACAATGTGGACAACGTAAATTTGCAGCTGCCATAGGACATATCACATACTGTCACAAAAGCCTAGGAAAACGATTATTTATGCCTTGCATTGTGTTATAGCAGACTAAATACACTTTAGAAAAGGGGACTCCAATATAGCTCATTCTTTCCACTCCCTTTCAGAGGAATCAAGTCTCACATACAAAACCAAAGAGCCATCTTCCCTGCACAGGGCCACACAGCTTTCAGATGCAACTGGTCATGGTTACGCCTAGACTAAGTATCCCGGTTCACCAAAATGACAATCTTCAGATTCCAGAGAGATACAGTATCTTGTGTCTTGACACTGTGATGAAGGACAAAAGTGCACGGACCAAAAGTGCATGAAGGCCCTTTAAATATATTATTCTTGATTACTTTTTCCCTGGATACTTTGAAATCTTTTCATCAGGATGATTTCCATTAAATGTTGCCATTTGGTTTCTCCCAACTAAGAGTCATTACACTCCGGTATTCTGTTTTCATAGGAGCAGTTATTGCTTGTTAAAAGGCAGACCAGTGTATTAATTGTGCACACGAGCCCCTGGCTCCTGGCAGGCATTCATTGCTGCTGATTAACACTGAGTAGGGAACTGAAGCTGTTTCCCCAGGCGCGCTGTGTTTGGAGAGGGACTGTGTCCAACAAAGAGGAAGTCTATCTCTGGGCCAGAGAGACCACATTTACCCACTTTTGGTCTGCTGCTCCCTCCTCAATTATGTTGTTAGAAGTTCAGAGATTTGTGTAATAATGACCAAGGTGAAGACTCAGCTGAAGGACAAAACTTAACTTGCCGTTTCCCCTAGATCCAAGCTCGGCTGGCAAGGTTTTCTGCATAAAATAACTTCCACAGGTCCACAGAGCATTCCTGAGGAGTATGCATTTAGGAAATAGACATTAGGTTGGACCACCTCTCTGAAATTTTCAACACATGACGTTAAGCTAAATAGTTGTGATGCAAGTAAATGGAAAATGCCGGATTAGTGCCGTGTTGTTGGGACTGGACTTGTCTACACAATGGAGCACAGCTGAAACAGATCAGTGCAGTGTAGAGAATGTTATGATTTCCCTTCTATGTGCACTTTCCTTCAGAGGTTTGTTGTTTTTTTTTGTTTTTTTTTCCAGTATTATCCAAAACCATTGAGCACCCTCAGAATATTCATCATTTATATGCAGACCTATGTACAGGCCTCATGCATCTAGACACATTTAGGATCCTTAACATATCTGGCAACCTCCCAGAAGCACCAATAAAATAAGTGTTATTGTTCCTGACTTTGCTTAAGAGGGGCCCCATGCTTCGAGCAGCTGCTGGGGCTGCCACAAACGGTGTTGATTAGAGCAATTGGGGCATTTTGAGCTGAAACAGCTGCTTTGATTCGGCCTGATTGCTGAGCGAGGGAGCATGTTGAGTAAAGTATGCATCCGTCAGGAACTGTTTGGCAAGTTGCATGTGTGACTTTTTTTTTTCCTGCTTTTGTATTCTAATGCATGCTCCATTTAACTCCTGCTGTTCAAATCAGGGATGACAAACTGATGATTAAATGGCCAGGATCAGTTCGGATGTCCGAGGCCTGACACTGTGGCACATTATTGTCGGCATGCATCTGCTCTAACCGGCTGCAGATGTGGGTGCTTAGTTTGTAAATGATTTCTTGATAGTTTTCTTGATGAAAATATGTAAAAAGTAAGCAAAATTACTTCCTTTTTAGATCGAAATGGAATACAAATATTTGGACATTTGTTTCAACCATAACTGCTTGGCACTGTTTGCCACATTTCTTTTTTTTTCTTCTTCTTCTTCTTATTTTTCTTTCTTATTCTTTCTCATTTAGGAATTCTCATACAGTGGGAACAAATGCCAAGGTAGTTCCTTTTGGTTTATTTCCTTTTACAGGTAAGCCTGTTCATGGCCAGGCTGGTCCAACACTAGAGAATGCTTTGGGTCCAAAACAAATGCCTTAAACAGTTAGACAAGGCTCTTTCATTTTCCATTTAGTTTTTCTTTTACTGGTGCACAAAGTAAAACATCTGCAGCTCTGTAGAATCAAATAAACTGTGTGCCCAGTGTCCATGATGAAGGACTGGGCTGCTCTATCTGTAAGTCTGTGCACTGAAACTCATTATTACTTCAGCCACACAGTGCATAGAGTAAATAATGTACTCACATGCTTCTGTTTCCTTCAGTCTCCTGGCTCTATATTTGGGTATTGAAATATGAATGACTCACCGATGGAGCACAGGAAAAATCTCCCCTCCTCTCTTAACACCATTTAATAATGTGTCACCTGTACTGGCACTGTGAATGACCGGAAGGAGCTATTATCATTGATAAACATATATATTTCTGTGTGGCCAGCTTAATTCTTAATTCAGTTATCCTAATGGCACAACCACGTGTGGGTGTATCCCTTTTAACAACAAATGCAGTCTTTATAGGCAAAACCCAGGACTCAAACCAAGAGTAGACATTCAGAACTATTCATTGTTTAAACAATCAATCTAACACGGCAAGACCTGGGCAACAAGCAACAACAGTCAGTCACATGTTCCAACATTTCTGATCATTTGAAAATGGCTGGGTTGAAACAGAAGCTGCCAGGTTTTAAGTTGTTTAACACACATAGATGTGAATATGACGTAATGAATGCTGAAATTCTGATCTATCTTCTCATATTCATCTTGTGATCTCAAACCCAAATGTCTTCAGTGTGTAGCATAAACAAAGAAAGTGGCCCTGCTATTCCAATACTTTATGCAGGGACGTATATATATATATATATATATATATATATATATATATATATATACACATATAAAGGGTTGGGTATAACGCATTACTGTAATCTAATTACCTTTTCTGATAACACAGTAATGTAGCGCATTACGGTTTAAATGTATATAATTTGATTACAGTTACTGATGTCAATAAAATTACATTACTTGTGTTACAAAATATTGTTTTCTTAACAATAAATAAGTAAAATGCATTTTTAAAGTAAATGACGTTTTGCGCGGGTGCTAGGGGCGTATCCCGGCCTGGGCATTGGCGGCTGTAGCCCCGAAGATTTTTTTCTTCAGCCCCGAATAATTATGAACTTGGAGCGGTTTGTCACTACGTAACTGAACGTCTGTGAAAGAAGACTGCGAGACCCAACAGACAGGGTTTACAGGAAAATATGTGGAAACACTTGTGTCTTATTGGCTGACTCAATTCTGAAAAATGGATATACGCCGTTTTTTGGTTGTTTTTTTTTAAACAGCGGTAGGGTTAAAACTGAAACAGTAACATCCTCTGATGCTGATCAGGAAAACAAGGTGTGTAAATGTCTATCAGAGTTCCAGTTTACGTGAACATGATACTGTGTGAGCAGAGCATAAGGAAAGATAATGTATTTTGCATGGCACTGTAGCAGCTAAACCCATAGCTAAGTTGTACCTCCACTTGGCTAGCGACACCAAACTAGTCTAGTTAGAAAAGTTTTATATTTTATCGGTCTAGTAGTCCTACAAACAGTGACGACACTCGAGGCAATTTTTATGATAAATACATCTTTCTCTGATCATGTCATACATTGACGCACGCTAAAATTACTGAAAGAACTACGAGTTTCACTTTGTAGTGTATTTTAATAGAACTTAAATAGTACTAAAACTTAAATAGAACTTTAATAGAACTTAAAACTTTTCTAACTAGACTAGTTTGGTGTCGTTAGCCAAGGGGAGGCACAACTAAGCTATGGGTTTAGCTGCTACAGTGCCATATATATATATATATATATATATATATATATAAAATAGCTACAATCAGAGGCGCCATGGCAGATTAGGATTTCGTGCTATAGTTTACTCCAGTTGTCATCAGTATCTTATAACAGACATAAACCCCCTTCCATGACTTGAGACGCGTTGACAAATGAGTTCCACTGAACACATACTTATATTTACTCTTTCTCTGTAACTACACTACTGTGGAAATGTGCCAACCCTGCAGACCCCCAGTAGACACGGTCCAATAGATCAGTGTCAGGGGCATTGATAAGTGTGTCTACAAGATTGTGAAAAGCAGCAGGTCAGTACGGGCAATGTTCAAGGTTGTATAGTGAGTGTGTGTGTGTGTGTGATTAAGTTTTTTGGGGGGGGTGCACATCTGAGAGCAATCTCACCATGTGACAAAATACAGACATAACAATCTGCTCTGACACTTGTTACCGGCACATAAACACTTGCCTTAGTGAGATGGGGAGGAGAGCACAAGGCTGTAGCAGCTGAGGGTCTGGTGCAGATCTGCTATTTATCAACCACTAATTAACTGTTAATTTGCCAACCTTTGAGTCCAAGTATGCAGACAATTTATCACATCTAGCAAATACACTCTGCTGCCATCCCTCGGGGTGGTCGAGGGGCCTGCTTAGACTAACTATCCTTCATATCTTCAAGTTGCCATATTAAATATCACTCCATTTTTTGCAGAGAAGAGAACTAAGAACGAAAAAAATACCTAATGGTTCAGGAAAATCCTGCATGAAATGCGTCAATGGTACACTCCTGGGACAAGCTGTAGTTTTTATATAATTAACAGACAGTAATATGAACATCAATTATCATAATACCGAGGGATTTCTATGCCTAAGTGCATGTGGACGTACAGGGTGTGTAAGCTGGTGTGGACAGCACGTACAGCACACACACACACACACAGGTGGAGCTCTCTAAAACATGTAGGTGACAGCAGCTGTCGATGGGCTGGTGGAAGCGAACACAGACAACATCCTTGCTGACAGACCTGTGATCCTACATCTGTTTTAGAGTGGGCTGCTTCAACTAACGTCATAATTGCCAACACCTCTCTGAAAGATCACTCCATTAGAGCATGACGTGACTGAGAGCTAAGCATGAAAAGAACTAATGTAAATGTCACTGAAACCCGGATAAAGCATTGAAACTGAGCTGTCATCAGGTGGCGTTTTCTCACGCAGATAGTTTTGACAGAGCTAATTGGATAAAACACGCACAATAGACATTAAGCACCGAGTAACACATGAAAAAATAGGCTCAGATGGACATATCTTTGGCAGATGTCAAATGAATCGGATTCTAGTGCATCTAATAATTTATAAGAAAGTGTTGGGAATTGTATATATGCTTGTACTTTCCATATAAGCTTTTCTTCTCTAACAGAAGCCTACAAACATAAGCCGACACATTCAACCTCATATTTAGCAACTTCCTTTATAAACAGTCAATATTAAAATTTTTATTTCTCTTCGCGAAAGCCGCATATCTTTGTTATCGAACATTAAAGTGGCTAATAATGTTCTGTCTTTCAAAAGACAAGGCACATCAATTAAATGGGATTTTTTTTTTTTTTGGTTTGGTTTGGTTTTTTTTACTTGGCATGCTCATGCTCTTGCTGTCACCTTAATACTTCAAAAAAGTATTCTCGCAAATCAGAAACAATTAAAAGTGAAGTAAAACAGCAAATTTGGACCATTTCAGGATCTAAATTTTGTATTCTAATACCTTCAGGAAATAAGCATGACAGCTCTACAGTGCCTGCAGTTGTTGTTAAAGTGCTATGCCCAGAGATAGTGAAATGAAAACTGGGTCCTGCAGCAATTAAGATCATTCAAGCAGGGAGCTAGAAGCCCCAAGCCAAATTAGGTAGTTTCGCTGTAATTTGACTTCCTGGGGCAAATCTCTTGGGCACTTTTGAGAAAGGACAGACTGTTTACAAACAGTCTCCAATTGCATGGCTTAGTACTGGCAAAGACTGACATTGGACACACACAGATGTGCACATTGCATTGATTCAAACACACCTGTTAAGAAACCTCAAAGTTTTTTTTTTTTGTACACTGTGTGAATTAATGAAGTGTCAAAAATGTAATTATGCTTATTAGACTAAACGCAAAATAGCCATATAAAATATTCAGTTACCTATAACTCACAATTTAATTCATTGCACTCAGCATGCCAATGCAATGCTTTACTAACATAGAAATATCTCTTTACATAATATTTAACCCAAGAGATATTCAAATGAAGGCTTATTTTGCAGGCAGTTAACATATCTACAAGCAGATTACAGGCAAACCTTTAGCTCAAGGTAAAATACCGGTCCAAGAGCAGCTGGATTGTCCTTGGTTGGTATTGGTCGGTTATAATGGACTGTGATGGTCTCACCAGAGTATTTCCTTACATTCTACACCAGCCTTGATCAGATGCAGAGCTCAGTGCAGCGATTCACCCCCACCAGTCCTGTGCACGTGTGCCGCTGTGTGGGGTTCTGCATGAGAGACCTTACCATCATAATTACACACTGGAAAGAGGCCAAACACAGGGCATCACAAGCTTCCAGCATTCAAGTACCACTTGTAAATGCTCATAAATGTCAAGAGATCAACAGGTCAGCGAAAGTTGTTTTTATTTTCTTTCTTTTAAAAGAAAAAAAAAAAACTTAGTTTTCTATTCCACCATGGTCAATATGGCATCTACTCTCGAAACTCCACATGTAGTCTAAAGCCTGTTTAAGATTATTACACTTTTAAGAATGTCACACTATACAAGATGATCCTAATAAAGTCTTGGCCAAATTCTATAACAGACTGTGCAAAAATGTGTTTTCCATGTCAGATTATACAATGAAGATCCTCTAATGATAGCGATTAAACACAAACATGAGGAAACAATGGTATCTTTTTCTGTCCAATAGCCTGTTTCTTTCATGCGCTGCCATTGAAACTACAGTAGTTGTAACTGTCCTGTGATCCTATGCCGTCCTCCTGTACAAGCATCATAGCAGAACGTATATTCTTATCATTTCTGCTTATAATTTCTGACACTGCCAGAACTTTTTTGTTCAGCCAATCCCATTATGCATTCTAAGACCTTTGATCTCAACTCACGACCAAAGAATTGATTTATGACGTGTGATTTTTGTCAGCGACTGAAAACCGTACAGCGTGAAGCTATCTTAACGGTCTTATTTCAATTCATTTTATATTCTCCAGTGCAAATAATCTTCTCTTCACCTGCGATCTATTGTGTTTTTTTGTTACACTAGTTAAACCAGTTTGGCTTTCAAAATCATTACTCCCTCAACACGTCACCAGTCATTCTCAAAGTTCAACGGGACTGTAATTTCATGACAATAGCTGAAATATTTGTGCCACATGCAAGAAAAGCATCGTTCAATCAAAGCACTTTAATTTTAATGAGTCTGGTTTCCTCCGCAGTCTGCTGCCCACGCTTTGAAACCAAAGAAACAGAAATAAACACACTTTCTGGGAAAGAAAACACAGCAGTCTAGTCTCGTCTTCCTTGGTGCGCAACACAGTCGAAGAAACACATGCACACACATAAGTAAGCCCGTCTCAACTAGGACACACATGTGTAGGCCTGCACATATGCACAGAAACCTGCACATGCATACAAGGAAGGCGCTGGCTCGTGTGGACACTGTGCAGGCTGCTGAAGGTCCTGCATGGCCTCCTGCTATTATCACAGCTGTGAATGTGCCAGTCGGGCAAACATGACTGTAATTCAACTGAATTAGAGTTGCTCAGCCAACTCTCTGCGCACGCGCACACACACACCACACACTGAGAGACTAATGCATGGTTTATTTGAAAGGTTTTGCTTGTAGCAAACCATTCCTTATCTGACATTTGCTTATTGCCCCACTGGGTCACCCAAAGAAAAAAGGGCTCTGTGTGTGTGCGTGTGTGTGTGTGTGTGTGAGAGAGAGAGAGAGAGAGAGAGAGAGAGAGAGTTCCACTCTTCCACACATACAACAGTACATGTGCCAGATACGATTTATTATTATATATGGGCCTGGCAGAGAAAGCAACTAACTGCTAAATACCCTCTTAATATCTACTGAAGGAACAAGGGTGTACTTTTCCCTCCACTTGGTTTCTTCATTTTAGCTGGTTTTGTGGAGTTTAACAAGTTATAATTTCAGTGTGCTTTGTTCACATCGCTCACATACATTTTTACTATACTGAAGGATTGCAAAAACAGAAAGAGCACCTAATCTTCAGTTTAAATGTGAACTGACGCTGGATGAACTAAGACACTACAGTGCAATTCTATAACATTAATCAAACTCTGACTTTTACTCTGTTTTATTAAAGAACCGATGCTTTTACATGGGTATGATGTTAGAAACCAGCCTTGCTTTACTTTACTTTACTTTACCTTGTTCTTTTTTCAGAATTTCTGTTTCTGGCATGTTGAGAATTAAGCAATGCTAATCCATTTAAACTTTACATGCCTCAGTCACTAAAGATACTGTATTTACAAGCACCTGGTTAATAAGAAAACAATTCAGATATATCCAAATATACTTTATAGCGATATATATGTTAAAATTGTTCTTGGCAAGTGATTATCTCTTGTGCTCTGAGTCAAGTGTTTAACTCCTGGATGTGTCTGTTGAGGTAATTGAGTTATCAGCTAAGGCATTTGTCTTTTCTGTTCTGGAGAGTAGCATGTGTCTCTAAGAATCCATTTTAGTTGACCATTGTGCATGAGTTCATACAGTATGGACCGGGGTCTTGATTGACACCAGTACATTTCTATTTATTAATTTAGCAGACGCTTTTATCCAAGGCGACGTACACATGTGGAAATACAAGCAAAGCGATATATCAAGTGGAGAACAATACAAGTAGTGCTACCATACGAGATCTTTTAATTGCGTTCTAGAAAAGCAAAGTGTGCAGAGTAGAGGTGTAAGAGCCAGTGTAATTTTTTTTGTTTTGTTTTTTTAAATAATGTGGGGGTTGGCATGTTAGGGGTTAGTTAAGACACTAGTACAAGGAAGAGAGTAGTCTAGGAACCAGGCAGTGGAACAGCACACTGGGTTTCAGATAATGTATTGCACACCATTCATGGAATGGTTTCCACCAGATATCACCTGAGTGCATGCAATGTCTGTGTACTAGGAGCTCTTGCATTCCAAGTGTCTCTTGGACTGCTGGACTGCTGAGACTGTCCTTTTCACTCCAAGAAGCACAGGGACAGGTAATCTGGCTCATGGTCCCAAATCTTTCTGTCCATTTGGGACAATAGACCTGTGTAGAGATGAAGCTGTCATACTGCCGAGTCATCCGAATGTTTAAAATGTTTTAATCATGTGGTCTGTTAATGAAACGTATAAATGAATGAGACATGAAATAATGAATGAAGTTATGAAAAGTAGACACTCGTCTTCATCCATTAGTCTAGCAGTAGAGAGTTCTACCATTCAGTATGATTTCCAAATAGTCTCGAAATGATTACGAACTATATTTTTCAGCTAGGACAAGGACATAATGGATTAGTTTGTCCTTTGTTGCTGTCTGGGACACATCGAGATGCATTCACGTTCATACTACAAATGTGATTTGGCCATATGCATCCCAGACCACCTCTGAATGTGGTTTGAGTTATCGGATCACAACGCGTCTTCAAGATGCATTTGACCCTGTTCACCTAGGACACATGTTAATGGCAAGTGTAAACGGGGCCATATACTCACCGCAGCCTTGAAGAGATGAAAGCCAATGATAGGAGTCATTACCTGTAGGTCTGACTGCAGTCACAAGCTGTTACACAGACAGCTCCAAGGTGCACAAGGTCCAACATGTACGAGGCGAGAAAAAGAAAGTCATACTACGTACGGTCATTTTGTAACGTTGTTAAAGGTTTCGCCACATGTGATCACATGCACAAGGGGTATCCAGGTGATTTTCACTGTCCCCTGGCAGTCTGGAGGGGTGATAGAGAACTTTTTCAATGTACGACAATATGTCTTGACATGGTGCTAGTCATGGTAGTGGCGTCTTTTTGGTGGAAGCAAAAAAGTCCTTGCAACCTTAAGCTTTTTGTGTTCATTTCTTGTTCTATTGCTATATCGACCAAAATCATAGAGTTGGGCAGGGCAGGATGCAAACAGGAATGGGTTACTTGCGCTCATGGCTATGACACATTTCCATTTGTGGTAGCATTGTTTACATTCGGTAGTACAGCGATACAGAAACATCGACGGTTTGGGGGGTTTTTTTCTTTCAGTCTAACAATAACGTCGTAATGTTGGGCTTACATTAGCTTGGGTGTTTGTTTTTATTAATAGGTATTTTCTTACCTTCATAGCTGTTTATGTATGACGAAGCATCCAGTCTGACGCCTTTCTCCAGCTTACTAAATGGAGCTTTGCAAATGTTTTTACACATTGTTGATGTTCATTTTTTTTAACCCCAGTGTCTCCTGCAGTCACTGGGGGTAAAATAAGCCGACTATCATTATAGTAGACGAGCCGGAAGCAGGGGTACCGTTTTGATTATGATGTTTGATGAGTAGATAATTTCTCCAAACCATTTTAGTGAAGTCCTGTTGACTTTAATTTTAAATCTATAAATGCATCAGTAATAATGTTCCTAATTGTAATGAAGTTGTATTTCTTACTGATGTATGTAAATTTAAATAAATATTTAAATGGAATTAAGCTTTTTAATTCACTCATTTTTTTTATTTATTTATTTTTTTTTTTACATTGTTCCACTTCATAAAAGACAGCATAAAAATTGGGACAGCCTGCATCAGGCATTCTGGGTCAGTTCTATGAAATCTTCAAGTTATACATTTTAGTTAGCCCTGCTGTGTTGTTTTAATGATTAGATTAGTCACAAAACAATTCATTGCCAAATTTTCCCCAGATATTCTGGAGTTCATTGAGTTTCATGCCGCATCTTTGGTTGTTTAAATCCTCATATCTCCCTCTGCTGGTGACCTTTGTGGGGTTTGACACATGCAGCCTTTCCCTTAGCAGAAAATTCTCCATTTTATGTTAAGAAAATACACCAAAGCAACAATACAAAACAGTTAATTCATTGGATAACTTTGCATGAAAACAATTCGTGTTTGATTTGAGGCAGGAATATTTTTCGTTTTTATATTGATTAATGGAACAGGAAGTTACCAATTCATGACAATCTTTTAATCCTAATAATCTTCTCCACTTCATAATCATAACAATCTTCTCCACTTTTGGGTTTTCTATTCTATAAGAAAATTATTATTATTATTATTATTATTATTGTTATTTTAAACGAATAATGATGTATATTTTTTTACTATTTGTTTGTTTGTTTTTATCGCAAATAAATAAATAAATAGCTACTGTATCACAGGGATTTATTCTGCTGGTGTAGAAACAGTATTGTTCAATAAAACAATGTAGTATATGCAGTTTGCATATGATCACACGCTTTAAAAAAAAAAAAAATAATAATAATAATAATAATAATAATAATAATAATAATAATTCCTAAACTATGTAACTCCTAGTGTAAAACTAAGGCAACATTTGACATGAATAAGGCAACATGAAAATGAATAAATAAATAAATATTAAAACTAAGGCAACATTTGACATGACTAAGGCAACATGAAAATGAATCACATGAAAATGAATAAATAAATAAATATTAAAACTCGCAACATTTGACATGAATAAGACAACATGAAAATGAATCACATGAAAATGAATAAATAAATAAATAAATATTAAAACTCTGGCAACATTTGACATGAATAAGGCAACATGAAAATGAATCACATGAAAATGAATCACATGAAAATGAATAAATAAATAAATAAATATTAAAACTCTGGCAACATTTGACATGAATAAGGCAACATGAAAATGAATCACATGAAAATCAATTACATGAAAATGAATCACATGAAAATGAATGAATAAATAAATATTAAAACTCGCAACATTTGACATGAATAAGGCAACATGAAAATAAATCACATGAAAATGAATAAATAAATAAATATTAAAACTCTGGCAACATTTGACATGAATAAGGCAACATGAAAATGAATCACATGAAAATGAATAAATAAATAAATATTAAAACTAAGGCAACATTTGTGTAAGGTACATTTGAGAAAGATGGACCATGTGTGTACTTGTGTCTGAACCCTGTGTCGTTAAACCAGTAGGAATCGCTTTTCTGTAAGCTAGCAATTCAGCAAATTGCCTCGGATTGCGTCTGTTTTGTAAACGCTTGCATCCTGACAGCTCATTTATTTTGGTTTCTGCACGCGCTATTTATAGATCTAAAGCAATGCATGTGAATTCCCTTCTATCTATAGTCTCCATGCGCGCTCAGGACCATTACTGCTCGGTTTCGACGTGTTTATTTACCCAGAGGGCACGAAATTGCCACCCATTCACGCTTGGCACACCAGATGGCAATCCGTAAACCACGCATGGTTAGGACACTGACACGTGAAGAAACGAAGCGGGCTGTAATTGCTCTCCGCTTTGCAACCTACAATTCACACAACACCTCAGCCATCTTCTTCAACCTTTCCTCTACGGCACAACACAACACAGACGCTCATCAACGTTAGCCTCCACCTGACGTGTGAAGCTGCATGCGCATGCGCAAAAAGAAAGAAAGAAAAGCGTGCCGACGCTGCTTGACTGTTGAATTTAAATGGGATTCATCTGATACCCTAAGAATTAACTTTGACCTGTTCTTTCAGTGGAAATTTGAGGAAAGAAAAGCCCTCGTAAATAGTCAAAATATATATATATATATTATTGGACACACGTGAATAATCTTCATGAAATAAATCTATACTGAGTTGTGTGTGTGTGTGTGTGGAATTTATTTTACAGTTAAAAGAGCCCCTGATCCTAAGCATTGATGCGAGAGTGGTGCCATCGCTGGCTGATTTCCATGCACATGGTTTTGGAAAATTCTGTTATAGTTTAGCAGATTTAGATCAAATGCAATGAAACGTAGCTGGGTTTCTACTCTTCCCTTACTAGCAAAGATTATTCCATGTGTCCAACCTGCGTAGAACACCCTGCATTTCAAATCTGTCAGATTGAGCATTTAAGCAACCCAGCATGTTTATATCCCTTGATTTAATTCCCAAATCCCAGTCTTTCCACAGCACAATTCCCAGATTTGAATGAACACATACAGCACTGAAATTCACATACATTCATCAGTCCAGTCAGACTTTTATAAAACAGTGTCGGTGTTAACTCAGTTTTGCTTCTTCTATAAAAAAATCAAACAAACAAACAAAAAAATCAGAAGGGGAGATGCATGCTAATCTGAAAGGACGCATGGAACAGCGTACTGCCAAAGCAGAACACTGACTGAAGATAATGGAGACATTGTGCACTAATGACTTGGCCAAAGGTGGGGTATTACTACGCCTGTCAAGGCACCTAAGGAGACACAGGGGTCTGAGGCTGCTGCTGCTTCCTCTTGGCCTGCAATTTAGTTTAAAGAACAAGCTCCATAATTATTTACACTTTAAGAGGTCAAAGGTTAGGCAGCAGAGCTTGGCGAGTGGGCACCTTGCGCCTGCTCCATGCTTTCATGGAGCAGCGAGGCACTGGACCAAACCAAGACATTTTCTATCCAGAAAATTAGTTTTAAATAAGTACTTGTTTTCTTCTCTCTGTAATGGGAAAAAATAAATAAATAAATAAAGATAATATACCTAAAGTTTCTAATGGTAGCTGAGACAAAATGTCTGCTATATGTTCATATATCATTAAGAGTGATCCAGGAGTCTTCGTTATGCTAGAATCATTTTCTGTCTAATAATGTCTACTTTTATGGCGATGAAGTGGAGAGACATCAACCCCACCTTGGCTAGATGAAAGCTAGATAGACGTGATCTTCCTGCCAGAAGTTCAAACTATTTCTGCAACAGATTGTCGTTCAAAGTGCCGCTAATTGTTTAGCTGGAGTGTGCAAATGGAATCCTCGTGGTAAGTAGGCGGAAATGCTCGCTTTTTAACATTCCACTTTAAACACCCCAGATTTGAGGATGTAATACCTGCTGTCAGTTGTGTTGGTCTGCCTCACATCATCTGGAATGTCTTTAATAGGAGCACACCACATATTACTCTATAACATAAACCCGAGTGTAGCGAGAGAGCAAGCACGTTAGGGGGATTTAGGCAGAGCATTACAGCCTGTATGCATGTGACCACATCATTTCAAAACTCCCTACACTTCCTCTGTGTGAAATCAGGGCGGGTCATAATACCCCACATAAAAAAGCGCGATCGTCCTGGGCCTTTTGCACTGATTGGCCAGCTTTGAAAATGAGGCAGTGTTCTATATCAGAGCTCTTGACGACATAACTAGCCTTTTAATATTCAGAGGAAGTTCTGGGGGTCAGGGAGCTCGCAGCCGCTTGACCCTGTGAGTTCAGAGGGCATAGTGCCAAGGGGCGGAGAGAAAGTCCTAATCATTTAGATATCTGTTACACACACACACACAGGGGAAAGCCAATCTGTTCATTCCAAACATTGTGTTTGCAAAAAGCAAAGTCTGGCCCTAGTAAATTCTAATGCAAATGATGATCGAGTGAGTTTTGAGTTGCATTTAAATCACCATAGCTGATCACTGGCATGTGTCAGTCGGTGATCTAATTATGAATTTTAAATGACTGATTTAGTGGAAATTTAAATGTTCTCAAATGAATCCGGTTGCTTTTTTTTCTTTTCTTTTCTTCTGTCCTTTTCAGTCACAGGAACTGTCTTACTCCTGGTAGATTGAATTGGCGCTTGCTTGAGTGTGTCTGAAAATGAGTCCTTTTGAAAGGCTATCTCTCAGACACTTGCTGATGCGTGGCATGGCATCGAGTTTCACCTAAATACCCGGGTAAACATGTGGCTTGCGCACAGAAACAAAGCCATGTCCTTCAGAAGCAATTTCCGTCTCGTACTGCCACATGTAAACGGAGTAATTGTAGTTGGGAGACTCCCAGCACCAGCTGACTACGACCCTGCATGCTCTGAGAGAAATTTTAATTGCAGTCTTTAGTTGGAGTAGAGCTGCAATTTTCATGTATTTTATGTTCTTAGATGCTGGAAAAACAAAGGTAGTAGCTGCAGTGTATTTCATTAATAAATGTCGATTTTTCTTTTCAGACAAACTCTGGCTGGAGTAGTAGACAAAGTTTCTTGAGAAGCATGACTTTCTGGATGGAGGGGCCTTCATTCATTCATGTTCACCATTCTCAAAATAACCATGGCTAATTACCCACCAAGGACTACTTATTCGAATTAACTCTCAAGAACTCTTCTGTTGTTATTTAAAATGCTACTTCTACCCTGAAGTTACAGCTAGAAGTGTTTCCTTATGGACGTGGGGATTGCTTACATAAGAAAATGGCTGGTTTCATATGTATGGTTTTTAAAAAAAACAAAAAAAAAAAACAACAGTTGTTTGCATATGGAAGCCTCAAGCCTAAATTTGTAGCATTTGGTATTTGGCGTGTTTACAGAGATCTAAAAGGTTGAGATTATAGGTGTTTATTCATGTCAGATGGATGTGATCACACTGCAGTGTGAAACGCTTCACAACCATGCACATGAATGGGGGTCAGGAGGAGTTGAGCGACTTAATATGGAAAACTGGTTGGCTAATGGAACTGAAGATACGATTCATAAGATTTCTACGCATGTCTTTCTCCACACTGTAGTACTCCTGAATGTGAAAACCTCTTTAGAGTTCCGTGAGTGAATCTAAGCCTTTTACATGCACTAATCATATTATTAATGCTTTTTTTTTATGCAGTTGTGATAGATAGTGGATATTCTGATAACGATGGAAATAAATGGGGGGGGATACGAATGGACAAAGAGTAGTCAAATGCTGCATTGTCCAAACATACCAGGTACCAATTCTGTAGATCCTTTTTACAAACAAAACAACTGGCAGTTATACTCTGGGGAGGGTTTTGAATTGAACTATTTTCTAGTATGTAAATGTTCTTTCTTTTAGAATGAAAGGGGTTACTCAGTTGCTTACTAACCAGTTCTACAACACTAATTGCCAAACCGCTCACATATTTTCCTTTCCTGGCATACAGCTGTTTTGGTTACTTAACGTAACCAATTAATGTAATGAAATCATTGTCGACTAAGATGTTTTGGTGGACACCAAGTAATAATTCATGCCGAAATGTTGCTTCCCATGTTATTCTAACGTCTGTGAAACGTGTGCGTTCTCAGATGTTTATTTGCCTGCGTTCTGAATTGAATGAAATAAACTGGCACATTTAGAAAGATTTAGAAGTCTAAATGAAGGCCAGCTATTGGCAGGCAAACATGCGAACACACAACTGGAAGTACTGGAAGTGGTCTAGTAAGGGGCCCATGCTCAGGCAAAATCAAAGTGGCTTTATCACGAACTACAGCCTTCAAGCATTGAAAGGACAAAAAGCTGCCAAGCTGTGGCGCACCCATAAGCCCTGAATAATGGTGGCCATATAGAGACACCTTCTCTGACCTGCTGGTGCAATTAAAGCATCCTTCGACAGGCAGTTTTGGCCACACCACTGAGGACTGTGTTAATAGCACATCTGTGAACGCTACCCTACAAGAGTGCATACAAGAGCAATGAGATCAGCTCACACATGACACACAGCAGGCCTCATTCATACTGCTCTGATGCTGCCCAATTATCAACCCACTTGTCCTCCTTCAATGAACTCATCATTAATTCCTCCCAGGCAAAAGGGTCAATTTAAGCTTCACAAACTTCAGCAGGTATGTACTGCATTATTTTCACTTTTCACAGACCAAAAGAGAAGTAATACTGGCGTAAATGCTCTCATTATAATCACTTTATGTGAGCAATTATAATTTAATAGGCTCCGTATTTCATTTTGACTAAGTACTCAAGCTGCACTAAGCCAGCAGTGATCCTCAACTCAATTTCTTTTTCTTCTTTCCTTTCTAGGGAAGCCCTGGTCTAATGCTTTTAATCAGTGATGCTAGGCAGAGGGAATTTCCTGCAAGACTTGGGGCCACCTGCTGTTCCCAACAGAGCAGACAGAACCAAACTGTCTGTCCGAATATTATTATTATTATTATTATTATTATTATTATTATTATTATAAATACATCATTGATGTGGTTGGACATGCATTAAATATTATCCAAGACTGGAGAAGAACATGTAATGTAATTACAAATGTTATCAAAATATTGTTGATTGTATTTACAGTATTTAACAAGATCTTTAAAGCATGACTTTCATAAAAACCTATTTATTAATTACAGGGCAACATACTGTATGCTGGTGTAAATTAGAAACGACCAATGAGAAAAAAAATATATATATATATATATAAAAATACAGACATGAATACAGTCGAATAATAGAATTGTGCAATATATCATAAGTTAAGTATTTGACCACCATGAAAACAAAGTCCGTGGATGCAGTTGACTTGTACAGGCAATTTATTATTATTATTATTATTATTATTATTATTATTATTATTAAGCATTAGTAGTAGTAGTAGTAGTACGTTCAAACATACACAAAATGATGTTTAGCTGATGACGTGTACTAAACAGTGTTTTCCTGAGTAGTCAATAGTCAGAATGATTTTGGTATTTGTTATTAGATAAGCGGGTGCACGGTTAGCACGTCCTCCTCACACCTCCAGGGTCGGGGGTTCGATTCCCACCGTGGCCCTGTGTGTGTGGAGTTTGCATGTTCTCCCCGTGCTGCGGGGGTTTCCTCCGGGTACTCCGGTTTCCTCCCCCAATCCAAAGACATGCCTGGTAGGCTGATTGGCGTGTCCAAAGTGTCCGTAGTGTATGAATGGGTGTATGTGATTGTGCTCTGCGATGGACTGGCACCCTGTCCAGGGTGTACCCCACCTTGTGCCCCATGCTCCCTGGGATAGGCTCCAGGTTCCCCGCGACCCTGATAAGGATAAGCGGAATAGAAGATGGATGGATGGATGGATGGATGGATATTAGGTTAGATAATGATTTGCAATAGAATGATGGTGCTAGCTAGGAAGTTGGCTAGAGAGCTCCATCGACATGTTCTGGGTTTCGTTTTGTTTTTTATTTCCAAGGAAGCTACAAAGAAATTATTAGACAAATAATTTTTTAATTGTATTTTTATTTTCAAAAATGTATTTCAATATTTTAGAAGAGTTATATTTGAAGAGTTTTATCACACTAAAGGGAGATTAAACCACATTCTTATTCTTTACTAATCTGTCATACTTTATCTTTAAAAAAAAAAAAAAAAAAAAAATCCTCTCTCCCTCTCTTTTTTCTTTTCTTAAAAAAAGAAAAAAACCCTAACTGCTAAAGCTGTGTTTGCTAAACAGTGCAGTGCGGAGACAAACAAACCAGTGGCAGGAACAACCCGAGGCATGATGTAAACAGTATAAAGGCTTGATGTGAAGGCCATAAACAGCGTTAATACTTGGTTGCAGGGTTTGAACATGAATTTCTGCTCGGAGACGTGGAGATGTTGATGTCTGTGTTGGGCGTTTTCATGTTCACAGTGTAACGTCGTCGAACAATAACAAGTAGGGCCGTTTATCCCAAATTATTTTGAAATTGATGTCATGCTCTTAAGATTTATGTGAGAGTGGTTGAAATGGCAGAGACCGAAGAGAAGTAAATCGAGGGAAAAACAGCTAAACAGGCCATGTTTTTACAATGATTATTTACTTGTTTAAATGTGAAGATATTCCGAACACATTTTCCAGCTCCACTTATTAATTTAAAACGGTTGCATACTGTTTTATGCAACCCCAAACACAGTAATGCAGAACAGCAGCTCAGTTCCTATTCAGATTTATGTATTTATGTAGGCTACTTATAAACCAACCAGGTCTGCAACTAATCCCAGTTAGCACATTATTACCTGTATAAGTACACTACATGGGTTATTAAATAATGGAATTTATGTACAGTAGGGAGCCATTTAGCATGCAGTGTCTAATTTCAGCTACATGATTAATTAACCCCTCTTTTGTGAACGAAAACCCATCTTTCTGAGCTATCTATCGCCACCTGCTGGTAGATAAACGGTAGAATTTCTCACAAACGAAAAGAAGATTCAGAGAGAGAGAGAGAGAGAGAACCAAATAGAAACTTTTAATGGCCATTGCAAACCCCAAACACCGCTTTGGTATTAATGAAAATTAGCCTATTATAAGTATAACTATAATTTAGTGATATTATAAGAATAACCAGCATTTCCGTTACTTTTACAGAGCCTGACGTGAACTTGTGTTTGTTTAACATAGCCTGACATTTTTGAATTGGCCCACCGCAGACTCCGGCTAAAGCTAATGGACTTTTAACAGTGTTGACCTTGGCGTGAATGTAGTACTCACTGGCGCTCTTACTCTCACACACACTCTTACTTTCTCTCTCTCTCTCACACACACACACACACTTTTTTCTGCTTTGGCTCCCAGTGGCCCCTGCAGTTAAAACCGGAAGTGTCTGTTTTAGAGGAAGTCGTTCCTCTGGGCCGTGGAGACCTGAGCGTAAGAACATGTCGGTAATTTACTCAGCATGTTGTGGAATAACGTAAAATCATCAGGTTGTTAATAGAGAATAGAGCACTACATGTAATGGAATATTTCAATATGAACACATTACTTGCACTAAAAGACTCCTTTGTGTTACAGTAGACCTGTGCTATCCGGGCTGACCCCAAAGACGAGCTTTTTTAAGGGTTTTACATGTTTGTGTGTGTGTGTGTGTGTGTGTGTGTGTTTGTAAGTAAGAAATCACTGCAGGACGTGCCGTTAAAGGAAAACAATCAACAATAGAGTGATGTTAATGAATTATTTTCCACGTCAGTACATCCTGAAGTGTTATATCCCTCTTATACCACAGCAATTTGCCCGTGATTGTAATTTTGAATGAATTCATCGATCATACTTTTTAACCATTCATAGTTATCACTTGTGTTTAGTAGCTATAGGAAAAAGTCAATCCCTCACCAGCCTCCATGTGAATTACGTGTTAGTGTAGAATTGATAACAATAGAACGAGCGCGTTAATAAAAGACTGATTTGAATTACAGCCAGCGCCGTTGTCACTGGCATGCTGTTACAGAAAACAAATCGACACCTTCTGACCAATCAGATTCCAGCAACACCATGATATAGTAAACCTTGCTTATTAAAGTCACTTCCAAGAAGCTCTTATATCAACTAGTCCTTTTAAACGATGATTGATAATAAATAATAAATAACCTTTACGCAAAAGTCATTAAAAATGACCGTCTGTGCAAACATCTAGGGAAGACTGCAGTAAAATCGATGAAGTATCACATCACCACAATAAGAGGTATCATTCACTGCCCTGGTACAGTGGATGAGTTTAATTGGTTTGAACATATAAAAATAAACCACAACAAAGCAACACACATTTTTGTACAAATAAAACCTGAAATAGTTCCATTGACAAAGATCGATCCGAGTGCTTTTCACTCCAGAAAAGGTGGATACAAGATTTACATTGATAACTAAAACACTGCAATTGATCAGCAAACCTTGTTGAGAATGTACATATTCTGTTATCAAAATAAAGTTCATGGCATAAGATTTTTTTTAAAAGAGCTGCATGATGATGATGATGATGATGATGATGATGACGATGATAAAAAAAAATAATAATAGTAATAATAATAATAATAAACACTTAACATTTCAAATGAATGACCTGTGTCAGTTGACAAAATGAAAATAAAAGGCAAAAATGAGTTTTGTGGAACTCAACAAGGCATTTTAATGATAAGTTTCCTATGGGGCTTTCACACTGATAAAATATTTCAAACAAAATCTCATAAGAATTATACAAGTATAAAAGGCTACAAACATTAATAAATTACATCACCGACACAGACAACACTTCACAAGGTGCTAGTAAAAGAACTTTGACTCCCAGTAAGGGCAGTTGAACCCAAAACATGAGGCTGGTTGTAGAAACTTTAACCTTGACTTGACATTTCTCTCCCCCCCCCCCCCGCCCCCGTCTAAGTTGTGTAAGTGATTCAGTTCAATACGTGTAGTTTTGTTTATGTAAGGCCATATGAGCTGTTATGCTATGATGATGCTTTTGTTCTCCAGGCAACACCTTTCTCTAACAAAAATGTTCAAAATAAGATGGTTAAAATAAAAAAAAAGCTCAGCTATCGTGTATCTACGGGAAAAAAATAAAAAATAAAAATAGAAAGAAAGGACTATTTCTATATCTTTATATATATTTTTCTTGTTTACACTTTGCAAAAAACTAGTAAAAATGTATAATGAAGTATTAAGGAAAAAGGATACAAAACGTATTCATTTAAAAAGCTATATACAGGCTACATTCTACATACTGTACTGTGAAGCAATATAAATGCATATTTCAGTCTAGGGTTAATGGGTGCTGCCTGTGAGACCAACAAAAGAGAGAAAGTATCCCTAACGTAGTGATACACATCGATGTGGATGAGGCTTATCAGAGCTCACGGTCCCATGTAATTAGTGTTTTCGTTTAGATCGTTTTAGGATATGGATAAAAAAAAAAAAGAAAAAAGAAAAAAGAGAAGCTACATTTGCCAACGTAACAGTAACATGGAGCTCGATTCATATAAAAGACATAAAATTTACTCAGGGACAGACATCATGATGTAAAAAGAATTAGGGATTTAAAAAAAAAAATGCTTTGTGAGTATTGCCAACAGTTATCGGTATGACCTATTAGTGTGTCGGACATCAAATTGATCATTCTTTATAACGTGAGACAACCCTATTTTAAATAACGAACCTGATGTGGTTAATATATGATGTGCACGTACTGAGTTATCGGGACGTTTCATGAATTTGATGATTTTGGTTCCATGAAACCAAATTTGGCTGCTATCGTCTGTGAAAAAAAAAATCTTCTCATCAGTTCATGGTTCACAGTAGCTGTTATAAAAAGACATTTAAAACTACTCACAATATCACAGTTTTGTGCTTTGTTGATGGATTTTAAGTGCCTTTTGACATTCCTACATCTATCTATGACGTACAATTATATTAGGTCAATAAATATCATCAGTGATAGTGCTCAGCACACAAAAGTAACTCATTCTAAAAGATCCTTTCACCACAAGACACTAGGAAATGTGGTGTGGTGGACACACGTGGGGCAGTCATTTTGAAAATGAATGAAAAAGTGTTCGGTAATACTTATTCAACATCAAAAGACAATGATAAGCCACATCCAAAGAGTAGAAATGAATTCCTGGATTTGAACCCCTGTCCCAGCCCTCTATACCAATGCATGCATGCAACTGGATACATGCGAGGGATACTTTCTTTATCTTGGAATGACTGCTATTTATTATTTTATAATATCTTTGCAACCCCTGATAAACTGACAGCTGTAGTAAAACGAGACAAATTCTTCTTACAAAATATTAATAGCAGGTATTCTGTACATTTTTTAATATCTGAAAGTTATAAAGTATAAGTCGAAGCAAAAACCTATTCTGACCTAAGCTCTTCTTAGAAATCGAAAAAGTCGCGTGACTCGCACACTCCCCTTCCGTCTTTCAGTTCTTGTCCACAGTTTGAGGAAGGGGGAGGGGAAAGAGAGAGAGAGAGAGAGAGGGAGGGAGGGATCGGATCGGCTAGTCCATTGTGTCCATAAGAACGTCAGGAGAAAATGTCAAATCCCCTCCACTGTTCCTGTTACAGGAGGAGCTTCCCGTTCCGATGGATCTTTAAGATTTTTCCGAGTCTTTGTTTGGCCGTTGCCATGCCTTTCTTTAGCCGCTTGGCTGGGAGAGAAATAGAATAATGTTACAAGTACGTGTAAGTCTGGAATTGTTCTTAATTACCAATAAACCACTAATGCCTACAATGACCAAACTTGGACGTTAATAATCAATGTAACGCCAATCAAATAACGTGGATGCTGATCGTCAGTATTTACGTGTAGATACAATCAAGAATTAAATGAACTCATTTGGCAGAGGTTTTATCCAAAGTAACATATGCGTGAGGCAGAATACAGTCTAAGCAGACGGCTGAGCAATTAAGCTGAAGAGCCCGAGAGAGGCAGACGAACAGCCCTCTACTGTGCCTTCTGCTCACTAGCACAGAATCTTAAAGTGCGAGATACGACTGCTCAAAAGCAAGGACGGCAGAAAAATAGCACTCGGATATTTAGATTTACCTTTGGCATCTGTCGAGTTGCCACGTTCCACTTTTGCTGGCTGTGCTGAGGCACTGTTCGGAGATGAAGTGGAGGGACGTCTCTGATTGAGGAAGACTCCTGGAGCCATGGGCTGCGAGCCGCTGGCTGCCTTGACTGTTCCGCTGCCGTACTCCTGGTCGGCTGCGTTGCCCTCAGAGTCCGGGGTTGCCTCTGGAGAACTGCAGTCCTGAGAGTGTTTCTGAGGCTCCTCTACAGCCACGGGCTTCTTTTTGACACTCTTCTTTTTCTTCTTGATCTTCTGCTGCTCTTCCTGCAACATGCGCAAAGTGAAACACGGGTCAAAAAGCAGCACCGGAGAGAGGAGAATGGGCTCCCCCTACTGAGTCCTGGTGCCTTCCAAAGTTTTTTGTTTTCCTTCTTAGAGTTTTGTAAAAAATAAATAAATAAATAAAATAATAAAAAACTGAGTTTTGACATTTTGTATTGTAAAAAGGTATACAAGTCAAATTTCTATTCTATTGTACTGTGTATTGAGATAAGGTCTTAGCTGACTCAGTTCAAATAATCAGTGATCTGCAATCAGAAAACCAAAATCCATGATCATTCAGTTAAGGTTGAACAATATTATAAAAACCAGAGCAGAGCCCTTAGGGCATTCTAGGTCATTGGAAAAGGCCTAAAAAAAATTCTGGGAACTAAAAAGTGCATGCTGGTATTATCATTTGTATTTTTACTCCCTGCAAGGACTGCAACAGCAGTCTAATTTTTTTACTTACGTATCGGATAGAAACGGATGGCTTAAAAATCTTAAAATGCCACCAGGACAATAATCAAGATCAGGATTTTCTTTTCCATGGTTTGTAAGCTGAAACACTCAAGCTAGCTCACAAATTATTAAGTACTTCAGGAGCTTTATAGAGGGCGCTACACATCTGACTAAGCATCACCTATTAGACGTTTGTGTTTACAGTGCATTCCGTAAGGAAAAAGCTCACTCTTCCAGAAGAGTGAGCTACAGTGAGCAAGAATGCACACTACACGATCGCTACACCAGGTGTGAGAATCAAACACCAGTGCAAGGAAGTAGCTAGCCACTTTACTATGTATCTATTAAAGTAAATTTATTAACAGTTGTCCAGTGGCAGTTAGATTTGGTCATAAATTTGCTCTCAGTGAAGAAACATGTGATCATCAGGAACGGCCATGTTTTAATTTTTAGTTAGTAGTGGCTATTCGTCCACGGTTTTCCTCACTGCTCTATTTTATATTATTTTCTTGTGCCTCTCGACAGTACACTACAGATTATGTTATGTGAAGGCAAAAATGGCAGGTGGAAGTTGTTCACCTGATGAGAGAGTTTGGCAGCAGCGGCGGCCAAGCCAGTCTCTATGGACGCGACCCTGGCCCCTTCACGTGTTGGTCTTTCCTGTCGTGGTACAGAAGGCCCAACACGTGCTGTAAAACACAACAGGAACAAATTTAACATTTAACACCTCTCACACCAGAGGCATCCTTTACTTCCAGCAAACCCTGAGGGGAAGATTCAGGACAGACGTGATATAATCCATACCTGTTGGACTGTACGGAGTGTCATCTGAGCTTTTCCTTTTCTTTGACCGTGATTTGAAGATGGGGCTGTCCTCTTCAGACTCCAGAGAAGGGTAAACTGAAGCGAACACAGTTGAGCAGATGACAGTACTCATCAAAACAATATTGAAGCATACCAAAAAAAATCAGAAAAAAAAAAAAGTATACATTTCAAATGTGCATTTAATAAACTCTAGTACTGAAGATTTTCCAAAGGGATAGAGGCTTAGCATAGAACAGATGCAAGGCAGCTGTTTAATACGCTGCCCGATGTACCTAGTCTCTTTGAACTCCTGCAAGAAAAAACATGCAATTTCCAATAATTATCAAGGCTGAAAAAAATCTGTTTACAGTAGAGAAAAATGCCAGTGTGCTTGACAAAATGCTCCCTAGTGTGATCTAGATTGCAAATATGTGTGCTAGTAATGACTAATTAGGGTATCAGATCAAAAAGCATTTAAAACAACAGTTTAAAACGATGGCTAATGGATTATTAACGGGGCTACTAATGGTCTTGCTGTTTTTGGAAAGGGTTCACAAGAAGCGCCCAGCTGAAAAAGTAGTTCACTGGAACTGAACTCAAAGACAAGATTTGGAGATCCTTCCATGCGGAATAAACAAAACGCCTGTCACTTGGCTCTAATGAGAACCTCCGAGTCTAAATCAAAAAAAGCAACTGCAATTTTAAATGACTCTGTTTCTTTTGGTTCTGCAGGAATGTTCATTTCAAGCACTGGAGAGACAGAACTACAACATACCCTCAAATAGGCACCGTATGTACCTACTTTCAGTTAAAATATACACTGAGATATTTACTAAGAAAATATCGTTAATGTTTAGGTCGCATGAAAATCTAGCCACACCCTCGTGTGGTATTTAAGAAGCAAAAGTCTAAAAAAAGTATTAGAATTTGTTCCATTTGGAAGGCAGAAAAAGGAGAACCTTCTTCATATTATTTTGGCCAGTTTAAAAATCATAGGGAATTTTCAGGTTAAAATTTCACCCAATGAAAAGAGTTTCAGGTAAACCATACTTTCATTCATTCACTCATTTTGATTAACAGCTCGGTTAGGGTCGCTGTGGATTCGGGGCCTATCCCGGGAACACTGGGTGGTGACACACTCTGAATGAATACCATCCATCAATTCATCTTCTATACCGCTTTATCCTTTTCAGGGTCACGGGGAACCTGGAGCCTATCCCAGGGATAGGCATCAGGCATAAGGCAGGGTACACCCTGGACAGGGTGCCAATCCATCGCAGTGCACACACTCCCATTCATACACTACAGACATACCAATCAGCCTACCATGCATGTCTTTGGACTGGGGGAGGAAACCGGAGTACCTGGAGGAAACCCCTGCAGCACGGGGAGAACATGCAAACTCCGCACACATAGGGCCACGGTGGGAATCGAACCCCTGACCCTGGAGGTGTGAGGCGAACGTGCTAACCGCTAAGCCACCGTGTGCCCCCTTAATTAATACTTTTTTTTAATTCAGAAAAAGTACCATGCACACACACACACACACACACACACACACACACACACACACACATTCATTCACACCTTGGGACAATTTAGCATAGCCAGTCTACCTACTGGCATGTTTTTTGGAGGTAGGAGGAATCCCACATGGAGAACATGCAGAGAAACTTTATACAGAGAGTATCCTCAGCTCAGGATCAAACCAGAGAACGTGGAACTGTGAGACTCACATTACCCGCTGCACCATAAATCACTTACCCTCCCCTCAAGACATGATCTAGTTTAAAGGTGAATCACCTTAAATGCTGCAATGCACACAAAGTCCCACTCTGAGCACATATAAACTTGTCTCTGGGAATCACGATCACTAATATAAAAGCTCTTGTGGTGCCAATTTGAACCAAACAAGGCAATGGACACAACAAAAAGCTCCAAAGCCTATGTTGCAGTATGGGGCAGCTGTGGCTCTATGTTGCAGTATGGGGTAGAGCGGGTTGTCCAAAAATCGTAGGGTTGGCGGTTCGATTCCCGGCCCACGTGACTCCACATACCGAAGTGTCCTTGGGTAAGACACTGAACCCCAAGTTTCTCCCGATGGCGAGTTAGCGCCTTGCATGGCAGCTCTGCTGCAATGTGTGTGTGAATGGGTGAATGAGAACCAGTGTAAAGTGTTTTGGAACCGCTAAGGTTAAAAAAGCTCTATAAGTGCAGACCATGTCAAATCTTACCATAGTCTGAGTCCTTAAAGCAGGCGTCCAAGTGGTCCTGGTCATCGTCGTCATCGAACATGTCACCACTGTCCACGCTGCTGCTTTTACGTGGTTTTTTGGGAGGCCGTTTGGCTGAGGGACGCTTGCTGTTGCTGGCTGCTGCAGGCTTTTTGCCGGCCGTCCCACTGTGAGAGTTGCTCTTGGCCTGGCTGTTGTTCCAGGCTGGCTGCAGGCAGGTGTCCGAGGACTGCAGGTTCGCCATAGACAACATGCCCTGGATGGCCTCCTGTGTACTGGGGGATGCAGGTGGCTGACTGTAAGTCCATCGACACACATAACAAAACACAACTGCATTACTCTCAAGTTGCCAGTGCAAACACAAAAAATTCTAGGGTTTAGAGTGCAGGAAAAGGAGCCAGAGGAACATAAAAAGCACCAGAAGCTATGCAGATGGCTGTTAGTCCAGTGAGGAACCATACAGTGCACACATTACTTCCAACTTGTCAGTGAGAATTAAAAAGCTTTTCAAGTTTTAAAGAGGGAGTAAAATCAAGCCGAGGTTACAGAGAAAGCATCGAATACGATGAGGATTGATGGTGTGGCTTGGGACGATGACAACAGTTCAGCTAAACTCGCTGAGAAAGGCTTTTCCACTATAGGCAGTGTGTGTGGTGCTGCTGCTGGGATTTCTGAGCTCGGGTTGATTTTGTCATGAATCTGTAACTGTTTGGGGGAAAAAAAAAGAAAGCTTTTTCGACATGGAAAAGAGTGGAGGCTGTGAAAAGAACTCGGACTAATGGGATAGGTCAAAAAGTTGACAGACAAGTCCAGGAATAGCCAGCTAGAAATGCATAAACACTCAAAGTCGAGGGTGTGTCTGCATGAGCACAACACATGCCGCAGTTTGGATTCAAGACACTGTATAATCTAAGGGCTAGGCAAATTCCAACTTTTCAAATGTCAACTATTTACTACAATCTCATTACATTTGCAGTGAACTGCGTGGAGACTCTGAGATATCCCAGCTCATTTGTTCTTACCCTAAAGTTTTATAATTATAAGGTCAAATAAGACTACTAAAGTCACTATACTTACTATAGTTGTATAGTTGTTGTTTTTTTAATTGACTGGTAAGACACCCAGTTGAACTTACACTTATATAACAGACTATTTGGTTTCACTGATTAGTAACATAAAGAAACACACTTGGCATAATATTTTGATGTCTTTAATTTAGGCACCACTAAGCCAGTTGTTGTTCATTTGAGTTATTGAAGCCAGGTGTTTTCATCCTTGTGCACGATATAAGAACAGTGCTTCCATCTGCCTCCTGCCTGTGGAAACCAGCCGAAAAATACAAATTTCTCCTGTCCAGATTACCACCTATTAAGTCATTAAGCAGTGAGCTGGAACAATGAGGGGGGAAAAAAAAGTGCTTGTTTAATGTGGTTGAAATTGAGTGCAGTCATTTCCTCCACACAATCTGCCGTCTTACAATTCGAGAAAAAATAATTTGAGAAATTAACATATTTCAGCAATGTTTTCTTTCCCTTTTTGCTTAGCTTTCTGCCAATTTGCCGATTTCAGCTCAGTTGAAATAGACCATCAAAAACGGTTCAAAACAACAAGCGGTAAAATGAAGAAGAATGGCCCCAAGCATCCACTGCATTCTGACAAATTAATAGTGGAGGAATATCAAACAAATAGTGGTTATTTATGTAAACTGCTGACAAAGTGGTAACTATTCATATAAATACTACAGTGTAAACTATTACTTCAGATAGCAGTAGACTAGACATACAGTAGTGGAGGATAAGTGCCTGGATGGGAATTCATTTCAGTACATGCATTCATGGGGGAAAAGAAAGCTTTTGTTCAGCCTGAAAACATACCTACTGTATCTACACAAATGCGTACATCTCAAACCACGCGTAGTGGTTTTCACACGTCACTGCATTCAGAAATAGGTCATGGCAAAATATATAACGCAATACGAGCTGCATGATGCGAATGTGGGTGGGTTGTCCTATGAAGATATGCTGGTTGCCTGATTCATAATGTTCATAACATAATTGATCCTTTGCCAAGCAATATGCTGTATGGTGAGTGATAATTATATGCTGAATTTGAATTCGATGTGATATGCGCATTTTTAAAATGATACTCAAGTCTAAACCGATTGCCCGATTCCGTTCGGCTTAATTCCTTCTTTTCACCTCAGAAAGCTTTATATTATAAAAGAAAGCGTATTTCTTATAATCCAAATGTGGGGGTGTGTTCAAGCGTTGCTTGCGGAAAGGAATGAGGGTTCGGAGAGAATGAGCAGGTAATGAGTGATTGTCCACACCTGTGTGTTAATGGCAGCCTACTCATGTGCCTGTCTTTCCTCAGTCGGATGTCAATGACCCGGGAGAGAAGGAGTGATGTGGAGCTGAGTTAAAAGCGGCAGACTGAGCACAAACGTCTCTGCTGCACTGCCCGCATTGAAAAGCACTTTTTTGCGTGCCGTTCACTGCCTGCATCCTGTCTCCTTATTCCCAATCTGGGTATAAGTTTTAACAATGTTGTTTTGTCATTACAGTGTAGAGATCGCAATGTTCCCTCAACATGTTCGGCTTTTTAGCGTCCGCTTTCAATTAAACAGTCTGCTTCTCGTGCAAGAAAACCCTTGCTTTTGCTTATGAACAAAACAAAAAAAAAACCTCGATTCGAGCTGACTTTGTCCCGTATATATACCAAACTACAACCACAAGCCTCTGAAAGTCCAAACTCTTCTTGTGCCCCTTTGATAAATAAAGTAATGTATATCTATATCATTAACTAATTCACTGATGCTCTATTTCTGTTTTGAGCTTCTGCAGTCACTTTCTACTGCTGCGGATGGTCTTAAACATCTGCACTTCCCAAAAACAGTTTATACCCAAGTCTCACACTTGCTTCAGCTTGCTATCCAGCTTCTCGCCTGGATACTCTAGACTTGTACCAACAAACTGCCGCTTCTGCGCTCATTACAGGACTCTTATTCACAATATGCTCATCCTTTCAACACACTCAGTACCGTTTGACTGCGGGTGTAGAAGTGTAATGCGTTGTAACTCCACTATACGGTGTTCCCTTTTGGGTCTGGTTCCTTTTACAAGGTTTCCTTCTCATCTCATCTCGGGGAGCGTTTCCTTGCCACTGTCCGCTCTTCGCTCAAGAAGGATCAAAATCTACACACCGATTTCTTTAAAGCCGATTATGTCTATTGTTAAAAGTGCTATACACATAAAGCTGAACTGAACTGCATTACCCATCGGATATCAAACATGACCAATAATCACAGTGTTAATAAGCACAAACCGGATTTATAATTATTTTTGCAGATTAGAAGAGTTTAAGGATGGTGTACCTGTTGTTGTAGTCAATGCCGCCCACTTGCTTGCTGGCCTGCAGGAGGTCTAGGATCCCGGCTGCACTGCCCCCTTTCTTTTTGCAAGCCTTGGAGTTACGGCCTTTGACCTCTGGCTTGGCCTCTGTGTCTATGTGAAGTGACTCCTCGTCTGAAGAGTCTGCACTCTGAATGAAAAGACGCAATATACTGTAAACACACATACGGTCTTGAACGCTAAGGTATTGGAGTTTATTGGGCTTTCAGATATACTTCTATGTGTGTTTGATATTTATATTATGACCCAAATCCAGAGGGTAAAAACAGTTTGCAAATCTCTTTGTTTTGCCATACGATTTATGGCCAAACAAGTCTGAAATATGATCAGATCAAATTATGATCAATTTATTGCACTAAACACCAGCCCTAGACCAAAATAACCATTACGTTTGTAGTAGCGCTTCATGTTGCCACTTTTGACTAGCGCCATAGAATTTAATGAGGAGAGAATGAACACCGTGCCGCGTCTTTAAACCGTCCGTTTTTGCTGTGGACTTTTGTTTTTAAATAAGCCATGTTGTCAAGTTTCCTAATCAGAGGGGTAAATGAAATGAAAAATCTGTGCAAAGTATGGATCACTTTAAAAAAGCCCTTTTTTTTTTTTTCATATGTCTATCAGCTCTGCTACAGTATTCTTTCAAGTACTTCGGTCTACTGGAATACTTTGCTGGGTCAGCATCCAGACCACCGTCCACCAGTTGATTACAGGATATCTATGGGTTCACTTCTGAGCCCTGACAAGATGTTTAGTAGCCCTGTCAAGCTTTTCAAAAACATACAAGCAATTAATGTGAACTTCTGATAAAGAAACAAGGTTACAGTGCGTCAGTTTTTAACCGACATTACGCTCATTGTTGCAGACAACTTGATATATTTCTTTTGTATTCCTTGAAACCAAACGAACTTGCTCCTGAATTGAATCTTCTAAAATGCGTTCATCCTAAAAAGAGATCAGTGATTGAAATCTAATCCTTTAATGCCTATGGATTTAGTGGTTTCGTTGATCGTTTTTTCGTGTATTACATTGCGGACTTCTGCATGCAAAAATACCTTAGCGTATGACTTTGTGTTATCTGTAGGAAATCAGTGGAAGTTCTTTAAAAAGGGAAGCGGTTCTGGAAATTCCCAGGAATATGTAGACGTTTTCAGCCACTGTTTGATTAGTTGGATGATTAGTGAGCACCAGAGGAATTTGCATTGTTCTATTAGAAAAACGAATTATACAGCTCAGTGCATCTTTTCCCTCATCAGAGGTAACACAAGCCAAGGCTTCGTCAATGACTTGTTTATCCACAGTTATAAAGAATATTCACACATCTCCTTACTTTTCTGCAGGAAGCTGACATTAGTAGAACCTCCACTAATTTCCTATAGATGACACAAAACATGCTTGTTAGGAGTGAAGAGAATGGTATGTCCAGTAATAACTATGGTACTGTTGCATGCAATGGTCAAATATGTGGAAATTGATTAAATCCAAACGCTATAGGATACTTTTTTTTTTTTTTAATCAATTTGTACCTCAGGGAAAACCTGAGAATATTTGCATGAGATTTTTTTTGAGGACCTTTGTATCATCAGCATTAAGAGAGTCTCCTTTCTAAAGGTTGGACACATACCACTGGCATTACCTTTAGCACTGGTAGGTGTTGCTACTGAGAAAAATATGTAAGGAGTGAGAGGGAGGGAGAGTGTGTGTGAGTGTGTGTGTGTGTGTTTTGACTACAGTCATGAGCAAATCAGCAATCCCAGCACCACCAAGCTCATCAGACCCCTGAACAAAGTCTCAAATAAAATGATAAAATTTACAAGCAAAAGATTAATTATTAAAATGTATAAAGTACATTGCAAATTCAAGTAGTGAGAATTGTTCCAAAAAGATAACGTCTGATTCATACTTGCATTTTCCTTTAGTTTTTTTTCTATTTGTGATTTTTCTGACGCAGTTTTTTTGCTTTTTTTGTTTTTTTACAGGGGCTGGGGCTTAGAAGAAGACGCTCAGCTTAAATCTCTATTGGTCAACTGATTTTAGAATGGGAGGTGCTCTGAAAATTAGCCACACCCACCCCATTAAAGGTGGCGCATCCTCTGACGTGGCAGAACGGGCAAAGCTGAGTGCTCAGCAGCAGGGAAACTGTATTGCTGACAAAAATCATATGTGTAGATACTGAATTGCTTGGAAATGCATTCACAAATATTTCTTTATTTCTTTACCAAGTGACTTCCTTCCATCCAGTTGAGTAGCAGTTTAAAAAGATACCAAGGTGACGAAGCTGAAGCTGGCTTCTTACTCACCAGCTTCTTATTCTGATTTTTTTGTTCCCACTTTCTGCCTAATTCCTACACAATTATCTCTTCATTATGAAAATGATGACAATTCTGCATGAAACTAAATATAATATACTGTCAAAATACTCAATATGAAGAAATTTACTGTCCATCCATCCATCTTCTATACCGCTTATCCTTTTCAGGGTCACGGGGGACCTGGAGCCTATCCCAGGGAGCATGGGGCACAAGGCGGGGTACACCCTGGACAGGGTGCCAATACATCGCAGGGCAACGATAGAAATTTACTGTCGAATTTTTTAAATAGTGGCCCTGTGAACTTGGTATTTGAGAGCATTTCATCTGAAAATAAGTGTAACATATTATTATAATAATGATATAATGGTGTAGGAATTAGGCCGAAAGTGCAATTTGCCTGCATCTGATTTTCTGAAATGCAATGTTCACGGGCCCATTATTAAAAAAATCCTACAGTTATTTCTTCATACTGATATTTCTACACTACATTTTACTACTACACTTATTTTCAGATGAAACGGTCATATTTTGGGGATTTTTTTTATAATGAAGAGATAATCGTGGCATGAATTATTTTCTTTTAACGACACGCCCCGTGAAGGTTTGTTCCTTATGTATGGTTCGAGGCTGGAGGTGACCCCACAAAGCGACGCGCCCTTTCAAACACACCTCCTGACTTTTTGAAAAACTGTGTCAAGACATGCAAGTTGACTGTAAGCCAGTGCAAGGAATATTAATTTGGTTTTAAGTCACGCAGAGTATGCATATGGTGGTACTAACATAATAAAACATCCTTACATGTTATAGTAGTCCTAAATTTTAAATATGGAATTGAAAAAATATAAGGTGGTGAAGGCTTGGGGTCGCAGAAATTTCATAATGTCCACTTGGGTTCGTTTGCCCAAAAAGTGTGGGAACCCCTGAGCTAGTTTAAATTGGTTTTAATATAATTCAACTCTCTTGTACCAGATGTCTTGTAACAGATTTATTTCCAGATTCGTCGTTAATCTTTAGTTATGTTTTACATGATAAATGTCCTGGAATTTAGTTTGATAAACGCTTTCAAATTACAGTTTGAAAATTTATGCTGGGGTGAACAGTTGTTTATTCACAGATAAAGCTTATCCAAGGAGGGTGAAGAGACAGTGACTACGTTTACATGGACAGCAATAATCTAATCATTGACCTTACTCTGAGTAAGATAATATTGTGATTAAGGTGTTTACATGAGTCGCTTTTAGAATACTCCTCTCATGTACCCGTTTTACATGTTATAGAACATGATTAGATTAACGGCACACGTCATTACGTCACCGCGCCACGCCGTCCGACGTCCCTCCAGAATTTCACGCATCGACATACAGTTCGTCTTCGTTACAATACCGTATACAGTTTTGGGTGTTTTTATTTTATTTTTTTTACGAAAGCTTCAAGTGCGGTTGATTTTGTCATGCTGTACGTGCAAATAGACGACTGCTTGAAGCCGTGGGCTGCGTCCCAAACCGCGTCCTTACCGTCTATATAGTAGCCGAGTTGCATGTATTTTTCCCCACTACAGGCCTATAGTAGGCAAGTACGCGGTTCGGGACGCAGCCGTGCTCTCTTGTTCGCCGTAAAACGGTTGAGCGCTGCTGTGTGTGATCGTGTCCTGTCGCACAATGCGGTGAAAACTCTCACACGACGTTAATAGTGTGATTAAGGTGTGTACAGGTCTGTAACGCACGTCCATAATGCGACTAAAACAGGAATACTCCACACGTCTTAATTCCATTAGTGTTTACTTCGAGTATGACTTTAATCAGATTAAGGTCATTAAAAATTGCTGTTTACATGCTAGTTTCTTAATCACAGTATCGTCTTAATCGGGTTAATAGTGGATTCTTGTTGTCCATGTAAACACACTGAATGTTTCTTAACTACAGTGATGTAATGTACAGACAGGCCAACGTCTGTGTAATTAAGCCTTATTATTAATTCATCTCTTAATAAGTTTAATAAATACTGGTCTTTGTTGTATTTTATATAGAAAAGTATTCTCTCCGAGTGTTCCGAGTGTGAAGGGACCACCAATTCAATAGGTTTCTCAAAGAATTCAAGCTTTAATCTGAACTGGGACAGACATACTGTGTAAAACATTCAATTACATAAGTACGATTTTCAGAAAAGTTCTCTCGGTGACCCCCTAAAGCCTTGCACTGTCTGTCTTTGTGTATGTTGTTGATTGTGTATGCTGTCAGTTCACACCACAGATATTTCCTTCATCAGTCATGTGGTGACACTTTCCTCTGCCCTGTGGCTTTCTCTCTTTGAATTCCTCTGTGTGTTGGTTTAAGTTGGAACATTAAGGGGAATTACTGCAATGCCTGAACACCCACCCAGCGCTGGGATCTGGGTGCCAACACATATGATCTCTATTGCGGAGAGCATATTTTAAACACACCCAGAAGGAATCTATTAGTTACTTCATGAAATAATGGATGGTGATTAAGTCCCAATTTTGAAGAATTTGAAATTAATCAGCATCTTCAAGTTCGTGGCATTGTCTGTTTAGAGAAAAAGGTTGCGGATGTTGATCCTTTAATTGTCCTTGGCTTCAAGTCCTCTAAGAAGAACTATAAAGGATCCTCACGCTTACCTTAATATCCGACGATTGCAATTTTGGCTTTTTTGATGTCTGGATGGGCTCTGATGTCCGGATGTTCGACAGAACTGAAAAAAGGGCAAACGGTAACCTTTAAAAAAATATATATACCCCTGAAAACTAGTGTAAGAGATATAACTGTGTCCCAAAGGCTTTATAATTCATTTCCTGAAAAATGATCATCTCAAGTACTAACAGTAAATTGTTCCATATGGAGTAAAATGCTGCTTTTTATTCTGTATAACTTCCTACACTGGCACTACTCACAGGAAAAGTCCCTTTTAACCGGAGCCTTTTTCCTCCTGATGGGGAACTCGTCAATTTTGAGTTCGCCCTCATCTGAGACGTACTCATACTCGTCTCGTACTGGCTTGGCTTTGTCTTCTTTCACGTTCTGTAAGGAGCCAAACAAACTCGAGTTGGTCTGCGGCTTCAGTGTCTTTGCCCTGAAGGAAACATCACGTTGTTAGAACCATCAACAGAGCATCCAGAATGGATCAGACCGTCAGAATGAATCATAAAACTAACGAGTGAGAGATATAATTGCAATTTCATGAGAACTATCAGGTCAACACTTGCCGAACAGCTTCAAATGTAAAATATGCGTACGCATCCTAGATTCTACAATTCTCAATTCGTCCGATGTAGAATGTATTAAATCCATAGTAGCCCAATTTGTGTAAATGCAGCACCTACATCTGAATCACGGGGACAAATTGAGAACATTGAGAGAATATTAACGGTACATTAAGGCCATAAAACTGTACACGGTGATATACATACCCCAGCAATTTCTTGTGAGACATTGTAAAGGAAAATCTATTGTCTCTATGTCCTAGAGGTGTTTTTTCAAATTTGTGCTCTTCCTCCATTTTTAGTAATGAATCTGGTTTGCTATTCTGCAAGAGAGAAACAGATCACACCAGTCAGGCTTCATTCTGAGAAAGGTTAGAGACATCGAGAGCTAGATCGATAAAATCAGAGAGCCAGGTACTGAAAACTCTTTACTGTGAGATATGTAACACAGTCGAGATCTAAATCAGTCTGGGTAGTCCAACAGTTGTTTCAGTGTTGAAAGTGATCAAGAATGAAAGACAGAACACATGAGGTCTGATGACCATGGTGAGCATATAGCCAAGACTCTCTCCATCTGTAAGTGCTTGGGGAGCTGCAAAGGAGCGTTTGGAAGGAAAGACTTGGAGCGACTACAAACATCCCAGGGCCGTTTGGCATTGACTTTTCCATGAAACCAAAGCTTTCTAATGTCTTCCGTTCACCAGAATTAAGCTTTTCCTTCAAAAGCCCTCCCATGTCATCTAACAATAATCACACAACATGCTTACGTTTTGCAGCAGAAATGGGACGCATATGTAAATACTTAGTGAGGATGTCAGGGATATGACATAGTGTAAATGCATTAGGTAAAAACTCTGAGCTGGGGTGAAGGGCTGCTGCCTTTGATGAGTTCCAAACAGAAAGGATGACTGAGCCACGGAATTATTTCTGTTGATTGCTTTAATCTGAGATGTGTAAATCACTTTTGGACCAATCCCCCGCTTCCTTTCACCACTTGGCAGGGGTTTAATACCATTTGCATTAATGTTCAAAGCTGGCTCTGGGCTGATTTTACGTTAAAGGCATGCTTTGTAGGAAACACCAGGTTCGGCTCTTTTTAATTGTAGGTTTCCTTACCTTGTATTTCCATTTTGCTTCTGTTTTGTTCTTGTTGGGTTCTCGCATCTCAAACTTCTCCACATTGTTCTGTTTATTTGTCTCTTTTTCCATGAAGCTCATCACACTCTTTGGAGCCTGGAAAATTAAGATTAGGAAATGACTAAAAGAAGTTCTCACACTTTAAATGATATCAAAATGTAGCTCGGGTCTGGCTGATTCTGTGGGTCACGTTTACTTTTTTAGGCTGATCCATCTTGCTGAGGATGTCCTTTGCATGGGACTCAAGAGCTGCCAGGCTGGACGGCTTTTTCTCTGGCAGGCCACCTTCTTTCACTTTTTTCACTTTCTTCTTGCCACCCTCCTTCACTTTGGGAACTTTGGGTGGCTTTGGGGCCTTGGGCATCTTGGGTGGTTTAGGTGGTTTTGGAGGTTTGGTGGCTTTTTTCCTGGTTGGTTTGTCCCGAGGTGGAGTGGACATAAGAGATGGAGACACTGGCTCTTCTGGTTCTGAAGGGGCTGATGGGGGTTCCTCTGCTGGAGGCTTGGAGTTGCTCAACTCACTCTTTATGGCTTTAGTTGCATTCTGAATGACAAGAGACACCATTCCTAGACTGTTTAGTTTACTGTAGCCATAAGCTTACTGATTCCAATAAAAGCTGCTAAGATAAACATGTAAGCAAAATATGTATACAACATTCACCGTAGTTCTTAGAGGTACTTTAAATATATCTCACCTCAGCAATCCGAATCTCTTTGGCAAGGTCTTTAATAAGCTGTGTGGGTTTCATGTTTTCAGGAAGCTCATCTTCATGTTCGAGAAGGGCCTTTAGCGAGGGGAAAAAATCATTAATGAACCAATCCAGACACATTTCCAGTTTAGACAAATCAGATCAACAATTTATAATAATAGAAATAATTTGAAAATAAATAAAAATAAATAAACCACACAATACCTACCTGTTTTTTAGTCCATGATCTAAAGGCCCCATTGATAATTTTGGCACCGTGCACAAGGTAAGCTGCTGGTTGTTTATTTGCCTTATGTAAACCTGCAAGATAAATAAAAGGGGGGTAAAAACTTACTAGAACTAATTTAACAGGATAAGTAGGTATGCTGTTAAATTTTTTTATAATAGAACCCCAATCCAGAAAAAGATGGGACAGTATGGAAAATGACAAAAAAAAAAAAAAAAAAAAAGAGTCATTTGGAAATTCAATTCACCCTGTACTATATTGAAAACATTATTTGATGCTTTACTTTTTGAAAATATACACTCATTTCAAATCTGATGACTGCGACACACTCCAAAAAGTTGGGACGACTGTTTACCACTGTGTAACATCAGCTTTTCTTTTAATAACACTTATTAAGCGTTTGGACGCTGAGTGAGGACACCAGTTGGTTAAGTTTAGCAAGTGGAATTTTCCCCTATTCATCCATTATGTATTTCTTCAGCTTGTAATCCAGGCAGAATGTGGGTTTGGCGCTGTGCTGCTCTGGATGGAGGCATATGTTGCTCAAACATATCTTTCTGCATTAATGCTGCCCTCACAGATGTGCAGGTTACCCATACCATGTACACTGACATGCCCACATACCATGACAGACGCTGGCTTTTGGACCTGACGCTGATAGCAGCTTGGATGGTCCTTTTCCTCTTTGGCCCGGAGAACACGACGGCTGTTTTGTCCAAAAACTATTTGAAACGTTGATTCATAGGACCACAAAACACGATTCCACTGTGCTACTGTCCATCTCAGATGAGACCGAGCCCATAGAAGTCAGGGGCACTTCTGGACAGTGTTAATGTATGGCTTCTGCTTTGCATAGTAAAGCCTTAACTAGCATCTGTGGATGCAGCGGCGAATGGTGTCGAGTAACAAAGGTTTACCAAAGTATTCCCGAGCCCATGTCAGGATCTCCATTACACACTCATGACAATTTTTAAGATAGTGACGTCTGAGGGATCGCCTGAAGGACTAGGCCTTTTTTGGAGTCTCCTTATATACTATGATTAGACGATTGCCTCACCTGTTTCACGTCACCTTCTTATTTCAACTTCTCACATCGCTTTTAATCCTAAATTGCCCTGGTCCCAATTTTTTCAAAATAAACATTTATCTTTAAAAAAAAATAACTATGCAGTTGATTAGGTAAAACATCAAATACCTTGTCTTTATATGTATTTTGTTTAAATACAAGTCAAAGTACATTTACAAATCATTCCTCGTTTTTATTAGCGTTTTCCATACTGTCCCAACTTTTTCGGAATTGGGGTTGTATAATAGAGTGGTATTTTTCATGATACACCACATGCATCACAATATTTACATAAAACACCATCAAAGCAGGACACGGTTTTTAAAAAAAATATATATATATATAGTCAGAAAATCATTTTTATTTAAGGGAACGGCTTGACCAAACAGCAACAAATGGGAGCTGGTAGCCACAGAATAACAGAATTCCAGGCAAATAATCCTAAATGATGTCTGTTCGAACTTGCAGTTTGGACGATTACCAATTTATCTGAAATGTTCTTTCATCATTAACCGCATAAATTCATCACCGAGAGGAAAATAAAGCAATTTGTAGAAAATGTGGTAATGGGTAGGTTTTTTTTACATTTTGTTATAATAGCTAGCAAGTTACTGAGCTGAGCAAACCCGATCCAATGGTGCTCGATTTGAAATGACTATAAGAAAGAAAAAGGAGAAAAATGACAAAGACTCTAGCGATATATCTAATAAACTTTTGTAAATTGAAGGCCAAAAATATCATTTTATATCCCACTATTAAAACGATGGCAAATTCTGTATGTTTGATATCTCTGTGTTCTCACTGTGTATCTTCTGTATTGCTTTAAGAACTACACTTGACATACTCATTAGAAAATAGCAAATGGGGATGACCCCTTTGACACTGCTAAGTAATTCCGAACTACTCCCTAGAAACTTGAACTGGTCCCTCAGTCGAAAGCAGGACACTCCACAAAAAGGCATGGTGATATTAGATCAGAAATAAAAATAGAGTCCACTGGCAACTGCAGCCATTACTGTCCAATAACAATGACCATTCATACATCAAACTGATTGCTCCAATATGCCGAGGACTGAGAACAGTTGCGTGCCTTTTTCTGAACACACGCTTCGACACTGATTACATTGGACTGGCTACATGGCCATTACAGGAAACATGCTGCTCACTGCATTAAAATTAACAACAAGAACATAAAGTGAAGGCTGAAAAGAGTGGACGGAGGGGTCTGGCAACGAGCCAGGAGGCCTGTTGGGGAAATGAGTCACACACACACACCTGAATCACACATGGATCTCAAAAAGATGACCCTGAAAACTGACTCCCCTTGCCGAGTATCTGAACATTAGATAGGCCAGGGAGCGTGTGTTGTCGTCAAACCATCCAGCTGTGCGCGTACTACTGAGATCTGGCAAAATTAAGAAACGTGAGCGCAGCGGAGAAAATGGTGGAAAGATAAATAGAGAGCAGAAGGCCAGCTGAGAAAAGTTTAAACACCGGGTTGTAATGGAGCAAGTGATTCTGTCTTTTGAAGCTAATCATCTGTGAACTCCATGATGCACTGATCTAACAACTGCAATAATATTCTTTGCTGTATGAGTTCTCCTCATCTGCTCAGCAGGCCTCAGCTGGAAACAGGAAGATCTCTTATGACCCAACTTCTTTTGTAACTTTGCTTGCCCTCGATTTGTTCTTGGAGATATAAATAAAGGAATTTAGAGGTGTAACAGGATTTTAAAAAAATAATAATAATAACCATACAACCGATAATAAATTACTTGGAAGCTACTAGTATATTTATAACCAGACTTACTCTGAGTTTTTAGGGCTTCAGTAGTACAGTAGAAATAAACTGTTCCTCGTGTTCACCTATTTTTAAAGCAATATGATTTAAATCTTCGGAATTTCACCGTCTGATATAAGATGAGATAAGATAAGATAATACTTTATTAATCCCCAGATGGAGAAATATAAGTCCAAACCACATTAACTAACTCTAAACAGTATGCCTGTAAAGTAATCACCACAATGATATATATTGAGAAGCTATTTAGTACGACAGTATGGGGTTTGTGATGTGGCACAAGTATTCATTACTCTGAGGTTATAATTAAATGCTGCCATTTCCTCAGTATTACAGAAGCATTATGAAAAGAAAAAAAAAACTTTAATGTGCTCATTAATGTGACTGTCACAGTTTCTGAGTACCAGATGAAAAAACAAAACCAAGTCAAGTTGTTCCACTGTAATCTCACAGCGTGTTGCTGTGCTGGCTAAAGTCTATCTTCATCAGAGATCTCGGTGCATCTGTGAAGCCAAAACACCACTAACTCTAGCAAGCTAAAATATCACCTCTGCTTGCTGACAACATATGTTAATAACTAAATGATCTGTGTTCTCCATGTATTTTATTACCTAAACAGTGCATTTTCTTCTCCAGCCTGTCAAAGACATTACACACAAGCCAAGCTAGTATTAGCACGCTAGCGAGCAGACGCCCCAGATGACTCACTCTTGCACAATGATTTAAACAGAGTTTAAATGACAAAAATAAAGAGAAACACAACAACATCTCCCGTTATGTTCGCAAGCTGGCTATCATGAGTTCTCTAGCTGAACAACTTCGCAACTGTGTAACAAGGAAACATCTTCGGACTATCATTCGCAAGCTCGCAATTAAAAACAAATCAATGCCATTCTTGTTCAGCAAGTAAACAGCTAAAACACCATCAGCCCTGGATCTTTTTTTAGTATAATATTAGTCTCTTTCAGTTTTCCACTACTGTTTGTTCACACTCTCACACTCTCTCTTTCCTGATTTGCTGTGACTTCTGTCTGTCACTGTGTAGTCAGCCTTCTTTTGTGCCTAAGGTTGGAGTGTGATGATGTTTGACATATGACATATAACACATGATAGCATAACTACAAATTTCCCTCCAATTTAGTGCTGACTGTGAATTACTAATACAGGATTGTCTGGGAGACGCACAGCAACTGAACGTCATCCATCCGTCCTTTTTCTGTAATGCGTATCCGACACAGGGATGCGGGAAGCTGGAAGTTTATCCCAGGGAGCTTTGCCCCATGAGGCCCCGTGAGGCGGGGGACACTGTTGGCAGGGTGCCAACCCATCACACAAAGACAATTTGAAGATGCCTACAATGGACTGGGACTGGGAGAAGAAACCGGAGTACCCGGAGCACGGGGAGAGCATGCAAACGCCACAAACACAGGGTGGTGGTGGGAATCGAACCCCCCAACCCTGGAGGTGTGAGGCAAATGTGCTAACCACTAAGCCACCGTGCCCCTGCTGAACATTATTTTCTACAGTGTTTTTTCTGCCCCTTGGCTCAATTATTTTAACAATTTTTTTGTGTAACAAATTTGTTAACTAAAAAAATGCTCCACACAATGTAGTTTTAAAAAATGTGGTTGTTTTTTTGTTTTGTTTTTTTTTTTAAACAAATTTTAACAATGGCAAACTGAATAAGCACAATACAGTTTTTATTTATTTATTTATTTATTTTAAGCAAATAAACATTATCCCACACCTATCACTCATGTAAAAAACTAACTGCCCCCTTAAACTTAAAATCTGGTTGTGCCACATTTAGCAGTAATAACTGCAACCAAATGCTGCCGATAACTGGAGATTTCTCCAGTTATCGCCTTTCGTAGCGCTGTGGTGGAATTTTGGTCCATTCTTCTTTGGAGAACTGCTTTAGTTCAGCCACACTGGAGGGTTTTCGAGCATGAACTGCCCGATTAAGGTTCTGCCACAGCATCTCAATTGGTTCAATTCAAGACTTTGACTAAGCCACTCCAAAACTTTAATTTAGCTTTTTTTTAGCCAGTCAGAGGTGGACTTATCACTATACTTTGGATCGTTGTCTTGCTGCGTAATCCAGTTGCGCTTGAGTTTCAACTTACGGACTGAAGACCGGACATTCTCCTTTAGGATTTTCTGGTAGAGAGCAGAATTCATGTTTCCCTCAATTATTGCCAGGCCCAGGCCCTGAAGCAGTAAAGCATCCCCACACCATCACACTACCTCCACCATGCTTGACCGTATGCATGACAATCTTTTTGTGGAAATCTATGTTTGATTTACGTCAGATGTAATAGGACCCCTGTCTTCCAAACAGTTCCACATTCAACTCATCAATCTGCAAAACATTCTCGCAAAAGGTTTGCTGCACGTCTGGGTTAGCAGCATATTCTTCTGGGTTAGCAGTGGTTTTCACTTCGCCTCTCTTCCATGGAAGCCGTTTTTGCCCAGTGTCTTTCTGATAGTGGAGTCATGAACAGTGACCTTTATTGATGCAAGAGAGGCCTGTAGGTCCTTTGATGTTGTCCTTGGCTCTTTTGTGACTTCCTGGATGAGTCGTCACTGTGCTCTTGGAGGAACGTTGGAAGGTCGGCCACTTCTGGGAAGGTTCACTACTGTGCAGAGTTTTTCCATTTGGAGATAACGGCTCTCGCTGTGGTTCTTTGGAGTCCCAGAGCCTTTGAAATATCTTTGTAACCCATTCCAGACAGATTTATTTCAATCACCTTCTTCCTCATCATTTCTGGAATTTCTTTCAACTTTGGCATAGTGTGTTACTGGGTAAGATCTTTTAACCAACTTCATGCTGTTGAAAAAGTTCTATTTAAGTGTATACTTGATTGAACAGGGTTTGCAGTAATCAGGCCCGGTTGTGTCTAGTCCAGCTGAACCCTATTATGCATGCAGTTTCATAGATTTGGGGAATTAGTAACTACGGGGGCAAATACATTTTCACACAGGCTCAGTTGGTATTGGAGAACTTTTTTTGCTTCAATACATAACATTATCATTTAGAAACTGTATTTTGTGTTTACTCAGGTTGCCTTTGTTTTATCTTAGATTTTGTTTTCATTTCCGAAACAATTTACTATGAGATATACACAAAAACAGAAGAAATCAGGGCAAATACCTTTTCACGGCACTATATGTCATTAACTAAACCTGTTTTGCATTATGTCAAGAGTATAAATATTTCAGATTACTTCACTGTAGCTATACTGTCCAGCCTTCACAGCACAAAATGATACTCGATAATACACAAACGCTAGGTTCACTGCTCGCTGGTACTAAGTGTATTAGATCATTCGATTGAAATGAGTTTCACATAGGCTTGTATTTGTTCAAATGAGCCCATAAATGATCTCATCCCCGACACATCGATATACAAAGTAGCACTCACTTTTAAACCTCTCCAGGTAGTGCCTCCCCACGTACCAGCACGCTGTCTCGAAGTTGGGAAATGGAGTGAGACTCGCGACCTTGAGTCTTTTTTCCACCTCATATGCCCTGAGTGGAGAGAAGCAACTTGACATTTACAACGTGGATTAATGAAAAGTGCACTCGAATAGGCACACTTCAGCCTGCTAGATGTTCCCTGAGTCTGACTCTAACATTTCAGCACCATCAGGGTTTTACACTCTATTACTTTAGTGATCAGCATCTCATTTTTCAGTACAGATCTACAAGTAACAAATCTGGAGAAATGTTTTCCATCGTGATATACCACACACGTTATGAAAAATAATGATCACCGTCACATTGCCTTTAAAATATTGTACTGAAAGGAGAAATGTCACGGACCTCATCTGCATCTCCACACTTAGATTGTGGACGAAGTGTCCAGCGAAGGCGAGACAGTCCACGGGCGTCAATACTGCATTAATCCATCCTGCAGGGACAGATAACACGAGTTCAGCAGGGTTACACCACTTTCATTTCACTACGACACAACTATCCAACAAATTGATCAAGGCCTGACATTCACTGTGTGAAGATTTAGCTAGCAAAAGTTTAGACATCTTTAGGCAGATGTACTTGTTTTTGTTCTGTTTTTAACCACGGTGCTTCTTAAACTGGCTACTTGCTCGACAGGATTTTTGGAGGAACATAATCTAGGCAAGGTAGAAAATAAATCAAATATTCTATGTTGGTTTTTTTTTTGCTAAAATATGTTTATGGTTAAGGTATCAAAGTGTATTATACGTAGTACAACCCAACTTTGTCCAAATCGTTTTGGCAGAATTCAGCCACAGTGAAATCTACAGGGTTTTGCCAGACCACCACACATTTACTAGCAGTGAAACAAGTGGACTCAGGTTGTGGTTAAATCTTGAAGACCTTTCATCACTCATTTAAAGGCTTTAATCTACTCAACCATCAAGATCATACTAATTGACTTGCTTCTATTACATATTCAAAATGACCTGGATGGGTGAAAAAGGTTTTAGACATATTTTCTTTTTATATACACTATACGACCAAAAGTTTTTGGACACCTGAGCATCACACCCGTATGTGGTTCTTCCCCAAACTGTTGCTACAATGTTGGAAGCACTGAATTGTAAAGAATGTGTTTGTATGCTGTAGCATTAAGATTTTTTTTTCACTAGAACTAATAGGCCCAAACCAGTCCCAGCATGACACTGCCCCTGTGCACAAAGCACAGTCCATGAAGACATGGTTTGCCAAGGTTGGTGTAGAAGAACTCAAGTGTCCTGCACAGAGCCCTGACCTCAACCCCACTGAACACATTTGGGATGAACTGGAATGCCGACTACCTTCCTAATGCTCTTGTGGCTGAATGAGCACAAATCCCCATGCTCCAAAATCTAGTGGAAAGCCTTCCCAGAACAGTGGCGTTTATTATAAGAGTAAACGAGGACTTCATCTGGAATGAGATGTTCAGAATTCAACAAAAAGAACATCATACCTATGTCAAGCATGGTGGAGGTAGTGTGATGGTGTGGGGATGCTTTGCTGCTTCAGGGCCTGGGCAACTTGCAATAATTCAGGGAAACATGAATTCCTCTCTCTACCAGAAAATCGTAAAGGAGAATATTTTGTAGTGGCCTAGTGAGAGTACTGACTTGAACCAATTGAGACGCTGTGGCAGAACCTTAAACGGGCAGTTCAAGATCGAAAACCCTCCAGTTTGGCTGAACTAAGAGTAGGCCAAAATTCCACCACAGTGCTGTCAAAGACTGATCTCCAGTTATCAGAAGTGTTTGTTTGCAGTTATTGCTGCTAAAGGTGGCACGACCAGATTTTAAGTTGAAGGGGGAAATTAGTTTTTCACATGGGTGATAGGTGTTGCACTTTTTTTTTTTTTTTTGCTTTAATAAAAAATAAATACAAACTGTACAGTGTGTTTACTCGGGTTGCCGTTGTTTTATGTTATATTTCGTTTGAAGATCTAAATCTATTTAATATGAAAAAATCAGAAAATACTTTTTCACAGCACTGTATAATAAATGTTACAAAACTACAGAGTAGTTCACATTCTATCCCTAACCCTAGGGTAAAATAGTTTTCTACTTTCTGGAAACACTCCAACACATTGCTTTCCCCTGACTGACTATTACACATGCAATGGCTTTATGATTTTCCCAAATTCATCATATTAATCACCTGATGGAATGAAGAGTGTCTGGCCCTGCTTCAGCGTGCATTTGTAGCATTTGTCCACTTGGTCGGCGAAGAACATCTCGCAATGGTTGGAGGAGGATCTCCAGCGCTCATAGAGAGACAGGTTGGCTGAGGTGGGCTTGATCAGGAAGAAGATCTTCTCACCCTGTGGATAAAGGCAATATGTTACATGCTATGTCGCAAATGTTATAATTAATGCCTAGTAGTGTTCTACAACCATTTTATGTCCCAAAAGCTGGAACAAATGGAATCCATTATAAGACTAATACAGTGTAGTTCCTGCCTGTATTCCCATAATGCACTGCAAGCATATGTCAATTTTAATCATAGATACTGAAAAGCTAGTTGCTGCTCTGGGTTAAAATTCCCGTATCTACTCTGCTGCAGTCTTCCAGATTGTCCCCACTGAGTTGAAGTGAATTCAGAGCATCCATAAATGTTTGTGCAGCATTAGGATATAATAATGGTTGTTTCCTTTTCACAGGAGAGTGTTGTATTACTGTTTAATGCTGTGTAGCTTCACTTTGACTCACAGTTCTTAGCTAATGTTCATAACATTTGGTAGGTCATGTGAGGTTTGCAACTGGATTTGTAATTGTTTATCATCATGTAACTATGCTAGTTTTATATATATATATATATATATATATATATATATATATATATATATATATATATATATATATATGACTTGGAGGGAGCGAAATATTCCGAAAAGCAGCCAACAAGAGTCCAGCGTAGGCGGGAACTCCTTTAATACTGTTTCAAAAGCATCTCAAGGAAATTCCTCAAGAAATCGGTTGAAAAAAATGCCAAGAATACATTTCTGGAAATTCTCGGCAAAAGGGGTGCCTACTTTGAAGATGCTAAAATACTCAATTATTTTGATTTATTTCGGATTTTTTATCACAACATAATTCCCATAGTTCCATTTGTGTTATTCCAGAGTTTTGATGACTTTATTATTATTCTAAAATATGTGTGTGTGTGTGTGTGTGTGTGTGTACTCAATTATGCACTGCTACGCATGTGGTTAGGGAAAGAGTTTAAAAAGATGATGTTTTTTTAAACAGTTTTTTGGGGTGGTCTGCCTTGGCGGTCTAGCAACGCTAGTCACTGTCAAAATGTTTGAGATGGCCAATCAAATCAAAGAAGGTGGGGCTCTACCGTTCACAGAAGCCGCGTGACGCTTCAGTTTTAAAGTTGAAAGAGACTGAGGTAAGCTACGTAGCTAAAGTTTCAAATTTGGCAACTGTCAAATTACCCAGAGGAAACCCCCACAGCACGGGGAGAACATGCAAACTCCACACACACAGGGCCACGGTGGGAATCAAACCCCCAACGCTGGAGGTGTGAGGCGAACGTGCTAACCACTAAACCACCATGCACCCCGGTGTCTTTTATTTAAAATAAAAATATATTATTTGCAAATCTACGTATTTAACTATTTTTCTGTACTGCTTTAATTCTCTTTTCTGTACAATAAACCCAAAAGTGTCTGCAACCACTGTATTTTCATACCAGTCTGTATGTCCTTGTCAGGTTTGTGCTCAAAAAGACATAGTTCACCTAAAAATAAAAATTCTGTTATCACTTACTTACCCCTATGTCATTCCAAACCCAAATACTGTTACTTTGCATCACATAAAAGAAGTCCCCCCCCACCCCCCCCCCCCCCCACACACACACACACACTCTTTTCCACTCTATTACAGCTCCATTCTATAAAATGGCAGAAGATCATGAGCTTTAAAGCTGCACTATAAAGGTACCGTAAAAACTCTACTCCAAGTGGCCATCATATGGACTGCTTTTCTGTATAGCTACGTAAACATTCTTCAAAATTCTCCTTTTGTGTTACACTGAAAACAGCATACAGGTTTGGAACAGCTCAAGGGTACGTAAAGATTCTTTTTAAGTACTTTTGTCTGGGGGTAGAGAGTGAGTAAATCTGAAATATAATAAACTATCTAAATCGAACTTTGTTTTTGTTATGTAATACATACTGACCTTATTGTAGTTATTTTGATCCTAAATATAAAGGTCTTGCATTATATATAAAAAATAACATACAATATAAAAATGTGGAGCTTTATTACATATAGAACCAAAAAGGACCATTACATTTGTGACCCCACGCCCACCAAATGGTTCGGGCCCCCAAATGTTCAGGATGTAGTTACAGCCTTGTCCGGACTGACCCAGACTGTTATAGATTAAGTAGTCTATACTCAATAACAGTCTGGGTCAGCAGATCTCAACCCAAATGAACTCTTCTAGGAGGTGTAGGCTTTTCCCTCGCCCCCGTACTAACATAATTCCACTAAATGGTGGGATTTATTGTTTCACCCCAGCAGTAAAGCTCCACACCTCGGCGGAATCTACGCCAAGGCAAACTGAAGCTGTTCTGGTACCTTGTGCTCTATTAAAATACTTGCTGTTGGTGTTTCCTTTCCCTGTTTCCTTTAGTTTGGGAGTTTACCTCCATCTTAGCAAGAACTCACAGAAAGCGTCTCACAGCTCTGTATGACGTCTGTGTGTTCTTGGTGTCAGAAACACGGTGTTATATTTTTTTTTATTGGCTGTTTCAGTTCAGAAACCTGTTTATTTTTGCATAATGATTTCTTAACTACTTTGACCCTGTCAGTCTGCAGGATTAAATGTTACCGCTGTTAGCTGTCGTAAGAAAGTGGAAAGTTTCTGGTGGCCTGTTTGATTACATATTACAGCATTAGGTCTGTGGAACAAGTGAGTAGCACAGCCTTCCTTTATGTTTACAGAGAAAACCTTGCAAATTGAGTCGACGAAACACTAAATGAGTCATAGCCGAGAGTTTTTAAAATAAGGAACTACTGTCTTATTTTGTCAAAGGAAGTGTTTTAAACCTCACAGTAAAATAGATGGTAGTGGGATATGAGCGGGATATATATGGGATACAGACATTACAGAGTGACAAGATACCGTCTGCTTCAGTTCTCGTGTTCATCCAGTGAAGTTTTTAAAAATGATAATGTAGCACGTTTGTTTTAAGACGTGTTGGATTAAGGAATTGAATAACTTTGGTTTTATATGGCAGGTTAACAGACCAACAAAATGGTATGACATTGGATGTCTTATGTAGATAAATAAAACAAGTCGAATGGATCTTCCTCCGTTGCAGCACTTTTTATTAATTGATTCATTTGTTGGTTTGTTTAGTATTTGTTTACATATTTCACATCACTATCTATCTATCTATCTATCCATCTATCCATCCATCTATCTACCTACCTACCTACCTACCTACCGACTGATGTACAGGGAGTCCCAAAGTCATGCTGAAATCATTCTCACGGCTGGATCGTGAAGCTGTCGCAAGGTTGCGATGGACTTTAACAGGAAACATGGAAAGCACATCACACACGACACCGTTGCTTATTATCAAACTTATTAACAAACTCATAAAGACCGGACGTGTCGCAGACCCACCGTGAAATGGACGTCCGCGAACATCCACTCACAAAAGCACAATCGACATGGTGCATATGCATACGTAGTCCACTATTTATGGACAATTTTGGGACACCCTGTATGTATTCATTTCTCGACCTATTTATCTATCGATCCTAATTATTTATCTTTTTATTTATCTATCGACCCTAGGGATGGAGCTGGACTGTAAGAAATGCAGAAATGTTTTTGTGAATGCTGACTGGTGCTAATTCGTATACACAACAAATCTGTATCTGCTACTTCCACCAGCAAGCAGCAGCACTGACCTGTTTATTTATTTATTTATTTATAATTATTATTATAATATATAATAATGTTAAAAATGTAGAATATAACCTATGGATATTCACCTTCAGGACATGGTACCACACGGAGGCACCGGCACACTCGATGTGGAAATCGGTGTAGCTGTCCTTCACGCAGATCAGACAGTATTTGGTGACTTGTGGCTTCCCGAGCAGGGCATCATCAGGCCAGTAGTTTGCCACCCATGACAGCCTCCTTACAATCTGCGGACTCTCAACAATACTAGCCATTCTGTGGGGAAAAAAAAGACACACAGCACATAAAGACAAAATGTCCTCATGTATATTTTAACACTGCATTACATTAGTGTCCACGCTGTTTGGGTTCTGTATTATTGTAAACGGAGACATCACACAATACAGACACAGAGAGTCACGTTGCAGCAGTGGCTGCACAGTACAGGAATTTGTACGCTTAATGGAAAAATCCACCCTGAATGATTTGCATGTTAATATTTACCGTTAAGATGCGATCTGGAGTGGCATCCGGGATTATTTGGTACTGAAATCTGTTTAGTTTACACTTCTTTCGAAGACATGTTGGTCTATTTTCAGTTTAGTTAACAGACTCCTACATTACGCACGATTAGGTTCAAATATTCAATTCAATTCAATTCAGTTCAATTTTATTTGTATAGCGCTTTTTACAATAGACATTGTCTCAAAGCAGCTTTACAGAAATATCAACATGGTATACAGATATTAAAGGTGCGAATTTATCCCAACTGAGCAAGCCACTGAGTGGCGACGGTGGCAAGGAAAAACTCCCTAAGATGTTTTAAGAGGAAGAACCTTGAGAGGAACCAGACTCAGAAGGGAACCCATCCTCATCTGGGTAACAACAGATAGTGTGAAAAAGTTCATTATGGATTTATATGAAGTCTGTATGGCGTTAGGAGCAGCCGTAGTCCCAGCAGTCTGGAATTAGAGAAGATTTGAGCTCCATCCAGAGGCAGAAAGGATCTGGATCTCTAGTATCTCCATAAATTCGTGTGGGGCTCGGCGAAAAGAGAGAGGGAGAAAAAAGATAATTATGACTGCGAAGTAGTAGAACAGAATCTAGTCAGGGTAGGCTTGAGTAAACAAATATGTTTTAAGCCTGGACTTAAACACTGAGACTGTGTCTGAGTCCCGAACACTAATAGGAAGACTGTTCCATAACTGTGGGGCTCTATAAGAGAAAGCTCTCCCCCCTGCTGTAGTCTTCACTATTCGAGGTACCGTCAAATAGCCTGCATCTTTTGATCTAAGTAGGCGTGGCGGATCACAGAAAACCAAAAGGTCGCTTAGATATTGTGGCGCGAGACCATTTAGTGCTTTATAGGTTAATAAAAGTATTTTATAGTTAATGCGAGATTTCACTGGGAGCCAATGCAGTATTGATAATATCGGTGTGATATGGTCGTACCTTCTAGTTCTAGTTAGGACTCTAGCAGCTGCATTCTGGACTAACTGGAGCTTATTTATATTCCTACTGGAACATCCAGACAGTAAGGCATTACAGTAATCTAATCTAGAGGTGACGAATGCATGAACTAGTATTTCCGCATCATGTAGTGACAATATGTTTCTTATTTTAGAAATATTTCTGAGATGAAAGAAGGCTATCCTAGTGATATTATCTACATGAGCATCAAATGATAGGCTGGAGTCAATAATCACTCCAAGGTCTTTAACTGCTGCACATGATGAAACAGAAAGACCATCCAGAGTAACCATGTGATCAGAAAGATTACTTCTAGCTACACGTGGGCCTAATAAAAGTATTTCTGTTTTATCAGAATTAAGTAGAAGGAAGTTAATTAACATCCAATGTCTATCGATAGTGGTGTCGGTGGCCTTTGATTCATCTCTACCTAAAGAGAGCAATGCAGCAGCGCTTTAGTCTCTTATTCTGTCCAACTCTGTCATCTCCTCATCTGTACACTCGGCTCAAAAAGATCAGCTTGCATAACAAACAGGACCGTCCCATTCTTCATTAGCAGCATACACATACACATACATGGTACTACAAACACACTGCACTGTAGCTATTAGACTTAGTACCCAAGTTCACTAACGGTTTAAACTCTAGCTGCGTTTACATGGACAACAATAATCCACTCTTAACCCGATTAAGACGATACTGTGATTAAGAAACTAGCATGTAAACAGCAATTTTTAATGACCTTAATCTGATTAAAGTCATACTCGAAGTAAACACTAATGGAATTAAGACGTGTGGAGTATTCCTGTTTTAGTCGCATTATGGACGTGTATTACAGACCTGTAAACACTTTAATCACACTATTAAGGTCGTGTGAGAGCTTTCACCGCATTTTGCGTCAGGACACGATCACACACGGCAGCGCTCAACCGTTTTACGGAGAACAAGGGAGCACGGCTGCGTCCCGAACCGCGTACTTGCCTACTATAGGCCTGTAGTGGGGAAAAATACATGTATCTCGGCTACTATACAGACGGTAAGTACGCGGTTTGGTACGCAGCCCACGGCTTCAAGCAGTCGTCTATTTGCACGTACAGCATGACAAATAATTAACCGCACTTAAAGCGTTCGTAAAAAAAATTAAATAAAAACACCCAAAACTGTATACGGTACCATAACGAAGACCAACTGTACGTCGATACGTGAAATTCTGGAGGGACGTCGGACGGCGTGGCGCGGTGACGTAATGATGTGTGCCGATAATCTAATCATGTTCTATAACATGTAACACGGGTACATGAAAGGAGTATTCTAAAAGCGACTCATGTAAACACCTTAATCACAATATTATCTTACTCAGAGTAAGGTCCGTAATTAGATCACTGCTGTCCATGTAAACGTAGTCAATGTTGGGTATATGATGTAATTAAACCCATGTACTAGCAGTCTAAGTAACAATAGATGCTAGATTATTATATTGTGTAAGCAGGCAGCTAAATTTGACGTTTGACGGTTAAGGCTCTGGGTGACTGATCGGAAGGTCGGGGGTTCAAGCCCCCACACTGCCAAGCTGCCATTATTGGGCCCATGAGCAAGGCCCTTAACCCTCTGTGCTCCACCGAGGCTGATCCTAACCTCCTAACATGCTGGGATATGCGAAGAAAAAAGAATTGAACTGTGCTGTAATGTATACGTGACCGATCTTATATATTCTAAACCAGTAGCCAAAGTAGCAAGCTAACGAAAGCTTGCTACATACGTATGTTGTGGGGCGCACGGTGGCTTAGTGGTTACACGTTTGCCTCACACCTCCAGGGTTGTGGGTTTGATTCTCGGAGGTTTCCTCCGGGTACTCTGGTTTCCTCCCCAGTCCAGAGACATGCATGGTAGACTGATTGGCGTGTCTAAAGTGTCTGTAGTGTATTAATGGGTGTGTGAATATGTGTGTGTGTCCAGGGTGTACTCCGCCTTGTGCCTCATGCTCCCTGGGATAAGCTCCAGGTTCCCCGTGACCCTGAAGGACAAGCGGTATAGAAGATGGATGGATGGTATCTTGTGTAAGACGGTAGCCAAGGTCGCCAACGAACAAATTGTGAACTTGTATTAACTTCACTAGCATGTGTTCAGTGCTGCAAACTCTTTTCAGGAATTTTTACTGTATTTTTATGGGTTTAAAATGTATTTATTTTTTTATAACAATAGAAGGTGTTTCAACAAGAGATAGAAAGAGAAGGTCACGTATTGCTTTCGAGTTTTATTTACGTCACGAAAATACATTTCTGGACAGTTTTGACTATACGAGTGACATGTTTTAATAAGAAAGCTTTACAAGTGAACCTGTAGTTTATTGTTTGCGATGCTGTTTAAACACACCATGCCGTTAACGTGCTCACCTTGTTTCTGAGAATTCCAGATTGATGACGTTTAACACTTTCTTTCTGTTTGTGCTGTAATAATAATCCACAAATTCTTTTAACTTCATCTTGCTGTCTGTCTGTTTAGTGACATCGATAACGTCCACGAGCACATCAGGCCCTGGAATAGGAAAGAGAAATATTTCATTACCATTGATTATGATTCAAAACACTGACTCAGCATAACCCGTTTCAGAGTTAAACCTTCGTGATGCACTGGCGCCCTCTAGTGGACACTAATGAGGGCAGCTTCACGTATGCCACTGTAAATAATGCTCAATAATTCATATTTTTAAGTCTAGGTACCAGGTAACAGGCTAAAAATAATAATATATCTTTTTAACAATTACAAATAGCATACTAACTGCATTTTAATTACAATACCCTTTTTAAAAACAAATATTTCATGAAGTTTATGGAATTATCTTTAAAAAAAAAAAGACACACACACACACACACATTGTGGCAAGTGTGTACTGTGCATAATTTTATAGGATAAATGTCCCTTAAAATCAAAATTACTCAAAACTTAAAAACCCTATGGCAAAGTCTGGCTTTAAGATGTATGAACCATTGGAGCTGTTAAGAGAATCACTCAGCCATGTATCATAACAATTTAATAATCATTTGGGGTTTTTTTCCCCTAAACATTGCATCAGCTAATGTTTTAGTGACATGTTAATCTATACTGGAATATCACACTGTGACCTGTATTACTATTTCGGGTTTTCAAATCACAGTACCTGTATATCGTCACACCCCTAAAAAAAATATATATAATATATTTATAAATATAAATATAAAAATATATATATATTATTTTTTTAAACCTCTCTCTATAGTTCTCACTGATGCATTTCATTATAAGAAGCAGGAAGCTCTTAGTGTCATCAGCATATCTGGATATAATTATTGAGGTCTCGCATCTATGAGTTAATAAACACAGATATAAAACAAACCTTAAATAATATGAACCTTTGAAAGATCTGAGTTCTTACCAACATAGTTTTCGACATCACTGACGTAGAAGGTAGGAGCGGGCATGGTCATCCCAAGACCCTCTTTCTTCTGGATCAGGATGGGCTCGTTGAAACCATTTTCTTCTAGATAGTCCAAGGTCAGCTGATTCCCACTGAGCTTGACCACCACATCTTCCGAACTGCAAGGAAGCACAATGCTACAGTCTAAACGGTGCCAATACTATTTCACATACTGGAGATTTAAGAGCTCACTGTAGAACACTTACAAAAGAGAATTCCGTTGTACGAACACGACAGGAAATTTGTCTCTGTCCTAATGGATATGAAGTGACGCGTCTCAAACCAAACCCTATTCACTGTATGGATTGTGGCTGATATTTAAATGGTACAGTGTGCTATTAATATCACATAGCCAGAATTGAACATCAGTCACAGTGAAGGCATTATTAAATACGCCAGGGTTATTACGAATCTGTCACACCCCGCACATCGTGTATTTCAGGTAGATATTTCCAATTTCTCACATTCAAATCTTCACAATTCAAAAAGTTTTTCTTCCCCACTGCTGACAGGCTAAACAATTCCTAATCCCCTGATAACATTTATGGGACTATGACCAATTTCTACTTCTATACATAATATATACAGTACCTCACAAAAGTGAGTACACCCCTCACGTTTTTGTAAATATGTGATTCTATCTTTTCATGTGACAACACTGAAGAAATGACACTTTGCTACAATGTAAAGTAGTGAGTGTACAGCTTGTGTAACAGTGTCAATTTGCTGTCCCCTCAAAATAACTCAACACACAGCCGTTAATGTCTAAACCGCTGCCAACAAAAGTGAGTACAGCAAATGTACACTGTTCCACAAGCTGTACACTCACTACTTTACATTGTAGCAAAGTGTCATTTCTTCAGTGTTGCCACGTGAAAAGATATCATCACATATTTACAAAACTGTGAGGGGTGTACTCACTTTTGTCAGATACTGCTCAATTTGTATTTCATAGGAATCTATGCCATGTATTGAGTATCAGGCATACTCTAATATGGATTATGAATTATGTATTTGTATTTTATCTGTATTAGCGCCACGTACATGTATCAATCCTGTATTGTTGCTCTGTATGCTTTCCTACTTTTGTATGTTCGGTGATAATGTGCCAAAATATCCGGGCAATGTGACTTTAAAGCGCATTTTTTAATAGCAGTTACAAACTCTTCAGAGTAAATTTCTAAAAAAAAATAAAAATAAAAATTCTAAAAATGTACATCCTTAAAACTGTATATTTTATTTAAATTGTCAAATTTATTTTTACTGAACTTTGTATTTTTCCTAATGTTCCATGTGGAATAATTTATTTTTAGACACATTAAAAGCATAGTGAAATCAGTTTTTCCAGGGTTTTTTTCTTTGGTTGTTTTATAACAAGCCTACTGTATATATCGTGCATCGTAGAAATGTCTGTGATATACAGTAGTTGTGATAAAGTGTGTGATACATTTTTGACGTTGCTGTGTCCCACACCCACGGTGCAATTAAGACTTTTCTATTCTATTCTATTCTATTCTGCATGACCTTGTTTTTCTGTTTGGTTTTTTTTTTTTTTTTTTTTTTTTGCACAATCGTACTTTGAGGTCAGAATTATGATCAGAGAACGCCATGCACTGATGGTCACAAGGCACTGAAAAACTTGCACATTGCTGTTCTAGATCTACACATTATTAATAAACAATATTAATCAACTATAAAGTATTTATAAAAACGAATATTGAGCAAACGCAGCTGTACCTGGGGAACGTCCTGCTGCGCAGCTCCTTTATAAACACCTGACTGCCATTCTGAACCGGTTTGACGTCTCCGCTTTGCCCCGTGTCATGTTTATTCCAGTTCTTTTTCTTTTTCACTGCAAAGAAAAGTGCCCAGGCAGAGAAATCAGTTTTATCCTGAAGTTCCTGAGAAGAGGCGTTGCTACTGTGCATTTATTGCACTCACTCACTCGCTGAATTCATAATTAAAAATACATTTTTCACACACACACACAAAAAAAAACCCATCAATGCAATATTATATTAAGAACTAATTCATAAAACTATGCACTCATGTATAAACAATCACATGCAACAGATGGAAAGGCGGTTTCCGAGGAAAAGGTTGAGAGATAAATCGCTCAGAGGACCAAACCAAATCATTAATGATATCAATAAACTGTAATCACTAACAATACGTTATTTGCATGTACGTCTCTGAAGGTTGAATCATGAATATGAATTATGTCAAACACAATAAACAATACAGCAAGGGCTGCGCAGTATAACGTCCGTTAATGATCACAAATGAATTATAATTCTATCACTGAGGGTGGGAATATATAAATGAATCTTCTCACAAACCCCAAATCTAAAGCCAGTATTGTTTGTTGTGAGCGGCTGGCGCTACAGATCACAGTTTCCGTGCTTTTGAGGAATCACCGCATTTACATAAATAATCAGCACAACTCTAGTCTCATCTCCAGACGCCTTCCCACGGCATATAGAGCGTCTGATATCTCTTGCTCGTAATCCAGGGAAGGAAACGTTCCAGCACACTAACACAATGAGATTTTAGAACCCAAACACAGTTCCAAGCGCGGTTCACTGAAGCGGTGGAGGTTTGAAAGTACTCACAGGTGGATTTGCCGTGTGTCTTCTCGCAGTTGGGGCAGTGGTAAATGTCGATGTCCGGTGCATCGTCCTCATCCACTCCCACACAGCTACAACACAATGAAAATATAAAAACATGGAGCAACGTGAGACATTTAAAGTCCACCAAAACGTACAAAACAAAGTCTCAAATTCAATTCACTTCAAACATGAGCTTAGAATTGGATATTACTACACTGGGGCATTCAATTATTATTATTTTTTTAAATAATAAAAATCTCGGCGCATGTAATTGCATATACTCTATTTATTATACCTAACACATGATGATTTTCGCTATACTCTATACGAGCATGTGGCCATTCAGAACATCTCAGCCAACATGAATAGTGAACTGTGAAGCTACGTCGTATAAAAAAACAGCAAAACAAATCGTGAAGGATTAGATGAATAGATAATGAATCTATATTTGCATCTATATGCATCTCGTAACTGCAAATCACACTATCCGAACGTACGTATTACATTCATAGTATACAACACACAGGAATTAGCATTATGTTATGTAGTGTGCATAGTAAACACGCTGTATCATACGCCAGCTGCTGTGACTGCACACATACACACCTTCACAGCTAGAGGCAATTAAGACTCACAATTACACCTACCATCATGGTTTTGGGAGGTGAGAGGAAGCTGGAAAACCCGGAAGAAACCCATACGGAGACGGGGAGAACAAGCAATACTCAATAACCTGAGCTCAGGGTCGAGCCTGGAGCATTGGAGATGTAAGGTATCAATGCTACCCATTACAGCAACTGCCATCCACCTTCAAATTTTGTAACACTTTAAAGACATGTTCGTCCTTGTTTCGCTTAAGCTTGTACTTTTTAAAGCTAAAAGGAACGAAATGCACGGTGAATACTTCAGTGAAAGATAACCGCGACACAGACTGAAGCAAAATATACAACCTCCTAGAAAGATCCTGAATTCAACTCACTTCATTCATCAGTGTAAAGAAAAGAAAGAAAGAAAACGCTGAGTGTTAACAGGACTCTCCATGTCCCCATGCAAACCTTCCATATTCCTGACAGAAGAGGGAGCCATACAGAGCAGGAAGTAAATATTGCATTAGGAGTCACCCGTGTGGGCTGCTCTCCAGCAGGATATTACTGCCATATGCCCCGAACATAATATTTTGTGTTCACTTTATTCACACAGTGGGAAGTGTGGACCTTAAAATGGAGAAAGGTGAAAACCCAGTATGAAGCATAAATAAAATCCTTTATGCATTCTAATCACATGTCGGCAACATGGGTCCTAAATCATCAGCGTCTCAGAGGACACAAGCGCCTTCACTGGGAAATACAGGACACATCCTGAATCAGGTAGCAGGTTAGTATCACCATTCACCTCTCTTCTGCTCTAAACATCAACTTTCACGGCTTCAATCAAAACAACTATTTGTTCAACTGGGCTTCCTGTTAAACAGCTTTGCAGATATATATATATAGTCAACTGCAGAGTTATTGGCACCCTTGGTAAAGATCCATCCATCCATCCATCCATCCATCTTCTATACCGCTTATCCTTTTCAGGGTCACGGGGAACCTGGAGTCTATCCCAGGGAGCATGGGGCACAAGGCGGGGTACACCCTGGACAGGGTGCCGATCCATCGCAGGGCACAATCACATACACACTCACACACCCATTCATACACTACGGACACTTTAGACACGCCGATCAGCCTACCAGAATCTCTCCACCTCCAGGGTGTTTGGTCCTTTTCTTGTGGACTCTCCTCTTCAGCTCACCCCATATCATATTTTCAGTGGGGTTTAGGTCAGGGGACTGAGGTGGCCATGACAAAAGTTTGATTCTGTGATAACTTCTGTGTGGATATGGATGATATGGACGTATGTTTTGGATCAGTGTCATTTAAATGTAGCTTATTGTCAGAGGCAGCGAGGTGGGAGTCTCACAGTGATGCCATGTATCCTAACAAGGTTCCAAGGGCCTTTGGATTAAACACTGCCCCACAACATCAAAGATCTCCCACCATACTAATCTGTAGGGATTGGGCACATTACAGTTTGTACTGTAATGGACTCGACCAGCAGCCAAGCAAACAGCATTTAAAATGATTTTCTAATTATCATTACCATTGAAATTACTTGTAAAGTGTTAGATTTGATGCTTTGTTGTAGGCCTAATTAGTTGTATAATATTCAGCCTTTTTTTCTTTCAGTTTTTGACCGGCTAAACGCTTTTGGTGCCACCATTAACGGATATAATTACTGATGCGAAATATATTCTTGTTTAACGTTGGCTACCGTAAGCCAAACATACACTGACAGAGTTGATTTCACCTTAACAGACTCGAAACATATTCCATTTCCCGGGACAGAAAGTGAGGGCACCGCATCCTTCAAGAAGTAAAATCGAGTTAAGAGAGGCGCACCGAGCAAAAGATTACAAATGTGAGATGGGAGGAAGGGGCGGGGCTTCCAGGGGTATCAGGAGTTCGAAACATCTGGGGATCTGTCAATCATTCCTGATTCCTTCGTCAATCGGCTGCCGCTTTTATTGCGGAAAAAAAGACTGCTCTTTTGGGGTATTTTATGAGTCATAACTCATAGCAGTGTAAAATGTTCAATTTAATGTAGGCAGGTCTGCGTTTGCCTTCCAAATAGTTCGTTTTCATGGACGCGGTGCCTCATTGTAAATTTTGGAGACTTGGTGACCGTAAAATAATGTCATCTTCTGCAGATCTCAGTGATACTTCGGTGAACCATCCTACTCGTCCTGTGCATAGGAGCAAAATACTTTTTGTCACCTCTTCCAGGCAAGTTTGTCACAGTTCCAGTTATTTTAAACTTCTTAAATACTGCCCTAAGAATGGATGCCTGATTGAATGTAGGCCGACACACTTTTAGTCTCATTTCATTTGTGTATTCTCTAACGTCCCCCTAGCTGATGAACAGAAGGGAATTGGGTCTCTATGTCATCTCATATTTATTCCCGAGTGAAACAGGAAGTCATGGTTGACCATTTATGCTTTCCTAAAGACCCGGGTGAAGAAACTAAAATATACACAGGAACATGCTTCAGTTCAGAATAGCGTTACTTGTACTTCTGACACATCTGATTGTGTTGAAATATATATTTCGTGATAGGGTTCTTTTCTTAGAATAAATTTACTTCCATTTTTTTTTTCATTCTTTTAAATTCCAGATTGAAATTTCAGTGTCACTTTAACCACAATTAACCACAAAGACAAAACCAAAAACCTCAACGAAAATTACAGTCAGCTCTCAAATGATTGGCACCCTTGGTAAAAAAAAAAAAAAAAAAAAATTTAAAAAAATTAAAAATGGGTAAAAAGGGTTATGGAAAAAAAAATCCTGAAAGTTCGCCAACAATTCTGAAGCTTCTACACTGAGCGCAGGATGCTTCGTGGTAATGCATTTTCATAGCTCTCTTGAGCATCAAGAACAGTCATAATAAAAAGCATGCTGCTGGAGAATCTCAGACAGTTGTCTAAAGTTAGCAAGAGGGTAAGATGGTGACTCTAGAATGCTTTTTATACATTACTAATGCTCACTTACAGCCTCGGTAATAACAGGAACTCACCGGAGCACATTTAATAAAGATAGAACAGCAATAAATGTTTTAAGTAACTGATAATTGCTTCCAACTGGGCAAGAAGAAGAAAGTGAAACTATGATGAATCAACCAGGCGATGCTTTAAACACTTCACCGTGTAGGACTAGGTTGCGTTCCCTATACTGATCATCTTTGGTGTACATCTTCCTCATCGGCATGGCTGGTGGAGCTGGAGAAAAGCGCGTTAATGAATTATTCACTCGACTGGCAAGTCCCTCTACAAACCTCCTTCGCCTTCCACTGAAACTGAAAATGCTTGATCTCAGACATAATAAGCGATATTTTTCTGTTATGACTGTGCTACATAGTTCTGACTCACTCCTGGTCACATGGTTGGTCACAAGGGAATAAGAGTGAGAGTGACAACATATTTCTTTGAGGTTTAGCACTAAACTACATCTCTAAACAGTGGTCAACTCCATGGAAACTTAACAGTTCTCACCAAGTAGCCTTAAAATGAATAGGAAAGTTATATCGAGGGATGAGAGTTTACACTGTAATAAGGGAATATGAAATACTTTTACTAACAGAAATCAAGGAGTGCACGTCTACATACCCAGGATTATCAGAGATCGGCACAACCAAGGGTTAATAATGCAAGTGATGTAATTAACCCATGCCAAACTTCACATATCTTGTCATGGTTGAACAATTTCCCGTTGTGGGCGGTTTTTTGTTGATAAACCGGTGTTGTGTTTGTAAAATCAATGAGAGTATTTGTGTGATTTTTTTTTTAATATTAGTGAAGGGCACTGTATATATGATTTTGTTTTCTGGTGTATTTAATAACTTTACATTTGTACCCATGTATGTTCTTTATTTTGTATTTGCTAAGAGTAAAATCTGCCTTTAAAACCACATATACTAAAATTATGGGTTATAGATGTGCAATTTTTTAAAAAAATACAATAAAATAAAAGCCCACATACAAAAATTCTCAAAAATTCAAATCCCAAAAGTGCAGCTTTTATGTAAATTAGGCCAAAGGTGAAGCGTCCAGGACTGCCAGGGAAAAGTAGACACTTTCAGTGGGCCTGAAATCATTTAGCAAATTTAGCCGTCTGTCACGATCCATGAAGTGAAGTGAAGAAATGTGGAGTGGAGTTAAGCAGAGACGAGATGGAAGGTATGAACCGTAATGTGCATCTATGTTCTACTACGTTTTTATGTTCTACTGAAATAGCTAGATTCGTATTAAACAGCTAACTTTGGCTGTCAGCTGTTAAAAATTGCCAGTAAAGTAAAATGAACGCTAGAGCAGTGGTTTTCAAAGTGGCGGCCACCAGGGGGCGCCCGGGGGGCCTCAACAATTTGGTGTGAAAATAAATAAATACATGATTTTTTTTTTACATGATTTTTTTTCAGACAACCACACACACACAATCAATTCCTAATGTAGTGTAATGTAAAGATGTAAGATGTCATTATTAATTTTAAAAAACGGGGGATATATTCAGAAGTCTGTATTTTTAATGTGTTTTAAAGACATCTTGGAAAAGGGGGGCCTCGGTCAAATGTTAATGCCATTTGGGGGGGCCTTGCCCTGGAAACGTTTGGGAACCCCTGAGCTAGAGCAGTAGCTAAATAGTTACGCTGGGCATAACTAGCATCGAGTGTTCAACATCTTCATTAAACCTGCTATTGCAGTAGAACATAAAAAAAAGTTTTTATTTGTCTGACCACTATGAAAGTGTTTCTCTGGGAATCTGGATGCTTCACCTCTGACCTACGTTCTGTATTTTTGTGATTTGGATTTTTGAGGATTTTAAATTTAGGATTCAGATTTTTGTTGTTGTTGTTGTTGTCTCAAAATCTATAACATGTTATTTTAAATTCTATGCTTAGAAAGACGAATCTTACCCCTAGCAAAGCAAGGCAAAGCAAAAAAAAAAAAAAAAGTCATTTTTTATTTACACTGTATATTTAATGTGAGGTGTATATAATTGAAATATCCAAAATGATGATTTCTTTCGTCAGTTCCAAGTTAGCTTGCAATCTACATTCCTCAATCATCACAAACTCACTTCAAACTCGTCCAGTGGTTCAGTATCGCAACCAGACGCGCGTATCTGATTTCTGACGCTGTACCACAAAATGATCTTCAAACACGGTCAAAAGTACAGTGCAATAATGTAGTGTCCTCCATATTTATTTGCACCCTTCATATAAATGAGCAAAAATGACTGTATGAAATAAACACAATAACCTCAAACAACAGGAGAAACTACTTTCTGTGTTTCTGTGTATTTCTTCTAACAAAAAAAGAATCATTTTCAATAGCATTTTCTCTGAAAAACATATTGTTTTTGGTTTGCTCTCAGTCTCCAGGAACTCTGTTGTTGTCCTTGTCTATTTACTATTTACACAAAACGTGTCTTGTCTTGTCTTGGTTTAGTCTGATTGAATAAAAAGGAGAAAATTGTGGCCAAGAAATTGCTTTAACCATTAAACTCCCAGTATATTATCCAGTTATTCATCTTACACCATGTTATTCAGTAAATATTGGGTAACTAATGGTTAATGGTTATTAACCATGAAGTTACAAGAGGCAAAAATTTAGGAGTGGACCCAACCAAATATCCTGAGACTTTAAGGAATTAAGGGTGTAACCTAATCACTCTCTGATATTAGAATTAACAGGGCTCGCAGTTAGTGCAACAGCAAAGTGTTCACCCTATGGATTGTTTTCACAAGTGACTGACCTACGCACTTACCCACAATGCAACACGTTTGAACTATGCAGCCATGTTGAATCCCTAGCTAAATACCCAATGCATTAGTCATGTCATGCAGATAGGCGTTCTTGCCTGAAATTCAAAGTATTTCAGTGTCATTTCTTTTTTTAACTCTCCAATTAGTTGAAAAAAAAAAAAAAACAACACGAAATACTTGTGCAAATGTCCTACATCCAACTCTCTCACCCCAAGTGACAATTTACCTAAATGTACTTTAGGAGCAAGATGGGTGTGGAGATCTCTCCTGGAAGATCTTTGCTGTTTGCCAATACTGTTGAGATTTTTTTTTTTTACATTAAAATTGTATAATTACGTTGTACATCTCATATCAAAGTTTGATTAATCCACCACGTCTACGGAGTTCTGAGGATGAAACAGCGCACGGCATTTCATTTTACCGTAACAAGGTAATGTAATCAATATGCTGTAGTTTGGAATTCACCACATACATTCGCACTGGCAAAAATTTAATGTGTCATGAGAGTAAAAAACAAATACTGAAAGAGCAAAATGTTTGAACAGACGATTGTTCAGTCCAACTTGGTTGTGATATGCTTACAATTAACAGCAGCTTTCAATAACGTATGCCTTTCTGCAGATAATACCTGAGTCTCAGGGCCCTGATTCTGACTGTATATACCACATGTACTAGGGCTGTTCAATTATGGCAAAAATCATAATCACGATTATTTTGGTCAATATTGAGATCACGAGTATTAAACACAATTACTCATAGACATTGGAAACATCATGCCTTTACTGAACTTTCACAAAAAAATTAATGCATTATTAACAGTGGATTTCCTAGAATATAATTCAACTTAAAAAAAAAAAAAGTTAAACAAAATTTAAATATTTACACACACACACACACACACACACATATATATATATATATATATATATATATATATATACTTGAATAATGTAAAAAATAAATTAGATCGCTATGCCTCTACATGTACTTCCCTTACTTATTCGAGCTATGGATTGCTGCTTACATTCGTTCATTTTTTTTATGCTTTCGCACTAAATTTCTGCGTTTCCCGCATCTCTTTTTACTGTATTGATGTCTCTCTTGTAAGCTAGCATAGCACGTCGCGTGATTCATTTCTGTGAATGGCATCGGCAGAAATGAACTTTAAACTTCCTTAGCCAATGAAATCCTGTCTCCTGGTTTAGAACAGCCTGTAGTTTCTAACTATTAGTGAGCTCTAGAAAGGAAATGACCAGACTTATTCCAGCTTTCATGACACTAGAGGAAATGAGCCCAAATGAGCCCAGTGATACCGAACGTTATTTCTTTTTGTTCCACATCGGACTCCTTGGAACCAGATCGTTTCCAAATGGCTGAAATGGTTTAACCTTTCTTGTCGACCAAAGGCTCTGTTTCTGTCATCTTGGCTCAAGCTGAACTAAAAATGCCACAGCCTGGCGGGGAGTGAGTTTGGCCTTTTAGGGAGGGGCGAAAGCGCATCGCTGGAAAGAAAAATGGCACGCGGTTTTTAAAAAGACAAGACGAGAACATTGCGAAACGGAACGTGGAACAATAATAATTTTATCCCAATTATTGTTTTCATACTTTCATACGTTTGAAACTTTTTTTTAAATTCCTACTAAGTCTTACAGTCATTGAGGAAACATTATTATTAACTTATTTATTAGCTATGTAACCCATATTCTACCAATTTATTAATTTATCTTCAGTAACAGCTTCATCCTGGTCAGTGTCATGGTGGATCTGGAGTCTATACTGAGAACAAGTGTGCAAAGTGGGAATACACCCTGGATAGGATGCCAGTTCATTGTAGGGCACCATGCACAAAGGGCAATTTACACCAGAATGTTTGTGGATAGTGGGAGGAAACTGGAAAATGCTGATGAAACCCACATGGACAAGGGGAGAACACACAGTAACCTGAGCTCAGGGCCGAAGCAGGGACGCTGGAGCTGTGAGCCAGTAACACTACCCACTGCACCACCGTGCCACCTATATCACATATAACAGCTTATTTTACAATTTAATACAAAATCTTTAGAATCATGGATTTTGGCTGGCAGCCATTTTGTCAGTAATAAAGCTAACGTAGGTTCGCTTTGCATCATGTGATTACAGTGAGCCTATTGCCACCAAGACTACACCGTTGGAATATAATGGCTCAGGTGTGATGTACTGTAAAAAGTAGAGTGTATTACAAATGATACAAACTAAACTAGCTACACACTAAATGCTAGTGTTTGGTCCATATTCTCTATTTCATCTTATTCCGTGCAATGTACAGTGTCCTGCACTAAGATTGGCACCCTTGATAAATATGAGCAAAGAAGGCTGTGAAAGAGGGATGTGACGGTGAGAAAATGTTCTCACCGGTTAATCGACGTGTGAATGCCCCTGTGGCCATGTGTATTTTACTTTCACTTTCGAATTAGCGGCAATTCGGGGGCAGCAATAGCTTGAATGGTGGGTTCATTTTTATTCTTAATGAAAAACACAACAACGAAACAGTACAATGACAAACTCACTTATATTAAACACAGAACTTTTGAAACCAAAAAATCAGTTTTTACTTTTAGTGTCCATTGTCTGACACTGAACTAAAAAAGCAAAACTACAGTGCGGGCGGTGCCGCAGTAGACAAGGGATGTAATCAGCGTGCGTGTGTGTGTATATATATATATATATATATATATACACACACACAATGGGGGAAATAAGTATTGAACGCATCAACATGTTTTTCAGTAAATATATTTCCAATGAGGTTATTCACATGAAATTTTCACCAGACTTTGGTATTAACTCAAGAAATCTGGAAATATAAAGAAATCCAAACATTAAAGTCCACGAATGAAGTTATGTGTAATAAAGTGGAATGAGACGGGAAAAAAGTATTGAACACGCTAACTGAAATGTATTTAATACTTAGTGGAGAAGTCTTTGTTTGTAATGACGCTTCAAGACGCTTCCTGTATGAAGAGATTAATGTTCCGCAGTATTCAGGTGTGATTTTGGCTCGTTCTTCTAAACATATTGTCTTTAAATCTTGTTCAACTGGATTTGAGTCATATGATTGACTGGGCCATTCTAACACCTTGATTTTTTTCTCTGAAACCAATTGAAGTTTACATTTGTAACACTCAGTTTGTGGATTTTTTTTAAATAAACAAAAGAAATGGTACTGAAAGTTTGCCCCGCCCCATCCGATTAATTGAAAAAATAATCGACCAACTAATCGATTATGAAAATATTCGTCAGTTGCAGCCCTAATTTGAAGTATATTCCCATTGATATTTTACATTTTTTAGAACACCTGGGTGACTAGGAACAGGAAATTGTTCAACCATAACTTCCTGTTTCACAGGGGTATAAATATGAGGTAACACATAGGTCAAATTCCCTTAGTCATTCCGAACAATGGGTAAGAGCGAGGAATATAGCTGTGATGTGCGGCAAAAGGTTGCTGAGCTTCACAAAATGGGGAGTGTCTATAAGAAAATACACGAGCATTGAAAACGCCCATTTCCACCATCAGGGCAATAATTTAGAAGTTCCAGTCAACTGGAAATGTTATGAATCGACCTGGAATTGGACGTGTGTCTATATCGTCTCAACGCACTGTGAAGAGGACGGTTCGAGTGGCCAAAAAATCTCCAAGGATCACAGCTGGAGAACTGCAGATGTTAGTTGCGTCTTGGGGTCAGAAAGTCTCCAAAACTACAATCCGAAGTCACCTACATCAGGGGTTCCCAAACTTTTCCAGGGCAAGGCCCCACAAATGGCATTAACATTTGACCGAGGCCCCCCTTTTGCAAGATGTCTTTAAAACACATTAACAATACAGACTTCTGAATATATCCCCCTTTTTTTTAAATTAATAATTACACCTTACATCTTTACATTACATTACATTAGGAATTGATTGTGTGTGTGTGTGTGTGTGTGGTTGTCTGAGAGTGAGAAAGAGAAAACCTACTAGTGGGAGGGATGGGCAGACCAAATTGTTGAGGCCCCCCAGGTGCCCCCTGGTGGCCCCCCAGACGGCCCTCACTTTGAAAACCACTGACCTACATCACCGCAAGTTGTTTGGAAGGGTTTCAAGAAAAAAGTCTCTACACTCATCCAAAATGGTCAGATGAAACAAAAAAAAGAAGCTTTTTGGTAATAAACACAGAGGTGGTTTTGGCACACAGAGAGGTAGCCATATGGAAAAGTACCTCATGCCCACGGTTAAATATGGAGGTGGATCTTTAATGTTTTGGGGCTGTTTTACTGCGAGAGGAACTAGACATGTTGTTAGGATACATGGCATCATGGACTCGATCAAATATCAACAGATATTAAATGAAAACCTGACTGCCTCTGACAGAAAGCTTCAAATGGACCGTGGTTGGATCTTCCAGCAGGACAATGATCCAAAACATACATCAAAATCAACACAAAAATGGTTTACTGACCACAAAATCAAGGTCCTGCCATGACCATCCCAGTCCCCTGACCTGAAACCCATAGAAAACCTGTGGGGTGAACTGAAGAGGAGAGTCCACCAGTGTGGACCTCAAAATCTGAAGGATCTGGAGAGATTCTGTATGGAGGAACGCTCTCAGATTTCTCGCCATGTATTCTCCAACCTCATCAGGCATTATAGGAGAAGACTCAGAGCTGTTATCTTGGCAAAGGGAGCTAGCACAAAATATTGACTAAAAGGGTGCCAATAATTGTTACACACCTATATTTAATAAATATATTTTATTGATAAACCTGTGGGGGGTTTTTTTGCAATTGTTGTTAAAATTATTTTAAAAAATTTTTTAAAAAATTTTAACAAGAGATCAAAAGGTTAATCAATAGAGACAAATTTTCACAGCCTTCTTTGCTCATATTTACAGTTACAATCAAAATGATTCAACCCCCATTGGAAATCAGGTTTATTCTCAAAATTTACAGACTTTCAGTAGTTTGCAGTCAACAAATCAAACAAAAGCGATTGAAATAGTTCAACACAACAAACGCTTCAGGTGGTTTCCCCAAATTCAACTGAAAATGCAACTTATAATGATTTCTCCAGTCTCAAAATTATTCAACTTCTTCAAGGCAAGCATCTCTAGTACTTAGTAGAGCTCCTTTTGCTGTTCTGACCTGCTGCAAATGAGATGCAGAGCTTCTGGCAGCATTCCTGAGGAATCTTACCCCGTTCCTCATGAGCAATGGCCTCCAGTTCAGTAATATTCTTGGGTTTGCGTGCTGCAACCGCCTTCTTCAAATCCCACCAGAGATTTTCTATTTCTAAGTCAGGTGTCTGTGATGGCCCTGTAGAACCTTCCAGGACTTCTGCAATCAAGAATGGGGGAATTTGAGGTATGCTTGGGATCAATGTTCTGTTGGAAGGTCCGATGAAGCCCAAGCTTCAGCTTCCTCACAGACAGCTTGACGTTTTCTCCTAGGATTTCCTGATACGTCAATGAATCCATCTCACCTTCCACACGCTGCAGGTTTCCAGTGCCAGAGGATGCAAAGCAGCCCCAGAGCATCACTGAGCCTCCACCATGCTCGACTGTGGACAGTGTTCTTTCCTCATTCTTCTTCCTCCAGACATACCTTGATGATCCATCGTACTGAAAAGTTCCAGTTTTGCTTCATCACACCACAGAACAGAATCCCAAAACTTCTGTGGCTTATTTATATGATTTTGAGCCGACTTTTCTTGTGTTTTTGGGTGAGTAGTGGTGAACGTCTTGGAGTTCTGGCATGGAAACCTTCTGCATTTAGTATGTGAAGTATATTAGTACTGTGGTCACTGAAACCTCAGTGTCTGTTACACCAAGTCTTGCTGCAGGTCTTTTGCAGTCACTCGCGGGTTTTTCACAACGTGCCTTCTCAGAAATCTGCTTGAAGCCTTTAATAGCTTCCTTTTTCTGCCCCGTCCGGGTATTTCATACATTTTCTGCCCCTAGCCAGTTCAGGTATTTCATGTGTTCCAGCTCAAGCACACCTGCTGCAACTAATGAAGCCCTTGATTAGTCACATCAGGTGTGCTTGAGACAACACCTGTTTTGCATATTCTATTCAGGGGGTTGAATAATTTTGGAAGTCATTATAAGTTACATTTTCAGTTGAATTTGGGGAAACCACTTGAAGCGTCCGTCGTGTTGAACTATTTCAATCGCTTTTGTTTGATTTGTTCATCGCAAACAGCTGAAAGTCTGTATATTTTTATCGCAACTGTACCAAGGGTGCCAATAATAGTGGATGGCACTGTATGTGTCATGTATGTTTTGAGGGAGGATCTTGTGTCCTACAGTGAATAACATGTTGCTAATGTGTGTTTGTGCTTATAAACTCACTGTTATGAATGGTTTTTGTTCGTCTCTGTTGATTTTTTGTGGCTTGCACAGACAGGATGTGCAGCTTGAGGCATGTTTTTTTTTGTTGTTGTTTTTTTTTGTAAACTAGACTCAAGACTAGACTCAAGTTGAGTTTGATTCTTGATTATGCAGTGATAATACTGAAAGCAAATGTTGCTATAACACATGGTCATTGATGCTTGTAGTTTTGCCTGTGATGTCCGGCCTTTAAATGATTTCGGTTACGTAACTGAAAAAATGTACGTGTTAAAATGACTTAAACGCCACATAATGCTCTTCTCTGTTATGGAGTACGCTGCAGATAATAAGCTTCTCTTGTTGTTAATGGGATACACCTCGGAGTCTGCAACGCACAGTTTCTCAGACTGGCTCTGTGCCCAGCAGACTGAGACGGGGAGAGAGCGATGATGTCATTCATTGCTACCTCAAAAGAAGAAGTCACACAACAAACAAGGACCATGCAGGGCTGAGCTAGAAGGCCAAGAGCTGCAGAAATCTGTTTTACTCTGACTCAGCCACTGTAAGAGAATATGTCTGTGAAGGCTTTGAATTACTAACAGTAGTATGTCGTGGCAAATGGGCTCGCGTTATAATCTTGAAAACATTACGGCATTCATTCGAAGGGCTTTGTCGGTTCTGTGCGGCTGAGGGATAATACCACAAACACAGGAATAACTCAGTGGTTACGTTCCTGTGCTTGTGACTGGAAGGTTGTATGGTAAAAACCCATGAATGCCGGAGAGTGACCCAAACACAAAGACTTCTAGGGTATTCTGTATTCCGCCACACTTGCTTGTCACGTTGAATAAAAAACCCAAATGCAAACCACAAAACTGATGTCAGATCAGTGCTGCAGCTACATCCACATCTGGTACTGCACAGGAAACCTGATGCAGTGTTTTCCAAACCAGACCATGGTTTTACATAAACGGCGATTCAGAGCAAACTGCAAATTAATTTTGAGTACACGATCAGCTGCAAGGTGATGGGACTGAAGGTCACATAACCCAGTGCTTTAATTAGAGTCAACAAACAACAATATGCAGATTGTCATATATATATATATATATATATATATATAGTAACATGTCAAATGGAGAGGCATCACTTATCAGTGGTGAGCAAATAAGTGGATTATTTACTCTGGTACTCTGGCCTATTTTTTTTTCCCCACCGAAAAGCCTTTGGGGGACAAACTAAAAGTAGATAGACTAAACAGATATTGTCCACTGAAAAGGACAGATGACAGAACTGCAACAGGTTTGTTGTTTGTGTTTCTTTTATTTTTTTATTTAACAAAAGTGCTACTTGTTTACTATGTCTGGTAGTCAGAAGAAACATGGCATGAACCTAGTAGGGCATTACCGACTCGAAATAGTCCAAAAATTTGAAATCACCGCACCTAAGTGGAGCAACAGAAAAGTATTTGCCCTGTCATTGGGACTTCTCGATAACACCACAGCCATCTGAGGCTAGGAGCCAAGGAAGCAAAACTGGCCATGCTCTCCTAGTGGGAGGAGTGGCATACTCTATCTGCTGTCAATCACAGCGACACTACCCAATCGAGGGAGTTTGTGAGCTCATGTATGCCGAAGACAGCAGACAGCCCTTGCCTCGGAGTGTGTTACAATGCCCTGACAGAGCATAAGCAGCAGTTTGAAAAAAATCGCGTTTGCTGTTGGATGATACGGGAGAGCAGGCTGTTGGCTGGGAATTTGCAGGTGACCAATGAGGGGGGAAAAATTATAAATCATAAATGCAACTAGGTGGGAGTTTATGTGTGTGAGTGTAAAATAGTTTACCCTAATAGTTTCACTCTCGAGCTATTGAAAGAAAGGAGATTTTAGCCTTCCCATCTAATATCACACTAACATACATCATCATAACCAAAGTATTCAGTTCCTATGATTAATGACTTACATAACATAATCATAACCTGTCAATGCACACACCCACATACACACACAGTCCTAATTTAAAACAGAGAACAAGTCAGTCAGGAGCAATTTTTCAGAATTAACGGAGATTTTCCACAGATTTGGGCCAAGACACATCATGTGACGTGCATTTAGCCAAAGCTCTCTTCGATTCATGTGCGTCCAAAATGAGTACAGCTGAAAGGTCTAATTTACCAACAAACATCATTGTGAAAGACACTTTTGTCCAACTGTAATTTCGCCAATTCTTTCCACACAAAAAAAAAAGCACAAAAAATTTGTTACTTTTTTTTTTTTTTAAATAAAGCCACAGCCAAAATTTTGGGTGGAACACTCACAAAAATAATAATAATAATAATAATAATAATAATAATAATAATAATAATAATAATAATAATAATATTTAAATCCTGTATGCACTGATAAGTGTTCATTAAAGTTGTTGTGTTCACACAACACTATAATCTAAATTCAACACTGTTGCTGTTAACACATTAATAGCTACTAATAAATAAGGGATGGCCTCGACAATCTAGGCATGAAACAACACTGTAGGTGTTCATTCAACACTGTAGTGGGTTTACTCAACACACCGCATGTTTATTCAGCATTGCAGGTCCCAGTGCACGTGAATACCGAAATCAACACTGGGCTTTTCGAATGAATAGCATAAAACAGATTGAGGCTTCACATGCAATGAAGATGGAGCAGGCTTGTTTATCTGTGCATCACTGGTCAACCATGTCTCCACACACACACACACACACACCATTGCTGGGAGAGACAGTATACATGCTGAATGTGTTCATGAAAGAGACAGACTAGAGTCACTTTCCACCTTCACAAGGTATCAGACATGCATTACGCAGCATCATGTACAGTACACACAGGGCACTCAGGGCCAGGCCATTGTCTGACCAGCACAATAACTCATGTGTCACGTGCGTCCATGGAGTGATGCCTTTATCAGGCTTTACTGAGACTGTCCATGCTCGTTATGCGTTTTCAAATCCTAATAATCGTTGGCTTTAACCAAACCCTTCAAGCAGTAAGCATTTCCCAACCTCCCCTCAGAGTAAGTATACATAAGCATGCCATTTTATGACCCACTTTCATCACAATTTCTCCAACTACAACAACAATAACGTGATCAGGCTTTCTAAACGATCACCAAAGAGATGATCTACGGCTAGATGAGATATTTTTTTCCCCCACTTTGATCACGAAAGGGTTAAAACAGGCGCGTAAATGTGTCTCTGTCAATGAGCTGTAACTCTCCTTCAACTGTTTACATGAACAACACGCTGTTATAGGAGAGCCCTGGAGGGTCCGAGCGGGCTCGCGCGCAAAAACATCTGCGTTCTTCAGATCCACAAAATGGGAGGGAATATATACATATATATTTATATATATATAAATAAATATATAAATATATTTAACCAAACGACTTCTATTATTGGACTCATTTCCTACGACGAGCCTACACGCCGCTGTCAGTGCACGGGTTCCGGTGCCTACACGTTCGTAGACTCCGATAGCAGCAAGCAAAAGAAGTGGGTTTCATTTGCTAAATATGATCGATGAACGTGTGTGTGTGTGCGTGTGTGTGTGTGTGTGTGTGGAGTGATAGAAGAGCTGTGAATGTGCAGTCTCTGGCACAAGTAGCCTATTATTCCTCCAGCACGAAGCGACCTCATAGACGCGCGAGCGCAGGTTCAAGCTCTATAAATACCCCCCCGAGTGTGTTTAAACCCCCGCGAAGCTGCTCGGACATATCAATGTTGAGGTGAAAAACACTATGAAAGCGACATAGATATCAGTTGGAAATGAAACGCAAGGAAATGAAGTGCGCGAAAAGCCCCAGCAGGCTCTCACGCGCTGCTCTCTGCTCTCCCCCGACAACAGTGCACGAGCTCAGACACACCGAGTGTGCGACTCGAAGCGCACAAAAAGCACCAAATATACGAGATATTACCCCGCAAATACGACTAGCGACGACGTTAATACTCCCCGAGCTGACCAAATGTTGCCCAAAATGTCTCTTAGAAAGACAGCTAGATGTAACTCCGCCTTCTTCTTCTTCAAGCGGCCTCTCGCGCTTTTGGGCGAACACAAACGTCGAGCTGTTATACCGCGAGACTAAAGCACACAAGGACGAAATAAGAGGACAACAAATAGGAAATATTTCAAAAGATTTAAAGCTGTTACCTTCCGTGAAACCAGTCTTTGCAGGCATCGCACTCGATCATGAACTGGGTTACGTCGTACGGTAATCTGCAGATGCAATACACTGGTACAGTCGCCATGTTAGCTCAGTTCCCAACAGCGGAGGGAAAGAGAAGGAGAAAGAGAAAGACACGGGGGAAGAAGGGAAGGCAACCGACACGGCGATATGAAGACCGTCAGCACGCTCGCGCCTCCGCCGGACATGCATTCATACCCGAGCAGATCCCGAATCACGCGCAGAGGCTGAATTATTCCGCGAGCGCATCGCAGAGGTTACAGTGTTTCCTGAAGCGCGTGCCCCCTGGTGACTACACTCTACTGTAGTGTTTCCGAAAACGCATGAGACAATGTAGCTATGTTTTCCTTATGATATCGCTCGGGCGGGCTGAGAGATGAGTGGATATGGCGTTAGTGCGGCTCCTTGCGGGAGGTTTTTGCGGGGCGGTTAGAGCGCGAGATCTCCCCGCGAGCATCTGCGCCGCTGCACCGAATGCACGCTTCATCACCGGAGAAAACGGCGGAACCGTCCGCCGAGCTCACCGTCAGCTGTGCTCACTGAGGGAGGTGATCTGGAGGAAACCCAACGCGCTAGGGTTATTTGCAAGTGACCGGGATTATACCATACCGGATAATATAATTGTCAAGCCTTATAAATAACCGTAGAATACATACACGTGGTGTTTTTGTTGTTTTTTTTTTGTAGAACTGTATTGAGTAGCTGCAGTATTTCAATAGTACGTGTAGAAGTTAGGGAGGGAATCTAAAGTACACAATTTCACGAGCAACAGCTAAATGCAAAATATACTTACCAGTATATACTGAAGAAGGTTCATTTTGTAGGGTGTCAATTTATTGAACCTCAAATATTTTGCAGTCGGGAACCCCTTTAACTGGAAAAGAAATTCCAAGGTTTGAATAGAGTACAGTAATATTCTGACTACTTATAGGAGGCACATGCATGTTCATTCCTGAAATTTCTACCAACAGTGCACATTATGTCCAGTTAGACACTGATATGATAAGGGAAAGTTAGTGTGTGTCGTGCGGCTATGCATAAAATCATGCAAATACAGGTCAAAAGTTTCCGTTAATGTTCACAGCAGACAGCAGAACTCGAATGTGGAGAATGCCATCTCAGTGACTTTGACCCTGGTTGGTACTAGACAGACTGCTTTGAGTATTTCAGAAAGTGCTGATCTGGTATACATGCACAACGGTCTGCAGAGTTTACACAAAATGGTGCAGAAAACAACAACAACAAAAAAACATCCATTGAGTAGCAGTTCTGCGGGTAGAAAAGCTTTGTTGAGAGAGGTCAAAGGAGAATGACCGGACTCAAATAACTACTCTTTACAATCATGGTGAGCAGAAAAGCATCTCAAAGTGCACATCAAACCTTGAGGTAGATGGGCTGTAAGTCCAGAAGACCACATCGGGTTCCACTCCTGTCATTCAAGAACAGCAATCTACGGTTAGTTACACAGTTACAATAAGTTCGGACACTAAAGAGACCTTTCTAGTGACTCTGAAAAACACCAGAAGAAAGATGTCTAGGGTTCCTGCTCACCTGCGTGAACATGCCATAGACCTGCTGCAGGGAGGCATGAGGACTGCAGATGTGTCCAGAGTAATAAACTGTAATGTCTGTAATGTAAGACGCCTGAGACGGTGCTACAGAGAGACAGGAAGGACAGCTGATCGTCCTTGTAGTGGAAAATTACATGTAACCGTGTGTCCCACCAGACGTGATGGAGAACTCGTAAACGCCTCGGTGGAAGAGTGGAGGAACATCTCACAGCAAGAACTGACCAATCTGGTGCAGTCCATGAGGATGAGATGCTCTGTAGTACTTAAAGCAGCTGGAGGAGACACCACATACGGACTGTTACTTTTAATATTGACCCCCCCTTTGTTCAGGGACTCGTTATTCCATTTCTGTTCCTCAAACGTCTGTGAAACGTGCCTCGGTTGTCGAATCTTTTTATGTTAAGAAATTTTCTGGAAATAATAGCAGTTGAATGTGAGAGGACGTTTCTTTTTTTGCTGAGTTTTATATATATATATATATATATATATATATATATATATATATATATATATATATATTAGTGCTGTGAAAAAGTATTCTGTTTCTTCTAATTTTGTGTATCTCATACTCAAATGTTTCATAAATTAAAAGAAAATCTAAGATAAAACAAAGGCAACCTGAGTAAACACAAAATGCAGTTTTTAAGTGATAATGTTATTTATTGACGTAAAAAATGTTATCCAATACCAGCTGGGCCTGTGTGAAAATGTATTTACCCCCGTAGTTACTAATTCCCCAAATCTATGAAACTGCATTCATAACGGGGTTCAGCTGGACTAGACACAACCAGACCTGATTACTGCAAACCCTGTTCAATCACATCAACACTTACATAGAACTTTTTCAACAGCATGAAGTTGGTTAAAAGGTCTTACCCAGTAACACACTATGGCAAAGCTGAAAGAAATTCCAGAAATGATGAGGAAGAAGGTGATTGAAATACATCAGTCTGGGAAGGGTTACAAAGATATTTCAAAAGCTCTGGGACTCCAAAGAACCACAGTGAGAGCCGTTATCTCCAAATGGAAAAACTCAGCACAGTAATGAACCTTCCCAGAAGTGGTACTTTTATATACACACCCCTGTTGAAAAAGCAGGCAAGTTTTTGTGTTGTAAAAAAAGAGAAAATTATGGAGGGGGAAAAAAGAAAAATAAGAAATGTACAATAACCTACTCGCATAAGTTTAAGTTTTACACACCCCTAAACTAATAGTTGAAGAACCTTTAGAGTTTATCATCACATTCAATCAGCTTGGCACATCTTGACTTAACAATACTTTGCCAATCTTCCTTGTAAAAGCATTCTTCCTTTGTCAGATTGGCATCTCCTGTGCATATCTGGTCACCACATAGAGTTTTGACTGGATTCAAATCTGGGCCGTTCAAAAACCTTAATCTTTTTTTTAGCGTCATTCCTTTCTTGATTTGTTGGTTTGCTTTGGGTCGTTATCATGCTGCAAAGGTGAAATTAGAAGGTAGAATTCCCATCGTAAGTGTTTTAACAGAAGCCTTAAGGTTTTGAAACAAAACTGACTGGTATATGGAGCTATTCCTTATTCCCTCCACCCTGATTAAAACCCTAGTCCCAGTTGAAGAAAAGCAGCCCCAGTGCATGATGCTGCCACCTGTATGCTTCTTTGGGTGATGTGCTGTTTTTAATTTTTACGCCAAACATATCTTTTAGTATTATGAAAAATTTAAGTTAAAATTTCGATCTCATCAGACAAGAACACATTATTCCACATGGTTTTGGGAGATTGGATGTATTTTTATTTTTTGCAAACTTGAGCCAGGCTTGGATTTTTGTCGTTGCTGTTAAAAAGGGTTCCGTCTTGCCAACCAACCCAGTACTCAGACATATGAAGAATTCAGGAGATTGTTGTCACATGTAGGGAGCAACCAGTACTTGCCAGAAATTGCTGCAATTCTTTTTAATGTTACTGGAGGCCTCTGGGCTGCCTCCCTGACCAAGAGGGATGTCCTGTTCTTAGTAATGTCACGGTTGTGCCACTTTTCTTTTCTTTTTTTCCCCATATAATCCAATGCCCTGGAATGTTTTTTTTAAACCCTCTCCTCATTGATATTTTGCAACAAGATCCAATACCTGCTTTGTAAGCTCTTTGCGGCCCATGGTTTTTCCAATTAGATGTTACCAAGATGATCCTAACAGGAACATCAACAGGAAAATCCTATAGGAACAGGTGTCCATCCATCCATCCATCTTCTACCGCTTACTCCTTCTTCAGGGTCACGGGGAACCTGGAGCCTATCCCAGGAAGCATCGGGCACAAGGCGGGGTACACCCTGGACAGGGTGCCAGTCCATCGCACGGCACAATCACATACACACTCACACACCCATTCATACACTACGGACACTTCAGACACGCCGATCAGCCTACCATGCATGTCTTTGGACTGGGGGAGGAATTGGAACAGGTGTGTTATTTGTTAATGCAGTCACTTTAACTGATGGCAGACGTACACTAATTAGTATTTAACAGGAGTTTGAACGTGATTGGTCGAGTCTGAACACTAACACATTCCCAATATGCAAGCTGTGTAATGCCCCCCCGCCTAACATTTCTGCTTGTTTGTGACTTGATTTTTATATGTTGCAATATCACAATAAAGGTGAAAAAGATTCTGACACGGTTTATTCCCAGGAAATGCTCCGACATCCAGAGCATATCCTGGGAATACCGAGTATGAGGCAACGATGTAATATGATATAACATTTTGACCGAAAAGTAGGATTTAACACAAATGGGTAAGCGTACGAAACGTTGACGTAAAAGGCGTGGGTGAAAAAATATCCACACACAAGAATTATCCTAAAAGAATAGACTTTTATTAAGCATTGTAAGTTGCATTCAATTTCCTTCAAATACATCACACCACAAGCCATCAACAATCACTCAAACCCAACAGTAGATCATTCTTTGACACCCCATGAGTAAGGAACAAACTCCGATCAACTTACATTAAGGTAGCCTATTTAGTCTTGCGGGCAGGGAAATACACCATATTTCTGATCACTAATGTGCAATGGAAAGCATCAGGAGGATTAGGTGGAAAACTTGAAGTAATGATTCTTATCCAGAAGTACAATAATCTCTGAAAACACTAAACAAAACACCAAAATGATTCAAAGATTAACTGCTTAGGCTAAACTCTCAAAATGGGAAGGTCATATAATTTCACTGCTTTGTTTTCCAGCTAAGAAAAAGGGAGGGAAAGGGAAGGGCTGGTCATTTGAAGACTGAAGCTTGTTTTCCCCCCAGAGATTTTTTTCTCTTTCTCCCCCTCCCTCCCCAGACATATGGTTGGCTAAATTGAATGCAGAAAACAGCAACAAAGTACAATAACAGATACAGAGATGGATGTGTATACCAGGGTTAACAATATTTAAAGTGGCTAGATAACATCTGATATTTTGGAGTAAATGCAACAGAGGGCAATAATCACAAAAATTTAAGGTTAGAGCAAATCAGTTACTGACTAACAATTAACACATTTTTAGGACTATTACGGTTTATTAGCCTTTTTAAGATTTTGCGAATGGGCACAGTACTTGTAGAGATGGAAGAAAAAGGACAACATGCATAATAACTACACACCATTTTTTTTTTTTTTTTAAAGTTGTGAACCATGCAAAAAGTTGCTGAAACCATCATACTAATGTTCTACAATTGATTCAAGAAACCACACTAATATCGATCATCGATGCATGGAAATTCCTGACAAAGAAAACACTGGCATGTCATTGGATCTTTTGCATCTGTTCTGCGATTTTTTATCTGTTTCTTGACACTTCTTACGATGCTAGTAGCATGACACTGAGATCATCAGAACTAAGCTGCAGTATTATTTTTTCTTTCCACTAGTTACTTAATTTCCAAAAAATTTCTCATTTTAGCTCAAGTAAACCCACAGCGATGACCCAGGTGAGAAATGTGTTCTTGCTTCTCTCTTTTTTTTTTCTCCTGTTGTTTCACTTCTTAAAAGAAAAAAAAAGAAAAAAAAAAAAAAAAAAGCATTTACTGTGACACAACACAAAATCTGTTACAATGGCAAATATATATGGTGCCTACTATTGGTAAAACGTCTCAACCTATGAGTATAAAAAGACCGCCAAAATGGTTTTTGGCTTCAGTAATTCAAGAGAATGTAAAATAAAGTCTGCGTAAGCAGTTTGAGACAGGTACGTAATTAGTGAGGAGGGAGTAGACCTAACTCCTTATATACTGGTAGTATTCTCTAAAAACTGGTATACTTTATATGTCTATGCTTTTCTTGAGAAACATTGCCTTTAACCTGTACTTGCTTGCTGACATCACAGAGGGAGTCCAAAAACATAAAAAATAAAATCATACAGTAAGTCCTCATTAATCGCTTTTCGGAGAGGAAAAAATGTACACCAACTGTAGGCTTTCCATCTTTCCAGATTTTCCTTAACCCTAAACCATCCATCCTTCACCCTCTCTATAAAAATAGGTTTACTCTTCTGTTTTTAAGACAGCAGCGCTCAGAGCGTCGTCTCTGTGGCACTCGCTGTCTGTATTTAGTGCATTTAAATGAGGATTCATATTGCACATTTTGGAGTCGTTGCTAAAGGCACTTTCTGGTTGGTTGGGAGCTACTTTGTTCCCATTAAGCTCCGCCTCTTTGCCCTCCACCCCGTTTTCAGCCACGTCGGAGCCTTCAGACGATGTTTTACACTCTGCCTTGGGCTTCTTCCGTTCTTTCCCTATGTCATTGGTGGAGTTAGCATACACAAGTTTACTCTGGGGAAAGGAAAAGAAAAGAAAAAAAAGGACCCCTTTATCACTTCATTTCAATAATTAAGAATGTCAATGACTATGTACACATCAAATAACTCACAACATGCCATGTTAATTAACTACAGACTTGACTGATGGGAGAAGTGAAGAAGAAATGAATTGTTATTCAGTTTATGATGCGACAATATGCCAGTATGATTATTATACCGTGATCAACAAATCTGAAATAGTCTTATTAACATCAAGTACGCTGGTATAAATAATGATGTCAAAATGCTATTTAATGTCATGTTCGCAGATAATTAGAACTGGTGGTGCGGGATAACGTAATACGATTCTCATAGTATTCCAGTCCTTAGACTAAAACGTGTGGTGCTCAGGGAAAACGCTTCACACAGTGAAATCTTGAGATTTTCTACTATGTATTGTTTTGAGAAGTACAGGTTTCCCTTTCGCGTGTATCTCAAGCACAATCAAAGTTCTTGCATTTTAAAGTCTGGTTAGCTCCAAAGTGAAATTAAAGCCTCCATTAAAGACCCCAATACACTGACTGTCTGAAAGCAACTGCTATTTATTCAAGTTTAATTAAAGATAAACTATAATAAATAAGATATACAAATGATAAATATGACGTTGCAGCCATGTACCCGTTTCATGCTTAACGTATTATATTTTATAAGGGATGCGCCGAAATGTTTGTACACTGTACTGCGCCGCGGGACGCAGCTCAAATCACTTAAATCATCGCGCGAGATAATATCACCACGACGCTACCAAGCGAAGAGTGATCACGTGAGCAGTGTGGAACTATTTAAAAGTTTCCGATAAGGACGTCAAAATAGCGATTTTCAGTGTTTGCTCAGCTGATGTTTCACGAAGGCGTACAATCGCCCAAGCACTTTTCTACAACAGGTCTGATACACCACCTGAAAGCACGACGTCCGATTCAATACGAGGAGCACACAGCAATAAAGGCAATAAAGGTTAACCGTATCCAAACTAGCACGCCGACACCATCTGTCACCAGAGGATTTGAAAAGGCAAAGATATTCAAAGAATTGTTTCATTGTTATTTTACTGCTGTTTATGACTTTTAATAAAAGTGCTGTTAATTTCATTGCCTTGCACTTTTTCAACTGATTTTCATTCAAACATAAGAAAACGATTAAAAAGCACAATATTTATACAATTATACTGAATGGCAGTTATTTTAAAATAAGGCTCTTTTGTTGTCGATGTCTATGTAATTTCCAGACAAAATGGTTCATTTCGGTGCGTCGCTATTTTTTATATAAAAACATGTTAACAGGTTAACATTATATTTCCATTATAAACTACTGCAAATATTAAATATATTGTAAGTTAGCTGAATTTCCCATATTTTAATTAGGTCATTCGAACATGTCAAAACTTTGTCCACGGCTATCTGTAAAGTGTGCATGTGCTTCTTTGTTTGATGATTATGTTAAGGCACAAATGCACCATGAACAACTGAAACGCCAATATGAACAAACCGAATAGATTAGGTGCACGTCCATTCCGCTATGGCATGTGACTACTCGATCACAGTGTGACATTTCCAGTGCAAAAGCCATTCTTGACGATTTGCCTGAATTCAGCTACAGCAATGTCAGACAGGCTTTCCAAGGCCAGCACAGGTTTGGTATGAAAAGCAAGGAACAGGAGAAAAATAATGATTAGTGTCACTAACCTGGTATGATCCCTGACTTTTGAAACCTCTGCCATGGTATCTGGCTCCCCGACCAAAGGTCCTTATAAGGGGGGTTGAAATCACACCTCTCGGTCGTCTACACAAAACACCGAAACAAGGTTTGAGTTCATGGAAACATTCTAGAGATATTCAAACATATTGTTGCTGTAAAGCAGGATGGCATGACCCCGGTCCTGCAGGGACAGAGTCCAGGATTTCCTTCTTGTAACACATATACTAGCACCGTAAAGGGATGGGATAACGGCTGGGGAAAAATATCGCCACTGAAACTGCTTTACCCGCAAACAATCTTGTGCACACAGGAGACATGATTAGTGTAGGACTGCAGAGTCAAAAACACACTTGAACAGCCAAAAGCACAGACATTGTTTATTAGACTGAAACAGGCAAGGAGTGAGAATGCAAGTGAAAAGCAGATACACATTTGTAGTCCAGCGCTTTGGAAAAAATAAGCTAACTCGGTCCCGAGTTTTGAGTACAATTTGCCAAAATATTGTTTATATTATTGCTAGGAAAACATGTGTGTGTAATATTGATATGCAGGAATTGTAGACATTTATCCATATCCCAAACACAGACTAAATAAAATAACTCATGTGTGAGATGAATCATGGAAATCAACAAATTTGGATATGAGCAATGGATATTTATCAATTTGTTTAAAATGAACCCATTTAAGTCAAACGTCACTGGGACTCACCCTCTGCCCGGTCCTCCAACTGACACCACCTGAAAAGGGAAGGAGCCCCGGCCCCTGCCACGCCGAGAGCCCGCCCACTGCCCCACCACCGTGCCAGCGATCTCAAGTTTGCCCCCTTGTGACGAGATGGTCTGGAGTCCTGATAATACACAAATGCAATCATTCAACAAACAGAAGCAGCAACAACAACAAACATGCAAGTTCAGACATCTCTCAAATACTCTCCATTTACACTGGTTCACTTAGCCTGTGAATTGTATTCTTGAACATTTAAAACTCAACAAACTTTCTCTAACTGCTCCGATCGAATTTTTATATCTATGTAATGCCACTGGTTTGAAGAGAAAGCCAACAACTCTTTGAAATAAATAAATAAATAAATAAAATTAATACATTAATGAATTTAGGTGAAATAAAAGCATTCTCGCGACATCTTTGCAGTGCTGCCTGTGCACACACACTTGGCACCTGGAGCACTCACAATCACGTCTAATTCCATAAATATTGCTAGTAACTAATTTGTAGACATAGTTTTCTGAATAAATTATACAATTGCATTAAAACACACACACACACGCACACAGTGGGCTTGAGTCAACAGGACAGCCATCATTAAGTAGTGAACAGGGTTAACATGCTCTTACCTGGCATGGCCCTGCTTCGCCCTGGTGGAGGGGGCAGAGGAGGCGGCGGATAGAAGGTGCTGTTGGGGGGGTAGAAGGGCATGGCGTGTGGCGGTGGAGGTGGGAATGGGAGGGGGTGAGGAGGCCGAGAGAAGTTCAGACCCTCCGTAATACTCTGCCGCATCTTCTCCAGTTTGGCAACCAGCTCAGCCTACACATAAGATGAGAAAATAAGCGGGCAGATTGAGCAGAATTTGTGTATGTGACCCCCCCCCACCCACCCCTTTACTTCAGGACAGTACACAATCACATGGCCCTGGATGTATTATGTAAGAATGTTACATATTTTCCTCCTATTTGATGTCAATTTTGAGATTCATTTATATATGGAAGTCATTTTATTTAATAATAATCACCACCACCATCATCATCATGATGAAATAAGGGATATTTAGTCAAACAGTGACATTAAATCGGGAATCATAATGGAAATACCTAATGTTTCATAATGGATGAAAACTTTTTTTTTTCTTTTTGGTTAAATATGTAACTACAGCAAGTAGGTTTTTTAAACCTCCCTTATGTTTGCTTTTTGGGATAACTCAAGTGAACTTCAGTTAAAAAATATTTTTTATAAATAAATAAATACATCATAATAAATAAAAAAAAAAGCTAATGGTCTTTTCTTACAATACTTTCATCTCTCTTCTATTTCTCTTCTTTACATCTGTGGCAGTGAGGGCGTGGTCAAGCGTCAGCTGTGGACAGAGAGGAGGCGGGGCCAACCAGCAGGTAACACGTGATGATTATCACCTGTGTCTTGTTACCACTAGCCTAATTATTTATGTCTCTCAATGCTTTCAGTGAGTCCCATTACGGCAAAAGAGAGAGAGAGAGAGAGAGAGAGAGAGAGGTACAACTGGTGGAGCTTGCGAGGTACTCCACATCCTTACACACCAGGTTCTACAACCTCCTTTCTAAAATATTTTTCAGAACACTACCAGGAATTTTAGGTAAGTGGTTGTGATTATTATTATTACCTGACCGTCACAGAGGTCGAGAAGTGGGACCTTTTCTCGCATGGCCCCGATCAGCTTGCTCTGCAGCAGCTTGCCATCAAAGTACATCCACGGGCAGCAGTGCTCCCAGGGAATTGGCTGACCGCACACGTCATTCGCCAGCAGAGCCATGTCTACGCCACACATGAAGAGCGCTGCCAGCTGTACACCTCGTGCATCCAAATTCTCAATCTGGAGACAAGAAATGGATTATTAGATCCGAGGAGAAAATGTCAAAAAAAAAAAAAAAAAAAAAAAAAAAAAAAAAAGGTGGTAAAAAATAGCCAGCTCCAAATCAAGCAGCAGCGAAGCACGAAGTGAGAGGCAAGAACCAAGCACGAGGGGGAAGGCACAGAGCCAGCACGGGCAGCCTACACAGCCAGCCAAGCGGCACAGAGCAAATACGGAGACATAAATTCAACACAGGCGCACGCACACACGCACGCACGCACGCACACACACGGCCTGTCATGATAACTACTTTTATTGGATGATATTTTGCCCCAGAAATAACTGCAATAAATGAAATCATTTAATGTCAATGATATAATGATAAATTAAACATTCGTTGCTATTTGAAAGGGTGAATTTGCATAATAATGCATAAACAATTTAATTAAGAATATCCAGACGTTAGAATTGGAATGTTTCTTTTAATTAAAATCGGTGCTAGTGCTTGCTCCACATCTTAAATTTGACTACACCGTTTTTGCATTCGAACGTGCGTTTTCCCCCTTAAATTCTATGAAGAATCAAAGTTTGAATTCAAATCCGAGCAGATGAGAGGACAGAAGTGGCATGAATGGCTAACATGTTGGTGACATTCATTCTTATAGAAACAAACACAATGGGCAATATCGAGGTCAGCAAAAATCATCGAGGCCATGTCCGTATAGCGTTTCGATAAGTCGATAATGTAATTATCATAACAAGCCTAACATATAAACATACACACACGCATATACACACACGCGCATATACACACACACGCATATACACACACACGCATATACACACACACTACCGGTCAACAGTTTGGAGACACTCGACTGAAATGTTTGTCTTTCTGATCTGAAGGTGTGTGATTAAATGTCTGAAATCGGTGTGGTAGACAAAAATATAATTGTGCCGACATATTCATTTCTTTCATTAGAAAACTAACATTTTATTTACACATAATATTTATTTTAAATGGATGACTTGGGAACGAGATATTCCGAAAAGCAGCCGATAAGAGTCCGGCGTAGGCAGGAACTTCTTTAATGCTGTTTAAAAAGCATCTCGGGGAAATTCCTCAAGAAATCGCTCGAGAAAATGCCAAGAGTACATTTCTGGAGATTCTAGGCGAAAAGGGTGTCTACTTTGAAGAGGCTAAAATATTAAATTATTTTGATTTATTTAGGCTTTTTTTATTACAACATAATTCCCATTGTTCCATTTGTGTTACTCCAGAGTTTTGATGACTTTATTATTATTCTAAAATGTGGGGAAAAAATAAAAATAAAGAATGAGTGTGTCTAAACCTTTGACTGGTAGTGCATATATACACATACATACATACACACACACACACACACACACATACATATATATATATATATACACACACACACACACACACACACACACGGGCTGGGAAATACGTAGAAAATAGGTATAACAACGTTCTTCTGTTTTCATTATTATAATAATAATCTAATTACATCGCCCCACGCTATATGTAAGTTACTTTGTAGCAGGGTTGTCGTGGTAACCTGCCATGTAACCTCTCATTGATCACATTGGTTTCCTACTCTCCCCCCCCTCCCCCCCCACAACTCCACAAGTTTCAAAAGCTACGCCTGAACAGAAAACATTACGTGCTTTTTCAGTCTAAACCTGGCAACCGAGACCGAGACCTAAACAACCCAGAAATGCAGTCAGATCACGTCATCCCCTGCTCATTAGGTTGCGACGATCGATGGTGATTAGTGTAAATACCCAGCTGAGAACAGAGACGACAACGAAGTAGAAGCGCATGAATAAGTTATTTTTATTTCACTGTATTTTCAGTTGAAATTACAGGACTTAAATATAAGAAAGTCTTTGTTCTGCTATTTGTTATAGCTAAATCCTTCAAAAACAAATGCTTATATAATAAAACCTCCTCCTTGTCTTGTTTTTTTTTCCTCATGCGTTTGTGATCATTTTAGGAGGAGTTTATCCATCATGCCTACTGAAGCTCCATTTGTATGTTACTCAATTTCCTAAGCTTTTTAACAGCAGGACTCTGTAGCTTTACTATCTGCTTTTATTCCCAAAACGAGCGATCATCATCCGCCAAGCGTTAGCCGATAACTATATTACTCTGACATATTGCCCAGCCCTTTTACACACGCTACAGATGAAAGAAACATACACAGACAAAAATTTCCCTATATACAAGGTCAATAAAAAAAAAAATGCAGCATCTTTTCCTACAAAGCCAGCTAATATATTAAAGCATGCTTTAACGTTGTGCACTTAGCACATTACTTTGGAATATGTGGAGCGTCCTGGGAAAGCTAACTTCTGCTCTGTGTTGGACGGGTAATTCCCTTTAAACCCAAAATAACCAGAGACTTTAAATGGCACTGAAAATAAGTCTCGGGTCAGCGTTTTTCCCCAGGACATTCCGCATACAACAGTCGCCACACAATCACCTTCAGTTCCTGCAGCTGGTCAGGCTCATAAAGTTTAGGAGAAAGTGCTTGGGCTAGGAAAGCGTCAAGTTCGTTACGACGTAAAATTCTTACTCCTGGCCATTGTAACATAAACCTGAAGCAAAACACAAAGGAGTGAAATACAACAACAAAATGTACAGGATCCAATTAGTTCTCCTGCTGCTACGGACTGGTTTTCTGGATGCAGAATTTTAAGTAATAAAATCGGCATAACTGTGCAGGTCATAAGAATATCTGAACCAGATGAGTAATCATAAATAATGACCCCAAACTTTCATTTAAAGCTGCAGAACTGAACTTTTGCCTATCGCCATCTCTGTCTGAAACATAAAACTGCAAGTTACATGCAGAGTTGATTTTAAGTTACATGGGTTGTGCTTCGGCACTGCTCCTCTCTGTGGATGAATCTGATGGTTTGAGGTATTCATATGTGGTGCGTATTAGCTACAATTCTTGACAATGGAGGTGGCGCGGATACAGTTTTCTTCGAGTAGAGGCGAGTTGCTCTCTCATAGCATGCAGAAAATAAGTGCAATTTACCACATTGACCATAGCAACAAAAACAAAAACATAGGAAACTCTATACGTAGCTGAATCAAGCGAGCAAGTGCGCTGATGTTAGCTAGCTCCCTATTGAGCCACTGAAATGTCTTACCTGTTCAGCAGGAAAAAGCCATCTCTGCTTCAGTCTTTAAACCCTTCAGTTCTCAGAGTTCACCTCTCAAAAGCCGTGCCCATAGTTTTTCTCATTTTAGCACGGGCTCTGTCGTGTTCCCTTTTTGAATGAAGGCTCTCCACAGTTCGAGACCTCTTGGTTTTGACAACAACCGATTCCCCAGATGTCAACGATGATTGCGTTTAGAACTATCCAGATTAAAGCAGCCATCTAGATGACCAAGTTTAAATGCTAAGCAACTGTTGTAAGAACAGGCTACAGACACTCCACCATCCTCGGCTCCAACACGCGATATAGACCTTCTTTCTACGCGAATGACGTTTCCCACGAAATCCGACTCGACAGCTCATATTATCAATCATTATTATAAGCTTACCATTGTGAATTGGGGTAATATAAGGAGAACACTGATATTTATTTATTTCTTTTTTTAACGTTCTTGCTCAATATTTCCTTTTTGTACATTTTTTACCAAAAAAAAAAAAAAAAAAGGTAGATACTGCAGCTTTAATATAAATAACACTGTAATTTTTGGGTGAAGTATTCATTTAATCTTCATCTAGAAAACCAGCCACTGAAAGTCTGTAAGTCTTGTGTGATTCTCAAAACATTCAAGTTGGGCTGGGATATAGGCCTGCAGCGGCGTGTGTTTGTGTATGTATGCGTGTGAATTCTCTCACCGCAGTACGCAGCAGAGCACCATGAGATGAGTGGGCACATTGGCGGGGTTCAGCATGGCTGGAGTATCAGACCTCATGCAGGCCAGGAAAGCCCTTATGCGCCGGTTCTTGTCCTCCACGGCCTTGCCCAACCACAGCTTCTTCAGGTTGGGGCAGGTCCACTCGCGGAAGGAAAGAGCCTCCACCAGCTCGGGGGTGTGTGGAGATTTACCCTTGTAGGCTGCCCACTCTTTTATAATAACAGGCTGATCTGTGATTAGATGGAACAGGCAACTAGAGACGGTTGGATTTCTGTGGCTGCTGGTGTATATTTACTGCAGTCATTTCTGCCTTGTGCAAGGTCGCTTTTATAAAATGGCTACAATCATGTTACACCTACAGAAGTAGAAAGGCACTAATGAATACAATTATAAATAGATTTATTTATAAAGCTTGTGCAAAACAAACCTGCACACTGATTTCTAGCCATCACAAACAATATCTTTTCAAATACTTTCAACACAATACCATTTGAACATAGCAGCACATTAAAAAAAAACTATAAGACAACCAGCTTTCCGTATTTAAGCATATGAAACTTGGGATGTTTAGTGGGATACATGAGGTCTTAGTGCAGTTTGTTTAATGTTTAATGAGGCTTTCTGCTAAGAGCAAGCAGGGCACCAGTGTCTCTTTGTTTATGTTGTTACAGTAGCCTAAAATACTGCCTTCTGAATGGCCAGAAGCACTCAAATGACATGGTTTCTGTCTTTTGTCAAATTAAATATTAAATGTATTTGCTGGTTTAAAAAAAGGGGGATTTGGTGTGGAATGCCTGCGCTTAGAGGACATGGTTAACAACTGTCATTGCTTTTTCCTTTACAGACAATCATTGTAATCCAGGAAAAGCCAGAGGAGGGCCAGCCTATGTTGAGGTCTGTGCTGTTTGACTATCATTATAAACGAGTACACGGGTACAATTCTTCCCAACCCTTATCCACCATTTCTGAGGTCACTACGATGGCACTGAGCTCTGTACAGTAACGGATTTCCCATCAGACTTACAAATGTATTTCTAAAACATTTTACTTAATATTATTAACGTTTATAACAATTTATAACAGACGCATAGTACAGCCAACCTACTCTGTGTAAAGATCTGTACATTTATTTACATTGTAGACAGCCACTTTAATAGGAACACCTGTATATCAGCTTTCATGCAGTTATCCAATCAGCCAATCATGTGGAAGCAGTGCGGTGCATAAAATCATGCAGATACAGGTTAGGAGCTTCAGATAAATGTTCACATCAAGCTTCAGAATGGGGGGGGGGAAAGTGTGATATGTGTGACGTTGATCGCTGCATGGTTGTTAGTACCAGAAGGGCCGGTTTGAGTATTTCAGAGACTGGTGATCTCCTGGGATTTTCACACACGACAGTCTCTAAAGTTCACACAGAATGGTGCGACAAACAAAAAAACATCCTGTGTGCCGAGGGTCTGCAGGCGGAAACTCCTTGATGATGAGAGAGATCAGAGGAGAATGACCAGACCGGTCTGAGCCGACAGGAATTCTGGGTCCGTCCAGGATTTTGTGATGGAAGAAATGAACGCAAAATCAAGCAAAACTCCACAATTTTTGGAGGCGGTTGCGATTTTTCAAAATGACTGCAGATTTTCTACAGATTTGGGCCAAGACGCGTCACGTGATGTCATCACAACGCGTGTTCAACCAAAGCCCTCTGAGTCACCTGCGTCAAACCTGAGCTAAATGGTCTCATTTACCAATAAACATCACTGTGGAAAAAACGTGCAATTCTATTACTTTTCCAAAAAAAAAAAAAAAAAAAAAAGCACAAAAAACCTCCACAAATTGCATTGCAAAATTCTGAAAAAACCTGCAGCTAAATCAAGCATTTTCGGCACCAACCATCACAAAACAAAACTCCTCAAAATCCTGTACAGACTGTATACACTAACTCAATCACTCTTAACAATGGTGGTCATTCGTAAAGCACCTCAGTATGCACATCAAACCGTGAGGTGGATGAGCTACAACGGCAGAAGACCACATCAGGTTCGACTCCTGTCGGCCAAGAACAACAATCTGAGGCCATCGTGGGCACAGACGCACTGAAACTGGACAGATGAAGAGCAGAAAAGTTGGTCCACCAGGTGATTACTTTTTTTTCTTTTCTTGCATGAATGAGCAGATGTATCCCAAGAGAGCAGCAGTTTCTGAAATACTCAAACCAGCCCAAACCCTTGACCTGTATGTATCTGTATATGCATTGCACTGCGGTCACATGACTGGCACACACACATATACATACACAGCTTAACATTCTCAATGAAAATGAGCAGTAGTAATTGGAGTATAGTTATGCAAATTGCTCTTAGCCTTCACTAGCTTTTCAGTGCAATGTAGAAGCAGCATTTTCTGTTTTTGTTTTTTTAATACTGTTAAAAAACTACAATTAACCTAACCATTTTCGTGCCATCATTCCTTCTATGCGTGTCTACAATACACCAAAATAAGTCTACAATATACCAGCACCGGTCTAAACCGGATCCGGGCAACGTCTGGGCTACATTAGAACATTGCTGACGAGAGCAAAGAAAGATGGGTAATTAATTCTATTTGCCTATGTTCACAATGTATGATTTTGTTCATGCTACTTACATTCAGGGAGGCGATTTCTCCTCATTGCAAGCCTCTCTGCTTTCTTCTTGGCCTCGGCCAGGCTGAAGAGCACACCATAAACATACTGGCGGACTGGCCGGTACAGCTGCACGGCGGATGGCAGCTCCTTATTAGCTTCATCTTCAATTGCAACTGACAACTTAATCTCTCCCTGCAGGTAGGGATGAAAAACCAAGCTGGCAATCACTTGTGAGAGAACTTGACAACAACCGTGTTTACAACTACATGAGGATTCATCAGTTTTTAATTCTCATAAAGCTCACAGCTATAAAATCTACACAAGCTACTGTATATATTTAAAGCTCATAGGTGATGTTACAGCCTGGAAACCAACCTTAGTGAGGATGTGGTAGATGTAAGGGTGCATGAGACCCTTCTTGTGTCTGTGTTCGGCTACTCGTAGCACCTCTGGTGCCACCGAAGGCAAAGGAGGCGTGGTGATATCCATGTGGTTTCTGGTTGGCATTGAGAGCAGTGACGGGATATGGGCATTGACTCCATGATGACCTCCGACCTCCGTGCTTTGACCCACAGGGGAAATCACAGAAGGGTCAGGCTGAATGGAGAGGATGAAAAGACCGTTATGTGAGAAGGAAATAACATTACCACATTATAAGCATCTCAACTATGGCGCATTTGCTACTGGGAGTGTACATCACCTACTTTATTTTGGTCCTCCAGGTCTCCTTCTGGCACGCTGTTCACCTCCCTTTTTTTATCCCATCCTTTATGGTCACTTACATGACTGAAAAAAAGATAAGAATCAAAACACTATCAAATCTGAAAAGAGTAGAAATAAAAATGTGGCGAGTTTTTTAAACTTCATAAATGGCCCCGTAGTCAGCAACGTAATCCACCTGGTGTGGTTTACAGTGTTGTGGAAAAAATTGGGGTTGGCACAAGAATAATGTTTATATCATGCCATGGGAAATCCCTCAGTTTTATTTGCAGGTGACAAAGAATTAGATTCAAACTAGTATAATAACAGGCAGGCAAATTACTCTCAAAAGGTCATCTAATATGTTTTGAACATTAGACATTTACAGACTTAATATTATTACTACTACTACTGTTATTCTATCTTTTCTTCTTCTTCTGGCTAGGGTGTCTATGGCAGCCCATAGAACTGTCTGGTAAAATGTTGTGAAATTTGGCACACTGATTGGAGAGGGTCTAAGGAACATTCTGACCAAATCTGGGTCAAGTACTGCCAACGCTCTAGCACCACCATCGGGTCAAATTTGGGCCTAATTTGAAAGCACGTTTATGGTCATAACTTTCGAACCGTGTCCAAAATTGAAAAGCCCTAGACTCCCTAGGTCGAGACGAGTCGACATCACTTTCCACCTAATTAGATTTTCCGCCATCTTGGAAAAAGTTTTTTCATTTCTCCTCCTACAAATTTTGTCCAATCACCACCAAATTTGGCACCCTTCATCTTCAGAGTAAGCTTCACAAAAGGTGCCAAAAGAATTTTGAATATTCCAAACGGTTTGGGCCAAAGAATCTGACTGCGCAGCCACCAAACAGGAAGTGAGGCCTATGGTTATGGCTCTCCTTTCCTGCGATTGCTTATGCAACAATTGTAGCATGCCTGTGAATGTGCGGCGCCCAGAATCTGGGTGCTTGGCCCCCGGAAAATGCTTCTTGCAGCTTTTATTATTATTATTTTCCTTCTGATAATATACTTGGTCCTTTCTGTAGATAAGTCATGAATGCAATACTGACACACTAGAGCTCTGGGATTTGTGTACTGGAGAGAAAAGTTAACTAAATGGTTTGTACCACAAGTGTGAATGCCTCTGCATTAACCATTAAAATCAGAAAATATGTTAATAAAAAAAATAAAAAAAAGTTAGGACAACAGCACTAATAGATGTATAAATGAGATTACTAGCCAAACAATGGCATTTATAGCATGTTTGATGATTTCAGATTGCATCATTTCATCACCCATTTATTTGTATGATGTTAAATGATCAAAGCAAGAGGAATACATTTGCCTTCTGATTTTGCTTTCCTCCCAGAAACATGCTATTTAAAGAGTACAAACAGTGACTGGATTGCCGGGCATTATGTTCGACCACGTTGTGCCAAAAAACACATTCGGCAGAAAAAGAGGGCTGGACTGTTTACTAAAGACTGAGAGCTTTTTCTTTCTGTGCAAAACATACTGTTTTAGGACGCCAAAAACAGTACTGTTCGATTTTAACAATGTACTGTTAGCAAATAGTATTTGATAAAAGCAGCAGGAGGTCAAGTAAACTAAAATAGATCTAGTATCGGTTTGAAGAACACTTCTGTTTTCACAGATGATCAAATTCTTACTGCTCCTTATCAGTTGGCACAATAATGAATTCCTATCTCTAAAGCAAAAGCACAAAATAACACCGTCTATGATATTCGCAGAAAGCTATTTGCAGTGGCGGGTTTCTCAGACATCTCACTACTCACTTGGCAGTGGGGCCCGTGTTCTCCTCGTTCTCGGACGACGAGGAAGTGGACGAGGCGTTGAAGAAGGCTGGCTCTGCATGGTTTGGAGAAGCCCTCTCGTACAGCGGCGTGTGCGGCTTGCCTTCGTGCGGAATGTTGCTGAAGCTATTCTGATCGGACGACCCTTTAGCCGCCAGCCCAGAGGAGTTCTGCTGGCTCTGAGAACGAAGAGGAGGGAAAAAAAAAAAAAAAAAAGACAGCAGCGTCATTCACTCTGGCAATTTGAAGGTTATTTTGAATAGCCCAAAGCTCTGTACTCGTTATAAATCGATGTTCAATGCTTCTCAATTAATAAAATCCTGTATCTTAGCTACAGCATGTGCAACAAGTGCAAGCCTGGGTTTACAACAACGGCAAATAGTCTCTCTGGACCTGGTAAAGACCCTGTCCTTTCTGAATTATGTGGAAGATTTGCTCCTTGCTTGTGGGTTCTCTGTTGAGCAGGAGCATGTCAAACGCATATTTAACGTGCACTTACTAAACTATTCCTTTGTCTCACCATCCAATAAGTTTAAACTTGGGACCAAAATACACTTGGTAATATTTTATCGTGGATTTTCTTTGAATCAATAACTCCCTAAGCTCCACTCCAAGAGAAAACTACTTTATTGACCATGTACTAGTAGGGAATCTCTCAATATCTGCATATGCCCTATTGTTTTTGCAATTCTAACCATTTACTGTGTTCCCAACACTCTTCATCATGAAAAGCAAGCCTGGCTTGTGTCCTGCCCCCAAAAGCCGCAAACATTAACTAACCAAGCATACCGTAGTCGTTACACAAAGTGCCATTTTTTGGAAAAGTGTCCAATTTCAAAAAGATAAGTGATGATTATGGTTTTATTATGGATGTTTGACACTGCCCTGTTGAGCAACTTTTGAGAAAAGAAGGAAAAAAAATTAGAACCATTAGTCTAACGATTGATTGTGCTGTCAAGAATGATGGCTGCTGTCTCCTGTGTGAACTCACACTCATCGCTTAGGATCAGATATATGTAGGTGGGGCATGAGCGTAGCACTCACCACAGGCTGCTGAGGGAGGGAGGGCTGCGGAATGTTGGGCATTGGTGGATGTGCATACGGTGGCACAGTTTCAGGGACTCCAAGCCACTTTGGTCTGGCTGCAGGAACACAGAAGAAAAATATGCAGTAGTATGTATTCAAATGCAAGACCTTATTCCCACTGCGAATTAGAGTGGTGCTTGAAAGTTTGTGAACCCTTTAGAAATTTTCTACATATTTGCATAAATATGACCTAAAACAACATCAGATTTTCACAGAAGACCTCGACGTGAACAAAGAGGACCCAATTAAACAAACGAGACAAAAAGGCTATACTAAAATGATCCAATATTACAACCGAGTGGCAAAAGTATGTGAACCTCTAGGATTAGCAGCTACTTTGAAGGTGAAATTAGCTTGAGTGAGTGAGTCAGGAATGAGTCAGGTGTTTTCAATCAATGGGACGACAATCAGGGGTGAGTGAGCGCCCTGTTTTCTTTAAAGAACGGGGATCTATCGAGGTCGGATCTTCACAACACGTTTGTGGAAGTGTATCATGGCACGCACAAAGGAGATTTCTGAGGACCTCAGAAAAAAAAAAAAAAAAAAAAGAGTTGTTGATGCTCATCTGGCTGGAAGCGGTTATAAAAAAAATTTAAAAAACTCTAAAGAGTTTGGACTCCACCAATCCAGTCAGACAGACTTTGTACAAATGGAGGAAATTCAAGACCATTGTTACCCTCCCCCAGGAGTCTGGACCAACAAAGATCACTCCAAGAGCAAGACGTGTAACAGACCACGAGGTCACAAAAGAACATTTTGGTTTAAATGAGAAGGGTTATGTTTGGACACAGGAAAACACCGCATTCCAGCATCCCATTTGTGAAACATGGTGGTGGTAGTCTCCTGGTTTGGGCTTGTTTTGATGCATCTGGGCCAGGACGGCTTGCCATCGTTGATGGAGCAGTGAATTCTGAATGATCAGGTTCTGAAACTGTATAATTCATCCTTTCAGAGCCAGGTCTACTTATTTAGAAAAAAGAATTCAGTTACCAATGTACCTCATAGTAAACACTAAAACTTGGCTCGTTCTATAGGTCATGTGCTGTTTACGATACGCCTGAGAGAGCAGTTACTTTACAGCATATAACTGATGCACGGGCACTGCCGCTTGAACAGACAGTCACTGTAAGAACAAACCAGGTGACAGCATCTAAAAGACAAAGCCTTTTCGAGACGTTTTGCCCTTGCATCTGGTACACAGTAACTGCGTGAGTCACAGATAAAGTTACTTTATTCTAATAACACTTTGGGATGCAGCCTCAATGTTTATTACTTGGCAAGAAAAGCCATGAGATTAATGTGTGCGGCACAGGACAGTGCAAAACAACACGTTATGAAATTCTACTACGAGCAGTACATTTTTTCATCAGAATTACAAAATGTTACACCCAACAGCTTTAAACAAAGATTTAGATTTGAGAATTATTAAGCATGTTATAAAATTTTTTTTTTTTTTAAAAATCAACACATACTAATATAATACATAAACATTGCAAAATTAAAAACCCAAATACATGCGAGATTTAAACAGTGCTGAGAACTTATCAGGGTCGTTCTACAACTTGCAACAGATTGCAATTTGGAAACCAAGATCAAATTAATATTATTTAATACATTCTTTAATGTCCCTTTATGAAGAAACTGCTCAAATTGTTTGTGTTCTCCGCTGCATATTTTTTCCTCCACACTAGCAACTTTGTTGCAAGAAGCCATTCTGAAGAGGCCTATTTGTATGCATGGGGCATAGCAGCCATTCCAAAGTGCACACAAGGTCTGGGGGCTAGTGGGAAAATTTCAAGCATTACTGAGAGGTCTGAGGCTGGAAGGCTGCTTAGAAAGACAGAGCCTGTCTGTCCAACCTGGACTCGAGCAAGCCACAAAAAAAAAAAAAAAAAAAAAACAACAAAAAACAAGACTGGAACAAGCACTGTGAGGAAAGAAATGGTCGGAAATTATAGTAAACACAAGCTTACCTATATAAGAGGAGGACTGCGGGGGCTTACTGGCAGCTGAGTAATACTCCACTGCCTTCTTGAAGCGTATAAGTTTGTCATCAGTCCTGGACTGGAAACAGCAAAGAAAAAAAGTTGATCAAAATGTTTAAAATTCCCAAAAAGAGATGCTAGATAAACAGGTGAGCTTACCTGGGAGTGCTTGAATATGTCTTTAGCGATGCCTTCCAGGTCATTGACATCCTGCAAGTTGCGCACATACTCTGCCACAGCCCTTATCACGACATCACAGGGAGGAAGTACCAGCTGATGGGCTCGGACCTAAGGCGAAACCAACCACCTGTCAGATCTCCAGACCGTTGTCTTGCCATGACGGCGACAGGGCAAAACATTCGAGTCTTGAATCATTCATCACTAGTCCTCATTCTCACTGAACCAGTAAAAGCATCAGCCAGGAGAGAGAACATTGAAGAAAACCACAGAAAAACATGACCAAAGGTTTAACTACTGCACATACACCGAATCCCTTACGCAATGGCTCACATACATATTCACCTCCGCTGACCTATATGTAGTATTATATCCAGGAACTGAAATGTACTTAATAGGGATTACAGCTCATCTGCCAAACCTTTGATTGATGAAAAAAAATCAACAGTTTGCAAAATTATTTAGGAATTTTTTTTTTAGAAAATAAAATCAATAAAACCTAAGTAGGAGTTGTGACTGCTTATGTTACCTCATTATAGTGAAACCCCTAAATGAGGGAATAATAAAGCCCCTAAATAATGCAATCAGTTAACATCAGAAGTCACATAATGCGTGTCGTACGATTTCGATAGAGATACACCAGTTCCTGGAAGAACCCTCAATCAGAACTGAGAAAACCAAGAAGCAATCAAAACAAAGTTCAGGAAAACTATCAGTTAGGGTTTGGCTATAAATAAACATCCCAAAGAATATGGCACGGCCATGAATCTGCTTAAAGGAGACTGTCCACCAAAAGTCAGGGACTGGGCAAGGAGAAGCAAATGAGACGCAAACAAGAGGCCATTTCAATCCTCTGGGCTATTTTGTGTTGATTCATGATACTTAATCTCAAGAAGTTCACTTCAGTTCCAGGTTGAAGCAATACAAAATGTAGAAAGGTTCAAGGGGGCAAATAGTTATGCAAGGCACTTAAAGACATTGTTTTTAAGATTAAAAGAGACACTAGGGTTTAGGGCTAAACAAGCAGATAAGGTTAAAGTGATTTCACACAGTCCTAAATTACTCGCCAGACCTCATTTCAACCTGGTTGCCAAGGAACCTGAGCTCGCTGCCGCAGGAATCTCAAGCAAGTACGAGTCTTACTTTCAAACACTTTTAAACTCTTACGGAAGCTCACTTGGCCTTTGATTGCATGCAGGGACCGTGCACGCAAAAATCGTTTATATTCACAGAATAAAACAGGAAACAAAAACAAGACCGTGAACAGACATACCCTTGTTTTTGAGCGGATGATTACAGTACCTTCAGGGATGCTAAAGGGTGCTCTGGGCCGAGTAAACTCCAATGAAAGGCAGCAAGATCCTCATCAGGCAAAATGTGATTCCCTGCAAACAAACAACACACGGGCACATTTTAAACGAGGGGCAGATGCCGAACGCTTTGTTCACAGAAATCACTCACGTCAAGTTTTCTTGTGCTCATGTAGTGACTTGCTATTGTCACTCGTGCGAGTACGTGGTCCAGGGGTTTAGCAATTCTAAGTTCCATATTTGTGCATCAAAAACTAACTACAGGTAGGAACTAAAGTTGGTTTTGCCAGGGGAACTGAAAAAAAAAAAAAATCGGACTAGATGTGCCAAGCAATCTGTCCAAGGAATCATTTGGATTTGTATACCTCATTTGCATAGAAAATTGAAGCCAAATATCACTTGTAACACTGGTGTCAATTTGTTGTTTACCGCGGTCACTGAAATCGTGGTGCCGTGTCACTCACGTATATAGAAAATAAACGGTCGCTTTGTCGCTGACTAGTGTGAACGTAGCGTAACATGAATAAACTGTTAGCCTCAGATCCCACTACAGCGAAAAAAAGTCAAACTCATTCCAACTAACTCTAATTTCACGAACATACGGCTTACCTAAGAGTGAAGCAAAAATGACAAAGCGATTTGGATTGAGATCCAGCTGCTTGGCAACTTCGTGCATCAGGTACTGGCTGGTGGTGAGGCTCTTGCCATTGCGGCTGAGTTTTAGGGCGTGGGCACTGAAGTAGTACGGGATGTTGCACAGAGCATAATCGGAATCATAGGCTACCAAGCCGTGGAACCCGTTCTCTCTATATAAGGCAATTACTTCCTGGTGATGATCCTCGACGCTCTGCACAACCTGGGGAAACAAACAAACACTACTAGAAATATTCTAACCTAGAATGTGGACATGTACTTTTACAATCCTAAAATCATTACTAGCATTACGTTCAGAAATTCACAGCAAATATGTCCAGAGAATTCCATTAACATCCCACAGTATCACACATCAACCAACATTAATATGTGAACAGATATTTCTTACTCCATTATATTGACCAAACGTAATAATTCAACAGTGAGCGCTATCTTCAGTGGCATCCAATATTTATTTCATAATTAAATTCCAGGTTGACTTATTAGCTTAAACTTTATTCATCGACATGTTACATTTATTCACTTAGCAGACGCTTTTATCCAAAGCGACTTACAAATGAGAAAGATACAAGCATTGACATGTTGGTCTAGTTTCACTTTGGTTAATGGTTTCCGGCAATACCCACAATGCCCTTCAACTACTCCCTGATAGAAATGACAGTGGGATTTAGCCCTCGCTTCATCTCGAACCGGAGAGAGAGATTCAGCAGTGCTTCAGACCTGTAGTTTGTCCAGCTCGCACCTTTTCCTCTGTACACTCTGCTCAAATAGATCAGCTTCCAAAGCTTCAACATTCGTGCTAATACTGCCATCATCACCTTCATGCTTATTGATCGCCAACTAGGCGAGCCAAGTCTCTGCTGTAGCTTAGAGCAACTGTTTTGTATAGCTATACTGCACTCGGGATCTTCGAACACAACATTAGATTTCTCTTTACTATGACACTGAAAAATGGTGAGGGACAAAAGAAGCTTGCACTTTTATTCTTAGGAGACACCGTGAAACCTGACCATTATCTCTTATGTCTGAGGTCGCTGAAATATTTTCTATTAAACACTTCTCACTGGAATATTAATAATAATAATAATAATAATAATACAGCATCAGCCAATAAATTAGCACAAGAATCACTAGCACACAACCAATTTCATTATAAACACTAAGCTTGTGCAACATAATGAATGAATCATCCCTACATGGCATTAAACTGCCTCTATATCCAGTGATGTTTGCCCTGATTATTTATATATAACATTACCAGACCTGCCGAACGTTTGCGTATGTATTTTGTGTAGGAGCTTGGCAATTTAACATCAGAGTACGCTAGTACGAGCTACCACTTAAAATATGCCAAAGAGCCGTCCTATTCTCCCCAAATAAAAACAGCAGACGAGCAAATCTACATACGACTCTGAAATGATCTGCGCTGGTGTTTTGTCTGCTTCAGTACTGACGGTACCTTTCCCCTAATCTCACGCTCCCTTGCTTTCGGTGATGGAAAACTGAGAACGTTTCGAGTTCATTAATGTGAAATAAAACCTATCAAGTAGGTTCGAATGACCTAAATTTAGACAATGGTAACTAAATGTATCCCAGGTAAGTATATTTATTAGGGAAGCCATAAAAAAATACGTTTTTGGGGGGCTGAAAGAGAAAAGATTACCCAGGCCTACAACAAAGTGTCAAATCGAACACTTAACTAACAAATAATATTAATAATGTAAAATGTACTGTAATGTTAACAATGTAAAAAAAATAATGCAAATCCACCACAGCTGCGATTTCACGATTAGTGGTGACTGCAAGCAGTTCCTGACCGTACAGCTGATTACACTACATCCTCCCCCACTCTCGCTTAAATGTGAAAGGGTGCAAATGCTCTGTTTTGCGGGCTTTTTAGGCTTTCGGGCAGTTAAATCTCTTATCACTAAATATATTTTTAACGGTACATCAAGAGCAGAGAAAAAGCAATATCTCACAAGCCTAACAAACACTTTGAATATGTTTCAAGATGGAAGTTTCCTTTAATACCCAAGCACTTTGATCATTACTAAATCATTACTAAATCTCACTAGATTCAAAGTGTAGTGTAAAGAAAGAGGACAGTGCTTGTTTATTTTTAAAGACAACAGCACGGTTGGGATTGTATGACTCCTCAACCATTTCAGGGAAAGGCTCACGAGCTCCATCAGGGCCTGTTTGCTGTGTGGCTCTGAAACACAGCTCATGTGATGTACATCTGCTTGACCTATCAGAGTGCAGGGTTTCCTATCGTGCTGACGTAAAAACTCCAGGGAGTAGCCTATCAGAGCACGACAGAGGCGGGGCAACCCAGACAGCCTAATGCTAAAATGACATCCCCACAATTTAGTCTGATTCATTTGGTCTCTCTGTGAAGCGACTTATCTCAGTTTGAAAGTACACGAAAAATAGTGACACGCCAACTATAAAACGCCTTTAAGTTAAGTTTAGAGACAAACTGACCAATTCTTTGAGGTAATTTGCAAATGGGAACAAATTTTTTTTATTATTATTTATTTATCTGGAAAGAGAAAAAGAAAGTAAAGTCAATAAATATTAAGTTGTAATTAAATAAACTGTCGTTTACTCTGAATGTCAAGGAGAACGTGAAAGCATTCATACACTTAGATATGTAACTTCAGCAGGCTAAACAAGGCCCGGAATGCTAGCATGTTCTGAGGCCAGGTTAACTTAGCCAGCTTATCATTTCAGCTAACTGACAGCTTGGACTTTTGACAGTTGTAATGATTTGGGAGGGTGAAGCACTCTCGAACTGGATTTACCGAACATTTATGAAACAGAATAATGAAGACCGTGCTTTTAAACGTTTAATAGTGTGCTTGAACGCAGCCTAAACGACAAGTTCAACAGCTGAAGAGCTACTAGCTAATATGTCCAATATATGAGCAGAGTAGAAGAGGCGGTTTAATTCGGAGTAAAATAAAAGCAGTTAGTGTGGTCTGTAACTGACTTGGCATTGCTCGAATTTGATTTTTCTCAGGGGAATAAATGTCATGTGTGTGCTGACAAGTTATCTGTCAGAAGACAATGTTGTGAAAACCTGTTAACAAGTTTGCTACTAGTAGCTTCTACCAGTACACGGCTATAGCTAGTTTGCTAACTAACCTGGGAGTTTATGAGGAGAACCTAGTAAAGCTGGATTAATGAACATTATGCGGTGTTTCTCAGTCAAATTCGATCAAATTCAAACTCGTTCGCTTCTCCAAGGGAAAACTGTACACAAAGGTACCATGTAAGTAAACCAGCTTTCCTCCGGTTAAGTGACGCTAATGGTAGCTAACTTACTTCAATCCGGAACCTGAGGAGCGCCAGGCGGATGCAGTGTGCCATACACACGGGCGGCAGGAACCAGACTTTGGGTGGCGGGGTGCCCTTGTTCTGGACGTGGCTGATAATCTGCTGCGCCGTCTGCCGCTCGTTCACCTGCCGCTTGACCCACTCGTGCAGGCGGCCCTTCTCGAGCGCGCCGTTGAAGCACACCTGCAGCTGGATGTTACCGCTGAAGCAGGCCTTGGCCAGCGCAGCCAGGTAGCCGAGCATGTGGTTCCACTGGCCGCCGCCGACCCAGTCGGTGTAGAAGCCGCCGTAGAGCCGGTGCACGCAGTTCTCCGCGTCCACTAGCAAGCGCAGCGGGCCCTGCGGCGGCCTCTGCCTGCCGCCTCCCACCAAACTCCCCCGCGCCAGCTTCTGCAGCTCCACCGGCACCACGGAGCTCGGGCAGTGCTTCTCGATGTACTCCTGAAAGCCTTGCACACCCATGACTGCTCTCTGTTGAGGGGGGATACTTAAAACTAGGGCTGTAAAGATGCAAGTTGGAAAAGCGAGGAGTTTCAAGCAGCCTCTGCTTCACTCTCGCCTACGCTGGGGGGTGGGAAAAAAAAACAACCCCAAAACAAATATTGCCAAGGCTGGAACTGATGAGTCCGAAATGAATCAAATCGTGTTTCTTAGAAATGCATTTGTTGTTATTTTTGGTGAGTTGTGGGGGTATTTTGGTTCATGGCCGTTGGCCGCCATGTGCAGTCCTATGGAGCCATGTCTGTGGTCTGGAGTGCAGTGAGCTGAGTGGAGAGACGGAGCGCGGTGACGCAACACGAGGGGGCGGGGTCTAATCCAATACGTCACGAGGGACCAATCTCAAACGGCGCCCTATTCCCTTTACCAGTACACTTTACATGCTATAAAATAATAGCTTCGTCCACACCCAATATAGTGCACTATGCGTCAAATTGGGAAATGCAAACTGAAAAAGCGGTCCTGAAACTTTCCCTGACTCCGGTACATGTGGCTCTTCCTTTCAGAAGAGAGTTCAGTTGTCAGTCTGTTAATGTAGTTCTTGCACAAGCATTATGTTATCAGTAGAAACGTCATTCTGCCTTGTACATTAGGCAGCGCCTGGGCTGTTAACAGGACACCAAGTGTATAAGCGTGCTTAATAACGCTGTTATCAATATTATTTATATATATATATATATATATACAGAAAGTGTTTTCAATGTGTGTTTTTCGTTATTTGTAAATATGTAAACTTGTTAGCTAGGACATTTTATTTATACGGAGAATTTCCAGACGTAGACAACTCTGGGAACGTGTAATAAACAAATTGTTATTTCTTGTGAATCGACAGATGGCGCCAAAGCTCTGTTTGGAAATCCCAGTTTACTGGGTTCTACACAGGTTCTGGAGCCGAGGCGGGGACACCCTGGACACGGTGCCAACCCATCGCAGGGCACAATCGCACACACATTCACACACCACGCACAATTTAGAGATGTCAATCATCAACACGTGTCTTTGGACCTGGGGAGGAAAGCCCCGAAGCACATGGAGAACATGCAAACTTCACACACACACACACACACACACACACACACACACACACACACACAGGGAGGAGGTGGGATTTGAACCCTCAACCCCAGCGGTGCTAGCAAATGTGCTAACCACTAAGCCGAGACCTGAAGTCTGTATTTGCTTCTGAACAATGCGGTGACTCCTCTATTCCTAAAACATGGCTACACACCACTGCACACTGATGATATATACTCACTTGGTCACTTTCAGTAACCATTCGCAGTGGATCCTGGGTCTATCCTGGGAAGACTGAGTATAATGTGGAAATACACCATGCATACACACACTCACATACTGTACAGTGCCCTCCACTAATATTGGCACCCTTGGTAAATATGAGCAAAGAAGGCTGTGAAAAATTGTCTTTATTGTTTAACCTTTTGATCTTTTGCTTAAAAAATTCACAAAATTTCTCTGCTTTCATGGATATCAAACTATTGCAAACACAACACAGGTTTATAATTTAAAAAAAAAAACTTTGTTAAATATAGGTGTGCAACAATTATTGGCACCCTTTTAGTCAGTAATTTGACTACCTCCCTTTGCCAAGATAACAGCTCTGAGTCTTCTCCTATAACGCCTGATGAGGTTGGAGAATACATGGCAAGGGATCTGAGACCGTTCCTCCATACAGAATCTCTTCAGATTTCGAGGTCCACGCTGGTGGACTCTCCTCTTCAGTTCACCCCACAGGTTTTCTATGGGGTTCAGGTCAGGGGACTGGGATGGTCATGGCAGGACCTTGATTTTGTGGTCAGTAAACCATTTTTGTGTTGATTTTGATGTACATTTTGGATAACTGTCCTGCTGGAAGAATCAACCACGGCCCATTTGAAGCTTTCTGGCAGAGGCAGTGATGCCATGATGCCATGTATCCTTATCCTAACAAAATATCCATCCCCAAAACATTAAAGATCCACCTCCATATTTAACCGTGGGCATGAGGTACTTTTCCATATGGCTACCTCTCTGTGTGCTCCAAAACCACCTCTGGTGTTTATTACCAAAAAGCTCTATTTTGGTTTCATCTGCCCACAGAACCCGATCCCATTTGAAGGTCCAGTAGTGTCTGCAAACTGAACACGCTCGAGTTTGTTTTTGGATGAGAGTAGAGGCTTTTTTTCTTGAAACCCTTCCAAACAACTTGTGGTGATGTAGGTGACTTCGGATTGTAGTTTTGGAGACTTTCTGACCCCAAGACACAACTAACATCTGCAGTTCTCCAGCTGTGATCCTTGGAGATTTTTTGGCCACTCGAACCGTCCTCTTCACAGTGTGTTGAGACGATATAGACACGCGTCCAATTCCAGGTTGATTCATAAAATTTCCAGTGGACTGGAACTTCTTAATTATTGCCCTGATGGTGGAAATGGGCATTTTCAATGCTTGTGCTATTTTCTCAGAGCCATTTCAAATTTTGTGAAGCTCAACAACCTTTTGCCACACAGCAGTAATAAGGGAATATTCCTTGGTCTTACCCATTGTTATGAATGACTAAGGGAATTTGGCCTGTGTGTTACCTCATATTTATACGCCTGTGAAGCAGGAAGTTATGGTTGAACAATATACTGTTCCTAGTCACCCAGGTGTTCTAAAAAATGTAAAACATCAATGGGAATATACTTCACATATATTTTTTCATATGCATTCATAGGGGTACCAATAATTGTTGCACACCTATATTTTAAAAAGGTTTTTTTAATAAAAACGTGTTGTGTTTGCAATTGTTTGATATCCATGAGAGCAGAGTATTTTTGTGAATTCTTTTAACAAAAGATCAAAAGAAACAATAATGACAATTTTTCACAGACTTCTTTGCTCATATTTACCAAGGGTGCCAATATTAGTGGAGGGCTCTGTACTCATTTACAACAAGGGGCAATTTATCTTAACCAGTCCACCTATTTGGCGTGTTTTTCGGAGGTTGGAGGAAACCATAAAACACAGAGGAAACCCACGCAGACACAAGGAGAACATGCACTAAACTCCACACAGACAGGACCCTGAGCTCAGGATCGAATCAGGAAGCCTGGAGCTGTGAGTTGGCACCGTAAACCCAAATCTGTTCATTCAAATTGAGACCATGCAGATGTGTGTTTTGATGTTTGACAGTATTTTTAGTCCAGTCCTCCTCTGATAATGATTATGAGCAATGTGTTTAGCAGTTACACAGGCTGACATCATTACAGATAAAGTCTGAAAACAAGTTAGTTTACTTTATTCTGTTCAAGTTACAGTTGAGTGCAAAAGTCTGCGCTTCCCATTTACCAGTGTCTGGGTAAATATATAGATAGATAGATAGATAGATAGATAGATACTTACAGTTGAGGTCACAAGTTTACATATGCCTTGCAGAATGTAAATACTACTACTACTACTACTACTACTACTAATAATAATAATAATAATGAAAGGGGATCATAAAAATTACATTTTGTTTAGCATTATTTTGTCTTCTGGGAATATCTTATGTAGCATCTGAGGGGCAGTAATAAATGAAAAAAAATAAGAGCTTCAAACAATATTACAACAGTTTACACCGATCATCCTGTTCAAAAGTTTACATCCCCCTGGCACTTAATGTAGTGTGTTGCCATCTTGAACATCAGTGAATGTTTGCACCTTTTGTAATAGTCGTGTAAGAGTTGTGTCACTTGTCCTCAGTATGAAAAGATGGGTCTCAACATCATATAGCCGCTGTTGGAAAGAGGTCAAATATGCAGAAGATGCTGGAAAAGCAAAGAATGTGCAGGACCTGGAGGATTTTTCTGAAGAACAGTGGGCAGTTTAACTGCTCAGGATGAACAAGGGACTCGTGAAGAACTCTCACAAAACATAAACACAGTCGCTGATCATCCAGGTAACGACGCACGGTATTAATAATCAAGCGTGTGTAAACTTTTGAACTGGTTCATTTGTATAAATTCAGTTATTATTGTGTTTTGTGGACTAGATGTAAACATCTGTTATGTGAAGCTAAGCCTGCACACTGAGGCTAAGTGTGGCAGTGTTTTGCTACTGTTCAAAACCATAGGGATTGTTCCTGTGATGCATTTTTTTTTGACCACACCATATATTTATTTAGCAAAACAGGTTATATTTAGTCAAGCAATACATTATTTGATAGCCAGAAATTTGGCTGAAATTATACATATATATATATATATATATATATATATATATATATATATATATATATATATATATATATATATATATATATATACACACACACACACATATATATATATATATATAAAATGTGAAACTTGACAATAAAATTTAAAGAAACATATTTACAACACAGTGCATAGAAAGAGGGGGAAGAGAGAAAGAGAGTGTGTGAAATGTCATAAAATGTACAAAAGTATAGTATAGTATATTTCCCTACAATATACAGTAGCTTCCAGAACCATTTGTACTCCTAATAAAAATAAGCAGTATAAATGTATAAATGTATATATGTATATATACATATATATATTTTTAAAAGAATAACCAATGCAATAAGTACTATTTTGTGCTCAAATATACATTGTATATGTTTCGTTAAAAAAATATTTTTTTTCTTTTTCAAATGAAATGTTTTTAAGGCGAGACACTGCAGGTGAATAGGTGAAAATGTTTAATATGAAGATATTATCATGAAACTTTACCAATAAATTATATACATTATTACAGCAATTTTTTTTTTTGCATGAAGTTTTCTGAAAAAATACGTTTAGATATGTAAATAAGATACTCTCATTAAATATGCACTTATTCACATACATTTAAAAAGCAAAAATCTAGTTATTGAAAACAGTTATATTAAAAAGATGTATATTTCATTTTAACAAATGTATTTTTTTTTTACTTGTACTTTCCTTGCTTATTGAATTATTTCCGTACTATGGATAGCTGCTTACATCTTTTTAATCCTCTCTGCATGGAATTTCGGCGTTTTCATCTCTGTGTTTTTACTGTGTTGAGGTCTCTGTTGTAAAGTAGCGGAGCATGCCACGTGACGCATTTCGGCGAATCACATCTCCAGAAGTAAACTTTAAACTTCCATAGCCAATGAAATTCTGTCTCTTGGTTTAGAACAGCCTGTAGTTTCTCAATATTGGTGAGCTCTAGAAAGGAAATGTCTTTTTTGCCTGCCGTGTCTCGCCTTAAGTGGTAATGTTTTTAACCACAAAACACCGGTTTCAAAATGACCAGCATCCTTAAAAACATTAATATTTTATGACGCTTGCCTTGGACAGAATAACACAAGACTGTCTTCCTATAATGTGTAAGAAAGGGTTATAAAAAGGTTGGAGGGATCATGCACCTCTCCTCTGTCTCTTTTGTGTTAGAAAATTGTTTCCAGGGTAACAGGCGACAAAAGGATTTTTCATGTAGGCAACCTCATATTTATACCCCAGGGAAACAGACCATGGCTACTGCGTTCACTGTGAAAGAGAGCATCTGAAAAAGAATAACAATTTGTTTGCATCTATTGAAAATATTTCTTAGGCTGTCGCTAATTTTGGTACATATAGTGCTGTGAAAAAGTATTTGCCCCCATCTTGATTTCTTCTGTTTGTATGTATATCTCATACTAAATAATTTTAGATCTTCAAACCAAATACAACATAAATCAAAGGCAACCCGAGTAAGCACATTACAGTTTTCATTTATTTATTATTTTTATTGAAGCAAAATAATCACCCATGTGAAAAACTAATTGCCCCATTAAACTTAAAATCTGGTTGTGCCACCTTTAGCAGTAATAACTGCAACCAAACGCTTCTGATAACTGGAGATCAGTCTTTCACTTACTTCTAGGACTAGGACTTACTCCAATACTTTGGATCGTTGTCTTGCTGCGTAATCCAGTTGCGCTTGAGTTTCAACTTACAGACTGAAGACCGGACATTCTCCTTTAGGATTTTCTGGTAGGGAGCAGAATTCATGTTTCCCTCAATCATTGCAAGTTGCCCAGGCCCTGAAGCAGTAAAGCATCCCCACACCATCACACTACCTCCACCATGCTTGACTGTAGTTATGATGATCTTTTTGTGAGATTCTGTATTTGATTTACGACAGATGTAACGGGACCCCTGTCTTCCAAACAGTTCCACTTTCAACTCATCAATACACAAGTCATTCTCCCAAAATATTTGAGAATCAGTAAGGTGTGTTTTGGCAGAATTCAGATGAGCCTTAATGTTCTTCTGGGTTAACAGTGGTTTTCACCTCACCATTTTTGCTCAGTGTCTTTCTGATAGTGGAGTCATGAACAGTGATTTTTATTGATGCAGGAGAGGCCTGTAGTTTTTCCTCGATGTTGTCCTTGTCTCTTTTGTGACTTCTTGGATGAGTCGTCACTGTGCTCTTGGAGGAATTTTGGAAGGTCGGCCACTTCTGGGAAGGTTCACTACTCTGCCGAGTTTTTCCATTTGGCAATAATGGCTCTCACTGTGGTTCTTTGGAGTCCCAGAGCCTTTGAAATAGCTTTGTGGGTGGCTATGGATCAGGTGGTAGAGCGGGTTGTCCACTAATCGTAGGGTCGGTGGTTCGATTCCCGGCCCACGTGACTCCACATGCCGAAGTGTCCTTGGGCAAGACACTGAACCCCAAGTTGCTCCCGGTGGCAAGTTAGCGCCTTGCATGGCAGCTCTGCTACCATTGGTGTGTGAGTGTGTGTGTGAATGGGTGAATGAGACACAGTGTAAAGCGCTTTGGAACCGCTAAGGTTAAAAAAGCGCTACATAAGTGCAGACCATTTACCATTACTTTGTAACCCTTCCCAGACTGATGTATTTCAATCATGTTCTTCCTCATCATTTATGGAATTACTTTCAATTCTGGCATAGTGTGTTAATGGGTATGAACTTTTAACCAACTTCATGCTGTTGAAAAAGTTCCATTTAAGTGTTGATTTGATTGGTTTGCAGTAATCAGACCTGGTTGCTGAACCCCATTATGAATGCAGTTTCATAGATTTGGGGAATTAGTAACTACGGGAGCAAATACATTTTCACACAGGCCCAGTTGGTAATGGATAAGTTTTTTGCTTCAATAAAAAAAAACATTATAATTTAAAAACTGCAGTTTGTGTTTACTCAGGTTGCCTTTGTTTTATCTTAGATTTTGTTTTAATTTCTGAAATAATTTAGTATGAGATAGACACCAAAAACAGAAGAAATCAGGACGGGGTAAATACTATTATTTAAAGAAAACAGTTCTACAGAGGGTGATTTTGGTTTGGACAATGATAAACAGCTTCTCCTATTGTTTACGTGGAAAAGCAGAATTATTGTGTGTAATGTGTATCCCCTACAGTCTTTATTTTTGCTCGTTTTGAGAAGGATGACCATAATTTTGAGGGGCACTGCTTATTATTCTCACTGAAATTCCGGCTACAACATCTGATGTCAAAAAAACGCGCACGTTCTGCTTAAGTGAAAAGAATAAACCCTACTATCTCAAGATGTAGTCAACTGTAGTCAATACATTTATTTATGCAATGGCACACTTGTACGCTGCTTGTGAAAGATGCTATAATCTTAATTTGAGACTAGTGCTAGTCTAACGATTTCTCCACCTAGTCTTGTATTTTATTGCTTTTTCCAGTGTTGCTTTAATAAATATGCATTATACATAGCTGAACGTGCCACATAATTGCACTAAATGCTTTACTTTTTGTTGCCTCACGTTGTTATTTTTTCTGACACACTTATAGAAGAACTGACAGAATAAAACAGATGTCACTAAAAAAGAGAAGACTGCCGGTATGAATCGGACTGAATGCACCACTGCTGTCCTTCCACAGACCCCTTAGCTGTCCAGAGATATGCGAAAATGGTGTGCCCTCTGAGCCAGCTCTTTGGCAAAGTCCTTTGCTTCCTGGATTGCCACTTTGTCAGGAAAGTGCAGCGCTGCTTTTTTGGTGGCTACTGCCAGTTGCTTGAGGAGAGCACACAAGTGGTTGCTTTTATACAGTAGTTCATGACTGTCCTGCATCTTCTGGGCTTCACAAAAAAGTGTGTCTATTAGCCTCTGGCCCGCCATGATAACCAGCTTACTGTGGGATATGAACTTCTCAGGGGGCTGTTGCTCCTCCAGGCTATTAACAAACACAGCAATGGCCTTCTTAATGGCCCCAAAATACAGACGGCAGTGGTCAGAAATAACGGGTCTAGGCGGTTGGCTTGTGCTGTCAGGGCATGTAGGCTCTGGTTTGGAGGCCTGAAAATTACAAGCATAAAGAAAACATTGAGACATTCCATTACAAAGTTGTGTGTGTGTGTGTGTGCGTGTGTGTGTGTGTGTGTGTGAGCACGCACACAGGATGGATGCAGTTGTAGTTAAGAAGGAAATAAGCAGTTGTGATGAAAGGGTTGACCTCCAACTTTAGCATCTACAGCAAATTTGTAAGCATTCAAGAATTACGTCCAGGGATCCTGCTGACTCTGATGTCTGTTCCTTTTCAGGACACAGAATTGGCACATATAAATGGATAAAATCATTACCTGTTCTCTCTCGTTTCCTCCATTTGTGTCCGATTTTATGTTGTTTTTTGCTTCACTTTGCTGTTGCTTTTCAAATTCTGTCTTGGCCTGTAAAAATGATGAGAGCAGACGAAATAAAAATATGCAAAGGTCAATGTCTAAGCATATAGAGCTGGATTTTTTAACTTGACAGACACCAGAGGTATTCATATCCAAACTCTTGAAACATTTTAGACAAGGCCTGTTTACCTGAAGTTTTACATAATCATCATCCCCCTCTGTATCCAGCAGTGGTTCGTTCTTGTCAAGGTTTTTTCTCACATGTGGTGGACTGGTGTTCTTTGGCATTTCTGGCTCTTTCGAGGAGTTTCTGAACAGAAGCTTGCTGTTGGCATTTATAATAGACACCAACCGTTTAATGTCTTCTGGCAAAGTGCGGGCCACCATGACAAAGCGCTCCAGCTGGTCTGAAGACTGCTGCTGCCCGAGATCCTGAGCCAGGGCATCCAGAGCCCAGCCCAAGCCACCAAGAGCATCCACAGATGTCTGCAGTATCAGTCCTGAGTCCTCCACGATAGAGAGCTGCTTCTGGAGCCTGGCCTGCAGGTTAGAGTCAGTGAGCCGCTGCGCATTACCTCGAATATCCAGAACAAAGTTGAGAAAGGACGTGACTGAGTTGGCCACATCCTCTGAGGCTGCACGGATCTCCTGGAGGTGCTGGTCCAGGTGCTCACGGCTTCTCCAGCGGCTACTTACGAAGTTCATGAGTTTGGGCACAGCCTGGCAAACTGTTTCCTGAAGTTGCAAAAGCCTTTGGGCTGTTTCCTCCGGGGACAGTGTGATCTCGCGCAGTGGCTCTGGTGAGGGGGAGGCCAGCAGCAGAGAGTCACAGGAGCTCCTGGAAGAGCTAGAGGTGGTGGAGGAGGTGGACACTGTGGAGTTCCGTTGGTTCTTGGAAAAAGGCACACCTCTGCCATTCTTCACCTCGTTTTCAATGGTTATTGCCCCCCTCTCCTGTAGTTCTCTGGACAAAATAATATTTCTGCCCCATAATGAACGTCCTCGAGGATGATCAGGCCTTGGTCCAGGTTTGCACCTGTATTCCAGAGGTTTAGAAACATTTTCAGAATCGCCTGGGTTTATAACTTTCTGATTTGGGAGTGTTAGTCCATTCAGAATGGGTTCTCTTTGCTTGAGGCTAGGTGGTACATCATAGATGCTTTCTTTCTCTGGTGGGGTGGAGTCTATCCTTTGTTGTGCTTTCTCACTACATTTTGGGAAGTCGTAGAGCAAGCCATCAGAGACTGCTGCGGGAAGAACACATTTTGGGGGCGTATCATAGAGCTCTTTTCCAGAATGTGCACCTTTGGACGAGATTGTGCCATAGAAACCACGTTCACTGATAGGTATTTCAGGCGCTACAGGCACATCATATATCTGCTCAAACTTCCGTGGGTTAGGCAAAGAGCTGTATTTGGAAAGCAACTTTAGGTGTTGCTCACTTTTGGAAGGAACAGGAATGTCATAATTGTGGTCTTTGGATGGTGTGGGTGGTACAGCATAAATCTGTAAAACATTAGGAGACTTTGTTACAATGGAAAGATTTTTGTATTACACTTGTAATATGCTACACGCGGTAAACCTTTGAGAAAACGTTGATTTTATTGCAGATATTTAAGACAAAATAGAACTGACTACTGTATTCTGCACATACATTTTTGCATGGTGTCCATATGCTGTTGTCCATGATTTCATATGTCTTCTGAATGTTAGTAGCTGGTGTAGGCCGTGTTGATAGTGGCTGTATTTATGGACAGATATAAATCGTTACTCATATTATTATTAGTCAATCATTAAGAGAAATAAAGTAGTGTATGAAAGTGTTTGTATAATAATATTGAATCATGTATTAACAGTAGTACACATTAACTTAATTGTTCCATTGAAAAAAGAGAGTCTTACTAGGCACAAAGTGCCTTTTCTCCCAAGGTTAGGAACAGCATACACATCTGCACTGGGACTGGAGCGATCACGAGCAATCAGCATCTTTAAAACACAAAACCAAATGTACATTTACATTTATGGCGTTCGACAGACGCTCTTATCCAGAGCCATTGACACAAGCGCTTTGAAGTCTCTACCAATAAATACATATTGATAGTGGTTCACTAGGTAACGGAGTAAGAATACCAGCAGTCTAAAAACCCTGTTTGGGAGGGAATACGGTAACAAAAGCACACAGAAACCACAATTAAAATAATACTAATAATAAATAAATAAAAGTGCTAATTTAAGTGTTTTCTCAAAATCAAATCTTTATGTCACCTTTGTACCATGGTATTTTTTTTCCCCTCAGGGAGCCATATTAGGACCTGTTTTTGAGCAGACATACTAAGCTCGGTATGTCTGCCGATTTAACCCAGTTCTCTAATTAAAAACACAAAGCACATTAACTGGAAGAGAACTACCGTAAAGGTAAAATTTCTCCCTGGAGCATGGAGGGAAATCAGCAATGTGGGCTTGCCAGCCTGACACCTCTCTATCCCCCTCTGTCCTTCTGCTGGTTGTAGTTAACGGTGTCTGAAGTCTGTCCTCTGGGTTATTTTATGGGCCCATAAAAATGCTCAGGCAGAGGCCGAGTCAGAGCATCTGCTAGTGCTTTATCCAGCAGGGGTCACCACATAACTGCCTATTAACCTGCAGTTGTATCGCTACCAGCTCTTTTCTTTTCTGTGGTGTAATCTTGATGTTTTGCGACTTAAACTGTACTAGTGAATCCTGTCAAGTTAATAACTGTTTACCTTTTCTCATTAAAAACCTGAAGGGTGCATATCTTTTTATCTTTTTTATCATATCTTTTTATCTCCACTACACCAACATGCACTCTTCTTCTTTTTTTTTTTTTTTTAAAAAAAAAAAGGATGTATACCTTGTTTAGAGAGCGGGTTCTCTCCAGCGTTGCAGATTTCCGTGGGGAAAGGACAGGATTGTGCACACTGTGTGTGGATGGCGCCCTGTAGACCTGTCCCATGGCCTCGTAAGTTGGGTTTGCATCTAATGATGGACGTGGGATTTGATAGATAGTCTCGGATGGCGAGAGGAGCCGCAGTCGATTGGCCGGCGCCAGGCCTTTCTGGCCATGCAGAGAGCATTTCCACCAGCCTACACTGCCCTCAACAGTTTGCTCTATCACCACAACAACATCACCCTTGTGGAAGGCCAGCTCATCTGGGCTTTCAGCTGTGTTGTCATAGAGTGCTTTGGCGAGGATGGTCTGGGGAGAAAACGTGACATCATTTATATTCACAATACAAAAACTCTGCACAGAGACAATGCACAGGCACAGGGGCTAACGGGGATGCTAGTGCCTTCCCGAAGTAATGATCAGAACAAACAAGGCCTTTGTGTGATGGTGATAATAGGCCCGGCCATAGCTAGGCACTACTAGGAATGTTAGTGACTTTATTCCTTAGATTGTGGCCTGAAACAGAGCCTCACAACATATGAAGTCATAGCCACGTAATCCAGTGTATAATCCTTCCTGGGACAACAGAATGTAAAATCAGGTCTGGTTTCACCCTCCTATTATGTTGGGGGAAAAAAGGGTACATCCATTATGTTATGGGTCAAAATGACTTCCACACTTTAAATACACACAAAAACAGCAAAGAACAGCTTAAAACAGTAAGCTTTTATTACGGCGTGTCTGAGACAAGCCATATGAAGAAATATGTGCATATAAGTTCATGAATGTATTTCAGAAAACTCTCAAGCTGACCCATAACATAATCGGAGGGTTAAAAGTCTCACTCCATTCTGAAATGTCTAATAACAGATTGTCGATGAATCATGGTTAGCATTCTGTTTTTATCTGTTGTCTGTCATCTTGTTCCTATGAAAGTCTGCTTGTCAAAAAAAGATAAACATATTTAGATAATTAGTCACTCATTAGTAATCCATCACAGTCCATTTAGCTGCAGTAGGATGGCAGTAGTTACAGGCAGGTGTAACTAGCTACAAAAGTTACTTCATGCGTCTGGCTTTTTGCTTCCTGTCACAGTTTCCGTTGGAGAAATAAAAGGAAGCTGTTTCCCCAGTACTTCTCCAAATAAAAGTTCCTGTATATCTCAGAAACCCCCAAAACGGCATGATATAGAAAGCAAAAGGCAAAACAGACCTGTCCAGTATATCAATCGCTAATATTACAATTCGAAGTATCGTTCCGCTGTTTATTCAGGAACTTATGTACAAGGTTTTGTAGGCATACACACCACCACCTGCAAATCCTAAATTCAGCACAAACATATGCTACGTCCAATATGCACAAACACACGTGCACATGGACATGCACACACACTTGTGCATGTGTCCCTTTAACCCGGGTCCCATGTGTTCAGAAATTCCTCAGCAGCAACAGTTACACACACTCATTAACTCTACGCTGTCTTCTCCATGGCCAGTGTAGGGTGGAGACACTGATAGATATATATATATATGTGTGTGTGTGTGTGTGTGTGTGTGTATATATGCATACAGAGCCCTCCACTAATATTGGCACCCTTGGTAAATATAAGCAAAGAAAGCTGTGAAAAATTGTTTTTATTGTTCAACCTTTTGATCTTTTGTTCAATAAAATCATAAAAATACTCTCCTCTCATGGATGTCAAACAATTGCAAACAAAACACAGGTTTATAAAAAAAAATTTTTTTTTAAATCTTTGCAACAATTATTGGCACCCTTTTAGTCAATACTTTGTGCTACCTCACTTTACCAAGATAACAGCTCTGAGTCTTCTCCTATAACGCCTGATGAGGTTGGAGGATACATGGCGAGGGATCTGAGACCGTTCCTCCATACAGAATCTCTCCAGATTTCAAGGTCCACGCTGGTGGACTCTCCTCTTCAGTTCACCCCACAGGTTTTCTATGGGTTTCAGGTCAGGGGACTGGGATGGTCATGGCAGGACCTTGATTTTGTGGTCAGTAAACCATTTTTGTGTTGATTTTGATGATGTTTTGGATCATTGTCCTGCTGGAAGATCCAACCACGGCTCATTTTATGCTTTCTGTCAGAGGCAGTCAGGTTTTCATTTTTTATTTTTCCATGTGGCTACCTCTCTGTGTGTGCCAAAACTGCCAATGCTCGTGCTATTTTCTTATAGACACTCCCCATTTTGTGAAGCTCGACAACCTTTTGCCGCACATCACAGCTATATTCCTTGCTCTTACCCATCGTTATGAATGACTAAGGGGATTTGGCCTGTGTGTTACCTCATATGTCACCCAGGTGTATGAAAAAGAGTAACATATCAATGGGGAATATACTTCAAATATATTTTTTTCATATGAATTCATAGGGGTGCCAATTATTGTTATATATTTAACAAGCTTTTTTTTCTTTCATAAACCTGTGTTGCGTTTGTAATTGTTTGAAATCCCTGAGAGCAGAGTATTTTTGTGAATTGTTTGAAGAAAAGATCAAAAGCTTCAACAATAAAAACAATTTTTCACAGCCTTCTCTGCTCATATTTACCAAGGGTGTCAATATTAGTGGAGGACACTGATATATATATATATATATATATATATATATATATATATATATATATATATATATATATATATTAGTCTTATATGTGTTCAGTGACAGACAAATGAAGCAGCTATGGAAACCATTTGGACTTTTCCTGTGAATCATAGTTTAAATGAATAAGAAGTGATGAAATATTAAGAGGAATTCAGCAGAGTTCTCAGTGCTGGCGTTCTCTACCCACTCTGTCTTATGTCATGAACTTCTCAGTGTGCTGTGAATTCCCCCCAGCTTCCGTTAAAATGCTATTTTCATGTACCCGATATGAGCATGTGCTTCTGACATTCGAATTCGAAGTGACCAATTACTCTGAGGGTGGACAGTACTGATCTGCAAGTTGTTCGGATCCCACGGCTCACCCTATCCTCACTCCCCACACGCGGCTGCCTTCCTTCCTCAGTCGTCAGCCTCCCGCTGATAAGTCCTACCAGCGACCTTAAATGGAGCTGGCCTCTTTTTGTAGATGAATCTTTGACAACAAAGGCTCTATTGAGTTCAGCAGGCTGACGTGACAAGCACCTGTTGTACTGCACTGCTTTTAGCGTACCAATCACAACAGCCATACAGCTACATTGTGACTCATGCGACACGTCCCAGGTGGTGGTCAACACATATCTGGCCAAAAAAACCACTATTACACACAAAGTGTCAGAATATGCGATGTATTTTAATTGTTAAAAAAACAAAAAAAACAAGTATGATCTCTGTTTCTGCTGTTGATTTAGACTCCAGTGTACTCTTTTTATGAGGCAATGCTTAGATGGTATGTGGAGGTGCCTTCGAGTGCGTGTGTGTGTGTGTGTGTGTGTGTGTGTGTGTGCGTGCACACTATACTGTTGCTGACTGAGAACATTTCCAAGTCTGTGTGCTGTGTGCGACGTGGTCACAGTCAGCTGTGAGGTGTTGGGATTTCTCCACGTGTGTTTGTGGGGATGAGGATGAGACAGCTGGCCGGAACTTTCTTTCTGCAGCTGTCTCTCTCTCTCTCTCTCTCTCTCTCTCTCTCTCTCTCTCTTTCTCTCTGAGTCATACGGACAAATAAGTATGTTACACTGAGGGTAACATGAAAACTATGATATCATGCTTTGACACTATACTAGTGTCTTTGCTCATCCTTCTTCTGGTCTAATTATGGCCTGCTTGCAGTTGTGTGTCAGAGGCTTCCTGAAGAAAGCTACAGTTCCAAAATACTCCATTTAGCAGTAAGCTGTTCTTTTTTTTCCTCAGTTAGGAATTACTATGAAAACACTGTGTGTTTGTGCGTGCATGTGTGTGTGTGTATGCAGGGTTGCCAGGTCTCATCAAAATTTCCAGCCCAAATGCATATCGAATCTGCAAAAAAAAAAAAAAAAAAAAAAAAAGACCTGAAACTAGCCTAAAACCATTGGGCATGAAAAAAGAGAGATGCCATTTTCTTCTTTTTCTCAGTTTTGCATGGGAAGCAGTGGTGCGTGTGTGTGTGTGTGTGTGTGTGTGTGTGTGTATTTGTTTGCAATATCTGCCATTTTTATCATCGCCTATTGCTCTCACTCACTTTCCGTAACCGTTTGCTCATTTTCAGGTTCGAGGTGGATGCAGGGTCTATCCTGGAAATACTGGGTGAGGCGGAAGTTCAGCCTGGATGAGATGCCAATCCACTGCAGGGCTGGAACAGCCATTATTCACTCCATAATCCCATTTTCCCTCTCCTAATCTTTGCAATACGTCTTATAATAGAAATGGTTCTGGACATTGTAGAGGCTGTCTGTAGGTGGGGTTTTTTTTTTTTTTTTTTTTTGGTGTTTCAGCCCCCAAAAACCACCACTTATTGATTTGCTTTTTCCACCCACAACTTTGTTCCATAACTAGCCAAATTTGGCATAAAAACTGACTGTACACTGACACACTGTGTATTGTACATGTGTCAGTTTGTGTGCTGTGTGAACTTGTACTAGCACATCCTGTGTGCTGCGTTATGACGACAATCAAAGTCCATTAACTGGCTCCAAAGGGGTAATTCCTATGGGAATTATGCACCCCTCCCCCACCCCCAATTCACTTTAACCTATGACCTTGGGAGTGAGAAATGTCTTGCGCCAGCTCCGCACCTCTCCACAAAATAAACACATAGTTATGGCAACCCCAGCAAAGGAATCTAGGTGTAAGGCAATAAGGATGCAATGCAAAGAATGACAAAGACATAAAGAGGATCCTCACTTTTATGAGAATAGTTTCAAGAGTTATGTGACCAGCGGTCATAGTGTGCACCCACGTCATCCAGGTCAGCCATCTTAGGAACGTAAATGGGGATACGGAGGGAGGATGCTGGGACTTATGGCCCCTTCAGGCCCCAGCTTGTCTGTGTTACTTGCCTTATTAGCTGCGCTGGTATTTCCTGTCTCTGAACTATGACAAATATCATACACAAACACCATGTTTCTCAGAGTCTGCTTTCCGGGCTCCGATGTTTTAATTTATTCAGCAGTAGGATGCTATTCCTCTGAATGATCGAACGCTGTTTAGATTTGGATAGTGAACGCTGAACATCGCTCAGCTGCAGGCTTCATTTACAGACTGGACTGTGGTGAAGAACACCTGCTGAGCCATAACAAACACAAGATTTATGACACATTTTCCATTTTCTTGACCACATGCTGCATAGAGAACAGAATAGAGATATGCAGAAGATATTAGACTTCCAGTGCAGACCAACACTTTGCTTGGTCTATGACAGATGCATTATTTCGCTGGTGGGATAGAGTCTCTCCTATACAGTAAATGCATGAATGCATGCACGTTATTCTAGAAGAAGCGATGCCTTGAGTGAGTGGGCCTTCTGCTGCCACATATGCTTATCAGTTCTTGAGGTTTAGCTTAAAGCTGACTTCCTGGACCCGCATGCCTTCTGTTTTTGCGCTGTCTTTACCCTCGCCACAGTTTTAACCTCTTCCTGCTACCATGCTTTCCACAGTGAGGTGACGCTGTGTGAACTACAACCTGAGCCACAAATATCGCTCTTTTCTTTGACCCATATATAACAAGGTTAGTTTTATTAGTGAAAAGTAAAACTAAAAAAAAAAAAAAAAAAGGTTTGTTCAGAACAATTCAGACAATTGATTCTTATTATTGTAGATTAAACAATGCATCATTTTCTACCAAGCAAGTTAGTCGTGTTTTCATATAATCAGCATTATCTAGTTAACTAGCAGCCAGTAGTGTATGTCTGTCATAGGTAATTAATAATACTGTATAACAGAAGAGCAATGTTCATTACAGACCACATTCTCAAGCTGGTTTTGACCAGATTGGCCAAATTAAAAGGGAGAAATCAGAAATATTTGCAAAAAAAAAGGAAAAGAAGAGGTTAATATGAGCAAGATTAATGAAACTGAGAAGCCACACGTGGTTTGCAGTCGGTTACATGAAGGCTAAAGATAAAGTTTCGCAGTATGAGAACTGGTGAGAAGAATGAAAAAAAAATATATATACTATGGCATTGAAGTAGCTATGTGATGTTTAGTGTTGGGTGGACTAGAAAGAAACGCACTGGTACTATAGGATAAGCGGTAAAGAAAATGGATGGATGGACTAGATGGATTGCAAGAAATCCCAGGCGATTGATGTTATGAGCATATTCAGTAGATTAAAAGTTTAAAATGATGATTCACAGATGCAATAAATGCAATCAAGCAATACATAAATAGTAAAGGGATGTTTCCTTGCTTCATGCCACCACATATTCGAATAGGCGTGTAGTCAGATTTACCATCGTATGACGGTGTGAAGCTTGGTGCACAATTTAAATATGGAGAACCCTTGTCCCATAGCAACTCATATTTAGATCAAATATCATAAATAATCTGATTATTTAGGTCTCAAAATTTGAACAGTAAACACAGCGAACTTTTCAGGGTCAATTTGAACCATATTTCAACACCAATACAGCACAACCAATTAACAAACAACCACAAAGCTGATAATACTGTACTGTATGTCTGAACTCATGACCATGAACCAGGTGAAGAAGAAAACCTGATCTGATTGAGCAGTTCACCCTGACTCCTGACTCTGAATCCAATCACTTGGATTCCACACAGCCTCACTAGTATTCCACACAGCTCCAGCTATAGTTTACACGATAGCCAACATGATGCTCACACAGTCAGAGACCGAGACAAACATCTGGAGACCCAGACGTCCATACAGGAATCGGTTTAGACACGAATCACGTCACCGGTTGAATCCGAAGTACGCATCGCGTTCTTGTTGTGCTTTTTTTCTTGTAAGATAGTTGCAACTGGAGGATGAATCATTGAACATCTCGCATGGTGGGAACAAGATGGGAAATGAAAGTATTTGCAAAAGTGCTCAGTAATTTAGTAATTTAGCTCACGAGGACTGAATAGAATGATTCATGATCTTTCGTGACAATTTATAGCAACAGTAACCTTTAAAATTCAAAGGGTCCAGTGAGATTTGCCAATTCATGGCAGATTTAATATCTCTTAATATATCCACGATGATTTTGCAAGCGTGACACAAAATTCGTAGTCAGAATGAACACTTCTCTTTCTCAGAATAGAAATTGTTTTGTACAGTGCTGTGCAACAGTCTTGTAAAGGCATGTGTAAAGTTGGTGTGACCTCACTCTGCAATTAAAACTACCTTGCGCAGTTTTTTTTTTTTTTTTTTTTTTTTTTTTAAATTGGCTGGTAAGTTTTAGAAGCTGTCACAATTCTCCAAAACACTTAAGCTGTTGCACTTGCTTCTTTTTCCTGCTCCTATACAAAACAATACAAGTCTTCATTATGTTTTTATCTAAAAAGTGCGGAAATGCCGAATGCTTAGAAACCTAAAATGAGCTCTTATCTGCTAAAGACATAAAACAAACATCTGGCAACAACAAGAAAAAAATCATCTGGGCAAGTGAAAATATTTGAATATAGTCAAATGTATCTATACGATCACAATAAATCAAATATAAGATCATTAAACTTATTTCTGGACATTTCAAGCTTGTAGTTTGTTTGTTTTTTTTTACTCTATTGGCAGATATATTTTTTTTTTACTTCTTTTTAGAAATAAATGCATAAAATTAGCTAAATTATCTGCCAGTAGAGCAAGACTATTTCAAGCTAGAAGTGAGTATACACGCCTTGAAGTAGGTTTAATAATCTTTGATTTGTTGTAATCGTATAATATACATTTGACTATGTTCTAGGTATTTCCACTCGCTAAGAGGTCAAGTTCTGCAGTGAAGACAAAAGTTATATAAAAATGTCCCGGATAGTGTCTGAGACTCTTACACAGTACTGTATGTCAAATCTGTGTCAGTGTGTTACAGCAGCCTCAGCACAACATTTGGCCCAGACTGCTGATTTCCACTCGTCTGCACGTTGATTTCACATATTCTAACGGAAAGCATCTAGTTAACGACACCCGTAAAATCCAGTCTCAGCACTCTCTCTGTCTCAGCCAGAGGATCATATTACACTGCACTGATACAGGACCTAAACAAGGCTGGGGGGGCTGGGGGGCTGGCGCGTTGAAAGGAGGTCAGTGGGGCGCATGGGCTCGCAGCACATCCTGAAGACCTATATACTGACAGCTGGAGGTCCAGGGACAAAATATGACGCTTATAAAGTCATGAGGTGAAAAAGTAGCCACATTTCTCCAGTCCTTTACAATGAGAATCCAGTTCATTTGCCAAGCAGATTAACATACTGCTATAGTGATTTGCTTGGCAAAGGGTTTTGAATGCAGTGCAAGAATACAGGTGAGTACTCGAGGGGAAAAGGTCCTGCAGTTGCTCACTGGTGGTTCAGGGATCTGAACACATAACCTTCCAGTCACTAGCATATTACAGCCAAACAGTGACCGGGCTGCTGCTCTCCATGATATATTAACAAGCAAACCAGTGTTATTCTTGAAATAAAAATGAATAATTTGAACGACTAACAGTTAGTCCTTCTTTCATCTATTCCGTAAGAGTGTTCATGAAGCATACTGTCCACAACTACAATTTATAATAGAACAAGCTACAGGTAATTATATCTGCAGTATACTGTACCCTGACTGTGTATATAGAAATAAATCATTGGCGTGTGCATAAACGTTTGCCTTTTATTTAGCAACTACATCATATGAACGGCTTCATAAACCTTTAAGCTTTATATGAAAAATATACACATTACAATGCAATTCATGTCTTATCCGAGAGAGACAAATCATTGAGTTTATATAAACAGTGCTTACCTCCATTTTTGATGAAGAGAAAAGTACAATTCCACCCAGAGGTCAATTCAGAGCTTAAACATGTCTGACAGATGAATTAAAGTCTGCTTCTCTGACTAAAAAAAAAAATCACCCTGTAGCTGTGCATCTGTCTCTCTCTCCCTCTATCACTCTCTCTCACACACACGCACACACACACACACACACTGTCTGAGACTCAGACTTCACAATAAGGGGCGGGGCAGAGAAGCATGCAGCGACATCATATACTCTGCCTAACAAACAGCTCCGCCAATCACACATTCCTCTACAGTTTTCCCAGCCCCATGTGCTATGTCACTCCCTCTACTTTTCAGAGAAAACATCAAGCCTGGGTTGTGAACTGGGGAAGAACGTACTTGCGGTCGTTTTTCCTTGGTGAAAAGAAGAAATCGGCTGGTCGATTCCTGAAAAGTTTAAGCAACATTTTACACTGAACTATTCGCACGGTACTCTTTGTTAAAATTTTCCATTCTGTGGGAACTTATCTTCTGCTTTTGTCTCTTTGCAGCTCGGCGTCTGGGTGATTTATTCTGAATGCTTTATTTAAAAGGCTGACATTCCCAGGCGTCTGAGCTTTGCTGTCAGGACACACACAATGAAGCAAAGCCTTAAGAATGACCTGCTGGGGGTTGGGAGGCATAGAGAAAGACATTAGAGGAGATTTTACACACTGACCTTGTATTTACTGACAGCAAGAGTGTGAGGCACACACTTAGTATTTACTGACCAAATTCTACCAGTTTAGTTGTGTGACAGAAACTAATCCAAGCACAGAGCTGAGCAGTGTGAAGGTGAAGGCCTGATGGCTTTCTTGGGATTTGAAAGTCATAACCTTTCGAGATTTAGTAGAGAATCTTAAATGCTGAGTGCAGAAGAGGAAAGAAAGCGCCGTGTACCAGACGTTCTGGCGAGAACACTAAGTAGGCATGAATAAGTGTTTGGAAGAGAGTACTTGTAGTTACGGACAAAAGTCTCGCAGAAAACTCTGAGCAAATCCTCAGCGATGCTGCAAATGAAGAAAACTCACACACAAAATCTCTCTGCAGTCCATCTGTGATTTCAATGGAATGTAGAATATTAAAGTGAACTAATAATGGTGGTTCTATGCTGGTTGTTTTCCAATAACAGCATGTCTCAAAGTGTCTTATTCCTCTTGTACCCACAGCAATTATATAACGTGTTATTTATGAAAGGAGGACATGTCAGGTTGTTCATCTAATGTCGTGGAACATCCACGAAAGAAATTCTTGTTATAGTTTCCTTTATAAACAGCTATAATCAGTCTTTCCGTAGTCTTATTAAGATAAAAACAGCAGCCTGTCACATAACTGAGAAACTAACGTCTTGAAGACTCTCACTGTGCCAGTGAACTTAAAGAAGCGACTTTTACTCAAAGCTGTGATAGTAACTGAAGTGTTCGCTCATGAATGTTAAATAAAAGTCTCCTTACAGGAAGCTTCCCCACAGCAGTGTTTACATATTTTTCGTTGCTAAAGTACACTTTTAAAAAAAGAATAAATAAATAAAAATGAATCCACTTATATACCCCTGTGTTTTTGCATTTTTTTCATTGATAAATTACATTTGAACAAAAAAAAAAAAAAATCCACTTATACATCTCTGAGTGTGAAACAGCTTGCTAGAGAGCTAACATGCTTAATTTACTGTGTATCGTTTTAACAAACCTACGTAGCTCACCTAAATTCTAGAAACTAGCCAGCTAACGGATAACCATATTACATTCTTACTGAGGAGTTGCCTATAATGGACACATTTAGCTTCTCGAACTCAGGAAAATGGGCCAAAATTTAAGATTTAACTAAGACTAAAAAGTCAAAAGTTGTAAAATGCCTGGAAGAGGAATGCAGCACACTACAGATTTCGAAACCTTTGAGGCGTGATCACCAGACAATCAAACGCTTTGATATGAATATGCATGGTCACAAAAAACGTGTGGAGTAGAAAAGGCGCAAGTTGACTGCAAACGCATTAGTCTCCAGTACCACCATATTTCAGAACTGCAACCTTCCAGGAGTGTCCGGATGTACAAGGTGTCAGGTGCTCAGACACATGGCTAAGGTAAAGAAGGCTGAAACATGACCACCACTGAATAAGTCTCACAAGCTTAAGTGTCATGACAGGGCCAAGAAATACCAGAAGAGCAATTTCTCAAAGGTTCTATGGACAGATGAAAGAACAGTGACTCTAGATGGCCCAGATGGGTGGGCCCGTGTGTGGATCACTAATGGACACAGAGTACCAGTTTGAGTGGAGGGGTACTGCTGTGGGCTGGTTATTATTAATGATGAGCTAGTTGGACCTTTTTGGGTCCAAAAAAAAAAAAAAAAATGGACTGAAAATCAACTCCCAAACCTACTGCAAGGTTCTAGAAGACAGTTTCTTTAAGATGTGGTACAGGAAGAAGTCAGCAACATTCAAGAAGGCCATGACCTTTATGCAGGACAATGCATGGAGGTACACCACGGCTTGGCTAGTCAGCCGAGGCATCAATGATGACCTGGTCTCCTACCTCACCTGACTTAAATCCTACTGAGACCTTCTGGGCCATTCTCAAACAGAAGATTTACAATGAGGGAAAACAATTCACCTCTTTGAACAGCATTTGGTAGGCTGTGGTGACTACCTTAGATCAAATTTATCATGAAAAAAACTGACAGATTGATTCAATGGGTAGAAGTCTCATGGTGGCTATATTCATCACTGAATAGTTTTGAAGGGTCAAAATTGTTTTTGTTAATTGTTATATGCTATTGTATGTTAGTTATTTGTCAAACAAGTGACAAAAATATTTGAAATGTAGTTGCCTGATAACTGTGCAGCTAATAATTTCAAATCTCCATTTTTCTTGGTTAAACATTCTATTTCACTGTGAAATAAACATTTAGGATCAACTGAGACCATTGTATTTGTTCACCAATAAAGTTAAGCTGAGAAATAGCATTTGCCATTTGCAAGCCAAAAGTCAGCAGTGAGCCAAATATGGTCCACTGCCTCGCTTCATTCAGACCACGTGAACCTGAAACTAAAAATAATGTTTGTATCGGCACCCTGTCCAGGGTGTACCCCGCCTTGTGCCCGATGCTTCCAGGGATAGGCTCCAGTCGCAACACATCACAAAAAGTTGGGACGGGGCAATGAAAGGCTGGAAAAGTAAGTGTTACTAAAAAGAAACAGCTGGAGGAATATTTTGCAACTAATTAGGTTAATTGGCAACAGGTCAGTAACGTGATTGGGTATAAAAAGAGGATCTTAGAGAAGCAGAGTTTCTCAGAAGTAAAGATGGGATGGAATCTGGATTTAAGCTTGCACATCTGTTTCTTTTTAGTAACACTTACTTTTGCCACCTTTTGTTGCTCCCGTCCCAGCTTCGAGACGTATTTCAGCCAGCAAATTCAAAATTACCTTATTTTCTCCTTAAAACGGTACATTTCCTCCATTTAAACGTTTGATGTCTTTTCTATGTTCCATTGTGAAGAACACATGCGTTTATAAGATTCGCAAATCATTGCATTCTGTTTTTATTGACATTTTATAGAGTGTCCCAACTTTTTTGGAATTGGGGTTGTACTTAATATAGTTTCTGTCAGCTCTTCTTTATCCTAGAAACATCTTATTCTAATTTTAGCGCCTAGGTTATTGGTGTTACTTAATAGAATATACATTAAATAAGTTAACAATGAAATAGCCTTAGAACTTCAGGTAGAAAACGTCCCTGAAACCCTTGACTTGGATAAAAAAAAAAAAAACCCAAACAAACAAATAGAATTTACATGTCAACCTGAATAGCTACAGAAACACTACCCCACTGTGGCTGTGCAGAAATGAAAAGTAAAATGACATTTAGTTCTTCATTATGATACAAATATTATATTTCGTTGTCTTGATTATAAACGATGCCCACCAGACATGTTGACTGCACCCAAGATCAAGACTCCCACACTACCAAAATAGTAAACCAAGAATATCTTTAGCCCACACAAGTTTCCTTTTCTTGAAAGATGATGATCTGCAACTACAGGAGACATCCTCTGAAGCAGTGGGGCCTTATTAATTATTACCATAAATATCATCATCATCATCATCATCATCATATGTTCATGTCAAGAAGATTATTTGTTCCAGTTTATGTAGGTCACCTGGTATGCATACTATTTCACCACACAGCACTCTCAGCACCTCTAACAGCCCACACTGCCCTGCAAAAAAATCAACTCTATAGTCAAGTGACAACGCAGGTGTATTGTGGTCTGCAGGACCATGCTGTTATATTAGTATCAGAATCAAAATCACCTTTATTGCCAAGGACTGTGGGTTTACATGTACAAGGAATTTGTCTTGGTGTACTAGTGCTTATCAATAACTGTAAAATACAAGAAATAAAATAATATTAATAAGATAAACAAGAGAGAAGAAATGAGAAGCATTAAAAAACTGATAAAGCTAAGAAAATGATCAGCATAAATGTAAATAATAAAGATTTAGGTTTAATAAAAATAAAGATATTAACTGTATATTAGTGCAGGATGTGCAAAAGTGGGCCAGTGCAAATGCTCAGAGTTTGAGTTGTGTGTGTTAATGTAATGCTTATGAAACAGTGTTGTGTGATTGTTTGTTAATGTAGTGTCCATAGAGGTGGATAAGAGACCATGGTGGGTCTTGAGTATTGTTGATGAGGACAGTTGCGGATGGATAGAGACTGTTTTTGTGGCGTGAGGTTTTGGTCTTGATGGACCGCAGCCTCCTGCCAGAGGGGAGTGCCTTGAAAAGTTTGTGTCCAGGGAGAGAGGGGTCAGCCACAATCTTAACTTCCCGCTTCAGGCAGATTGCAGCCAATCACCTTCTCAACAGAGTGAATGACAGGCTGAAGTCTGCCCTTGTCCTTGGCAATGGCAGCAGCGTACCAGCTGGTGATTGAGGAGGTGAGCATGGACTCAGTGATGAGGTGTAGAAGTGCACCATCGTTGTTTTTGGTAGGTTGAACTTCTCCAGCTGCAACAGACAGTACATCCTCTGGTGCGCTTTTTTAATCAGAGAGCTGATTATGTGTTAGGGGGCGCTATTCAGTCAGATCGGTGTGGAAAAAAGACGTGCAGCATCTTCATGAACCATGCCTTTAGGTAAGCTTCACATTTATATTTATTTATTGTATTGGACGGGGGTGTCTGTATATTTCTCTCCGGACACTGCTCTAAAGCCCCTTTGAGCTTCTAATGGAGTTTTTGAATTTCTCTTCACAAAGATGGAGGGTGCATATTGAATGGCATCAAAAACCGAGGATTCAGGTCCCCCAAATCCTACAGAAAACTAAAGTGATAAACACTCACATTGAAGATATAATGATGGGTTCTTTCTTGATATCTTCAAAGTTATAGTGTAAGCTATTTCTTCAGTTTTCATGGACACTTTTGGGCAGCCTGACTCGTCTTGAATTTTTTTAAAATCGGATTATAAACAATTAGTGCCCCGGTAGTAATAGTAGTCGTAGTAGTAGTGCACTAACTTTTGCAGTGAGCATACGTGTACGTCTCTTTTTGTTTACAAATACCAAAGGGATCTATTGTAAAAGTGATTATTATGTGATTATGTAATATAGCATATGAGTCCCGATGAATCAGCTGCTACTATAGAAACTATAAAATACTAGAATAAGTGCATTTAAGGTGCATTAAGCAAGATTTGTCACAATTTGGCAAGATTATGGATAAGTAGGCTAACGGTTAAGTAGGTGGAGTTAACAAGTACATAGTAGTTCTGTTCCCAGACACTCCACTGGTTCAATTAGAATTAGCATGCTATCTAGAGTTAGCATTAGTGAGAACTGTCATGACATCACTCCCAAGCATTTCACCGACATTCAGCTGAAAGCCAAATTACAACACTATAAGCAAAATTCATCTCATGATGATTTATGAGGATGTTCACATATGCCTTCACTGTGTGTTTTTCTTTGTAATAAAGCTCTACTCATGTAAAGCTGGCCATTCAAACAGTTCAAAAGGGTTTATACAGATTGCGTTTACAGACCTGCCCAGGAGCAATGTCGATAATCCTGTGTCCAGCTTTATCTCCTTCACCAATAATTGATTATTCCATCTTGTTAAAGTACTGCCAGTATTTATTCTGGTTTCACTGAATTTCTTTGCTAAGATCTTTTGAAGCACAGCATGGTTTTATGATCGCAGGAGAATTATCTGGCTGTACTGCATGATTGCCAATTTCAGCCTGAAATCCAGACCGTGGTTTAAACTGTTTTTGTTTTTGTCATGTTATCCATATTTTTTAATATGAAGAAAAAAATTGGCTATTACACCTTTACTATACAGGGACCATCCATAACATTAAAACTACTGATAGGTGACCTGAATAACACTGATTATCTCATTACAGTGTCACCTGTCAAGGGGTGGGGTATATTAGGCAGCAAGTGAACAGTCAGTTCTCAAAGTTATTATAGTTTATAATATTATAAAGATCTGAGCAGCTTTGACAAGGGCCAAATTGTGATGGACAACTGGGTCAGAGCATCTCCAAAATGGCAGGTCTTGTGGGATGTTCAAGGTATGCAGTGGTTAGTACCTACCAAAAGTGGTCCAAGGAAGGACAACCAGTGAACCGGTGACAGGGTCATGGGCGCCCAAGTCTCACTGATGGATGCCAGTGGAGCAAGTGTGATGCTCTGGGCAATGTTCTACTGGGAAACCTTGGGTCCTGGCAGTCATGTGGATATAACTTTGACATGTACCACCTACCTAAACACTGTTGCAGACTAAATACAACCCCTTCATTGCAACAGAATTTCCTAATATCAGTGGCCTTTTTCAGCAGGATAATGCTGCCACACTGCAAACATTTTTCAGGAATGGTTTGAGGAAGAGAAACATGATAAAGAGTTCAAGGTGTTGACTTGGGCTCCGAATTCCCCAGATCTCAATCCGATCGAGAGTCTGTGAGATGTGCGAGTCCGATCCATGGAGGCCTCACTCCACAACTTGCAGGACTTAAGGGATCTGCTGCTAACGTCTTGGTGCGAAGATACCACAGCACACCTTCAGAGGTCTTGTGGAGTCCATGCCTCAGTGGGGCATGACCTGTTTTGGTGGCACAAGCGGGAACTACACAATATTAGTTAGTTAGTTAGAGTTACATTTATATAGCGCTTTTCTAGACACTCAAGCGCTTTACATAGTATGAGGGCAGGGGAAATCTCCTCAACCACCACTAGCGTGTAGCGTCCACCTGTAACAGCAGCCATAGTGCGCCAGAACGTCCACCACACACCAGCTATGAGTGGAGAGGAGAGATTGATGTAGAGGTGGGGATTATTAGGGGGCCATGTCCTTTATCACTGGCCATGCTAGAGAAGGGCCAATGGGGCCAATTATACCCCTACTCTTTTACGAGAAGTGTCCTGGGATTTTTAATGACCACAGAGAGTCAGGACATCAGTTTAACGTCTCATCTAAAAGACCATGCTGTTTTTACACTGCAGTGTCCTCGTCACTATACTGGGGCATTAGGCCCCACCCAGAGCACCCCCTTCTGACCTCACCAAGACCACTTCCAGCAGCCCCCACGAGGTCTCCCATCCAGGTAATGGCCAGGCTAAAACCTGCTTAGCTTCAGAGGGAAACCAGGCAAGAACTGCAGGGAGATATGGCTTTGGCAGGAGGTTTCAATGTTATGGCTAATTGGTGTATCCTGTGATTTCCCTTGCAGTCAACACTACATCATATCTGTGCAGTTAAGAAAATACTATTTAGCAAAACTCTGGAGCCTTTTTTGAACACCATCAGCATGTTTGGAGACAAAAGGGGAAAGGGTTCAAATCTGGTGATGGATCATTAATATTGTATGGCTGCAGGCCTAGGGGTTATCATATAGTGCTGTGAAAAAGTATTTGCCCCATCCTGATTCTGTTTTTGTGTATATCTCATACTAAATTGTTACACAAATGAAAACAAAATCTAAGATAAAACAAAGGCAACCTGAGTAAACACAAAATACAGTTTTTAAATGATAATGTTATTTACTGAAGCAAAAAAGTTCTCCAATACCAACTGGGCCTGTGTGAAAATGTATTTGCCCCCATAGTCACTGATTCCCCAAGTCTATGAAACTGCATTCATAATGGGGTTCAGCTGGACTAAACACAACCAGACCTGATTACTGCAAACCCTGTTCAATCAAATCAACACTTAAACACTTAAGAACTTTTTCAACAGCATGACGTTGGTTAAAAGTTCTTACCCAGTAACACACTATGCCAAAATTAAAAGAAATTCCAGAACTGATGATGAAGAAAGTGATTTCAAAGGCTCTGGGACTCCAAAGAACCACAGACAGAGCCATTATCTCCAAAGAGAAAAAGTTGGCACAGTAATGAACCTTCCCAGAAGTGCGTGACCTTCCAACATTCCTCCAAGAGCACAGCAATGACTCATCCAGGAAGTCACAAAAGAGGCAAGGACAACATCAAAGGACCTACAGGCCTCTCTTGCATCAATAAAGGTCATTGTTCATGACCTCACTATCAGAAAGACACTGGGAAAAAAAAGGTTTTCATGGAAGAGAGGCGAGATGAAAACTAGGCAATAAACATCAAGGCTCATCTGAACTTTGCCAAAACACACCTTGATAATCCTCAAACCTTTTGGGAGAATGTCCTGTGGACTGATGAGTCGAAAGTGGAACTGTTTGGAAGACAGTGGTCCCGTTACATCTGGCGTAAACCAAACACAGAATTCCACAAAAAGAACATCATTATACGGTCAAGCATGGTGGAGGAAGTGTGATGGTGTGTTGTAATAATTGAGGAAAACATGAATTCTGCTCTCTACATAAAATCCTCAAGGAGAATGTCCGGTCTTCAGTCAGCAAGCTGAAACTCAAGCGTGACTGGATTATGTAGCAAGACAATGATCCAAAGTATAGGAGTAAGTCCTAGTCCTAGATTTTAAGTTTAAGGGTTCAATTAGTTTTTCACATTGGTGATAGGTTTGGACACCTTTTTTTTTTTGCTTCAATAAAATAAATAAATAAATAAACTGTATTGTGTGTTTACTCAGGTTGCCTTCATTTGAAGATCGAAAACTATTTAGTATGAGATATACACAAAAACAGAAGAAAATACTTTTCCCCAGAACTGTAATTTCGTAGCTTAAGATTTGCCCGTAGCTCTTTCAACAAGATAACGGCTGCAGATATCCATACAAGTCCAGTGACTGTTTGAAGAAATCAGTCAACGTGTGCAAACTTAAAAATATAACATATCTTCAAATCACAGAAACTCAGTGCTGTTATCTGATCTTATGCGAGGCTTCACCAAAAATGAATTGCCAAGAATATTGAAACGGTATATTGCAGAACTTTTGCACACTTTCGCTATTTGGAGGGAAAAAATATGTTAAAATGTGTTAAACTAACATCCCTATATGTTTAAGTGAAACTATCATTAATTGCCTGTGTTATTAACTTTTTATACAACAGTTAGTTCCAGTCCACTAATTTGACTGGTCGAGCAGCATTCCAGGAGTGCCTATATTATCAATAATCACACAGACATTTCACTGTGTATATCACTCCGCTTGTGTGTCTTCGTGATATTAAATTCCACTTCCTAGTTCCAAACAATTACTACAGTAGTTTTAGCAACATCAGCAGACATGGCAAACGATACTTTTCAGGAATATAACTTTCGGCTTAAAATATGGATCGGCACCCTGTCCAGGGTGTACCCTGCCTTGTGCCCGATGCTCCCTGGGATAGGCTCCAGGTTCCTCGTGACCCTGAAAAGGATGAAGCGGTATAGAAGATGGATGGATGGATGGCTTAAAATATGAATGCTCATAAATTGAAGATGAAATTAAGAAAGGACCAATGTTATCAGAAGGACTTTTAATGGGAATGTACAAATCAACGTGAGCTAGCTAGTAAGCTAGCCAGTGTGCTATAAAGTGAGTCTGGCTTCTTTGGGATCTATTTCCACTAGCGGAACAAAAATAAACAGAACCTTTGGCTAATTTCTTGTTTATAGAATTTTATAGAATATTGCATGAGCAAGAGTGCAGTTATACTGAATATCGGCACGGCTGTGAGCCCCCCGCCCCCCCCGGGCTCGATATTCAGTCCAACCACACTCTTGCTTATGTGATATTGCATAATTATACTGAATTATGCAAATGGTGGCAGTAATTAGGTATCTTACTCCATGAAGTGCTCCATGAGATCTTGACATACAGAGAGACTCCAGTTTCATCACTAAATCCGAATCAAGCTGTTGAAGACGCTACGTTTCTGAGAACACATTAGCATATATTATAGAGTAAAACTCAGTGGGCATTAAAGCAATCCAAAAAAAGAATAACAAATGAGGATCTAGAAACTATTATTAGGAAAGTTATTCCCATTATCTATGAATACATTTACAAGTATGCTATATTTTTTTTAAATTAAACCTGAAGGCAACAGACAGACAGACACACAGGCCAAAGACGTGAATGATATCAGATATTAACCAGTTCCCAGATATTTAGGATGCAGACCTGCATGATACAAAAGTTGTACATTTGCCAAAATGGTTTAGGATACACTAGATGGCCAAAATTTGTGGAAAACTGACCAATCACACCCATATGTGTTTGTTGTCTTCTCTTCTGCGAACATTTTCACGAGATTTTGATGAGGTCAGGCACTGATGGGTGAGGAGGCCTGGTGCACAGTCAGAGTTCCAGTTCATCCCAAAGGTGTTCAATGGGGTTGAGATCAGGGCTCTGTGTAGGTCACTCAAGTTCTTCCACTCCAACCTTAGCAAACCATGTCTTCTTGGACTTCATTTTGTGCACAGGGGCATCGTCATGTTGAAAAATGTTTTGGCTCCTTAGTTCCAGTGAAAGGAAACTGTAATCGTATAGCACACGAAGACATTTTATACAATGATGTACTTCCAACTTTGTGGAATCAGTTTGGGGAGAACCACATACAACTGTGAAGCTCCAAAATTATTGGAATGGCAAGGCCAATTATATTAATTTTGCTTTACACTGAAGAAATTTGGGCTCAAAAGATGAATATGAGTAAATAAATAAGAAGTTCAACTTTTATTTGCTGATACATCTAGATGTGTTAAACTACTTGGCACCTTTTGTTTTTTGAACCCACTGATTGGAACATGTGACTGACAGCTGCCCAGGTGTGCCATGTTCGACTGATTGCTTAAATAATGAATAGCTCTGAATGTCTACTCTTGGTTTTAGCACTTGATTCTGCCTTTGAAGACTGCATTTCTTCTTAAAAAAAAAGAATAAACCAACATGAAGACCAGAGAGCTGTCTATGGGAGGAAAGCAAGCCATTTTGAAGTTGAGAAAAGAGCAGAGATCTATCAGAGCCATTGCACAATCATTGGGCATAGCCAATACAACAATTTTGTAATGTCCTGAAGAAGAAAGAAACCACTGGTGTACTAACAACTAGACATCAAACAGGTCAGCCAAGGAAAATAACAGCAGTTTGTGAGAACTGTGAAGAAAAACCAAAAAAACAAAAGGCAGTGACAACACCAACAACCTCCACAGGGCAGGGGTGAAGGTATCACAATCCACCGTTCAAAGAAGACTTAGAGAGCAGAAATATCTAGAGTCCAGAACAGAAAATGCAAACCACACATGAGCAGAAAGGATCAAGAGGCCAGGTTCGAATTCGCAAAGAAATATAGGAATGAGTTACAGAAGTAATCTAGAGCCAAGATTCACATATACCAAAGTGATGGAAATGTGTGGAGAAAGAAAGGATTTGCTCATGTGAAGAAAAAAAAACAAGTACACTCCATGCAAACTTTTGGCTTTTTTGACAAACGTTTGATCCTCTTTAAAGTACTGCCTATTAATACACATTTAAATGACATAAAATTGACATTTTTAGTAATTTTCGCATTTAAATTAACAAAGAAAAAAACAGAGCAGTCACATGGAAAAAGTAAGTACACCCCTACATTTATCACACCTTCAAATCCATAAAATTAGTATCAGGTGTTCAAGATTGGATGCCAGTGATTAGAACCTGCTTAGGGAGAGCAGGTGGAATTGGTCTTATTTATACCCCTCTCATATCTAGTGTCTGGTGTTCCCTTTGTTATTGAGGTGTGTGGTGTCATCATGCCAAGATCTAAAGAGTTCTGTAAGGCCTTCAGAAAAAAGGTTGTGGATGCCTATGAGTCTGGCAAGGGATTTAAAAACATCTCCATATTATTTGAAATACATCATTTCACTGTAAGAAATATAATCTACAAATGGTGCAGATTTCAAACACCAATTGGTCCAGGACTCGTCGTCCCAGCGAATTCAGCCGAAGAGCTGTCTGATGCAAAAAGAAGTCTCCAAGAACCCCAAAATTTCATCACAGGATCTGCTAGTAAGTCTTGCTACTGTCAAAGTGCACGCTTCTACAATCAGAAAGAGATTGCACAGATTTGACCTGCATGGGAGGCGTGCCAGGAAAAAGCCTTTGCTGTCTAAAAAGAACATTAGAGCAAGACTAGGCCTTTTGGAATAATGTGCTCTGGACAGACAAATCAAAGATAGAGTTGTTTGGCCACAGTGACAGCAGACAGCTTTTCTGGAGAAGTGGTGGAAATGTTATGGTTTGGGGTTCCTTCGCTGCCTCAGGGACTGGACAGCTTGCATTCACTGATGCAGCTATGAATTCTGCATCATATCAAAGAGTGCTTTAAGATATTGCCATCTGTCCAAAAGCTGAAGTTGAACCAAAAGTTGGACTTTTCAACAGGATAATGATCCTAAGCACGCGAACAAATCCACCAAGGAACGGCTCAAAAAGAAGAAATGCAGGGTTATGGAATGGCCGAGTCAAAGCCCGGATTTGAATCTCACTGAAATGTTGTGGGGGGATTTGAAACGGGGGCAGAACATGCAAGAAGACCCTCAAACATCTCGCAACTGAAAGAATATCGCATGGAAGAGTGGTCAAAAATTCCAGCAAGCCTGGTGGACAATTATACAAAACGCCTACAAGAAGTTATTTCCACTAAAGGGGGCAATACTAGCTTCCGAGGCCAAGGGTGTACTAACTTCTTCCACAGAAGAAAATCACATCTATTTATATTTCTGTTGAATAAATGATTGAAAAAGCTCATCTTTCCTTGTTGTTTTGTTCAAGTACATCAACTTCATTAATTATTCACTGTTTCACAGAGGATCAAATGTTTGCTTGTCCGAAAAAAGCCAACAGTTTGGGGTGTACTTATTTTTTCACTTGACGGTACGAGCTCATCGGTCAAGCATGGTGGAGGTAGTGTCATGGCTTGGGCTTGCACGGCTGCTTCTGGAACAGGCTCACTAATCTTCATTGATGATCTAACTCATGATGTAACAGCAGAATGACTTCAGACATCTACAGAAACATTCTGTCTGCCAATTTACAGAGAAATAAACTTCATCAGGGGGGAAAAAGTGTTTTAAAAAAGGTTTTAGACTGGCCAAGCATGCATTTCACCTCCTGAAGAGGAGACTGAAGGGAGAAACCCCCCAAAACAAACAACAACTGGAAGATGCTGCTGTACAAGCCTGGAAAAACATCACTAATGAAGAATGCAACAGTGTGGTGATGTCAGTGGGACAACAGCTTGATGCCATTTTTGCAAGCAAGGGGATATGCAACCAAATATTAAGTGTTATTTACCTTAAGACTATCTGTTCCTATACTTTTGCTCACCTACAAATTGGGTGGTTTTGCCACCAAAGGTGCCACGTTCCAAGTTGTTTAACACATCTAGTAATAAGAAAGCTGAAATTCTGTTCTATCGTCTCATATTCATCTTTTGATCTCAAAAGCAAATGTCTTCACTGTAAAAGAGCACAAACAAGAACGGGTCTTGCTGTTCCAATAGTTTCAGAGGGGGATCTATATCACTCTCTCTGAGAACCTGTAAACCTTGTGGATTATTAATAGATCTTCCACCTTAGCGCTTTTGAATTTTTGAACCTGATTGGCCAGAAGGACAGTAGCAACTGCCTCTAATTCAAATTCACAGGTTTATATTAATGTGCTTGTTTGAATACATTATTGTTTTTATAGTAACACTTAATTCACAGGGACTTGTATGGCAGACATTCTACATAATCTAACGCTAATAATAAACAGATAAAAACTTTTGTTATGCAAAAGACATACAGTGCCCAAATATTGGCACCACTAATATTGGCACCCTTGGTAAATATGAGCATAGAAGGCTGTGAAAAATCGTCTCTATTGTTTAACCTTTTGATCTTTTGTTAAAAACATTAACAAAAATACTCTGCTCTCATGGATATCAAACAATTGAAAACAAAAATAGGGTTTATCCAAAAAAATATATTTGTTAAATATAAGTGTGCAACAATTATTGGCACCCTTTTAGTCAATACTTTGCGCTACCTCCCTTTGCCAAGATAACAGCTCTGAGTCTTCTCCTATAATGCCTGATGAGGTTGGAGAATACCTGGCGAGGGATCTGAGAGCGTTCCTCCATACAGAATCTCTCCAGATCCTTCAGAATTCGAGGTCCACGCTGGTGGACTCTCCTCTTCAGTTCACCCCACAGGTTTTCTATGGGTTCAGGTCAGGGGACTGGGATGGTCATGGCAGGACCTTGATTTTGTGGTCAGTAAACCATTTTTGTGTTGATTTTGATGTATGATTTGCATCGTTGTCCTGCTGGAAGATCTAACCACAGCACATTTTATGCTTTCTGGCAGAAAAACAGCCTCAAAACATTAAAGATCCCCCTCCATATTTAACCGTGAGCATGAGGTACTTTTCCATATGGCTACCTCTCTGTGTGCTCCAAAACCACCTCTGGTGTTTATTACCAAAAAGCTCTATTCTGGTTTCATCTGCCCACAGAACCCGATCCCATTTGAAGTTCCAGTAGTGTCTGACAAACTGAACACGCTCGAGTTTGTATTTGGATGAGAGTAGAGGCCTTTTTCTTGAAACCCTTCCAAACAACTTGTGGTGATGTAGGTGACTTCGGATTGTAGTTTTGGAGACTTTCTGACCCCAAGACACAACTAACTTCTGCAATTCTCCAGCTGTGATCCTTGGAGATTTTTATCCACTCGAACCGTCCTCTTCACAGTGCGTTAAGACAATATAGACACACGTCCAATTCCAGGTCGATTCATAACATTTCCAGTGGACTGGAACTTCTTAATTATTGCCCTGATGGTGGAAATGGACATTTTCAACGCTTGTGCTATTTTCTTATAGCCACGTCAAATTTTGTGAAGCTCAACAACCTTTTGCCGCACATCACAGCTATGGTCTTGGTCTTACCCATTGTTATGAATGACTAAGGGAATTTGGCCTATATCTTGCCTCATAATTATACCCCTGTGAAACAGGAAGTCATGGTTGTACAATTTCCTGTTCCTAGTCACCCAGGTGTACTAAAAAATGTAAAATATCAATTTGAATATATTCAAATATGTTTCTCATATGAATTCACAAGGGTGCCAATAATTGTTGCACACCTATATTTAATAAATATATTTTTGTTTGGATAAACCTGTGCTGAAACCGAAAGCGTTCTGTTAGATAGTTAACAATTATAAAATGAGTCACCGGTGTCACCACTCTGTAACAGTCAGTAAATTTTCCACCATGGGAAAGTCATCATGACAAAGGAGGTTGCAATTTCTGCTTTCTCAGTAACATGTCTCTTTAACTCCGACAGAGAGAAAAGAGATACTGGTCAGAGAGGAAATAACTGCTCATAGCTGCTATAATGTACGGAACTGGAGGTTACACAACATTAAATGGAACTACAAATGAAAAAAAGTGTGTCGTGTTTTAATAAATATACAATTGTAATTGTTGGTAAATTGCTGTGGCATGAAAGAATAAAATACCTTGGGACATGCTCTTATTGGAAAATAATCAACTCCAGGCAGGTAGCAGTGACAGCGCTTCGTGTATTTTCCTATAACAGCACACCCCATCTGTTTTTATTACATCTAGAATTATATTTCAGAAGCAGCAGAAAGATTTGTAACGATTTACCATTTTACAATGCTGAAATTTAGCATAAGTACTCCCTAAAACATCTGGATTACAAAGTTTATATATCGATATATTCTACTTCTGTGCAAGCTGTATTTACAGTATCTCACATAAGTGAGTACACCCCTCACATTTTTGTAAATATTTGATTATATCTTTTCATGTGACGACACTGAAGAAATGACACTTTGCTACAATGTAAAGTAGTGAGTGTACAGCTTGTGTAACAGTGTAAATTTGCTGTCCCTCAAAATAACTCAACACACAGCCATTAATGTCTAAACCGCTGGCAACAAAAGTGAGTACACCCCTAAGTGAAAATGTCCAAATTGGGCTCAAAGTGTCAATATTTTGTGTGGCCACCATTATTTTCCAGCACTGCCTTAACCCTCTTGGGCATGGAGTTCATCAGAGCTTCACAGGTTGCCACTGGAGTCCTCTTCCACTCCTCCATGACGACATCACGGAGCTGATGGATGTTAGAGACCTTGTGCTCCTCCACCTTCCATTTGAGGATGCCCCACAGATGCTCAATAGGGTTTAGGTCTGGAGACATGCTTGGCCAGTCCATCACCTTCACCCTCAGCTTCTTTAGCAAGGCAGTGGTCGTCTTGGAGGTGTGTTTGGGGTCGTTATCATGCTGTAATACTGCCCTGCGGCCCAGTCTCCGAAGGGAGGGGATCATGCTCTGCTTCAGTATGTCACAGTACATGTTGGCATTCATGGTTCCCTCAGTGAACTGTAGCTCCCCAGTGCCGGCAGCACTCATGCAGCCCCAGACCATGACACTCCCAGCACCATGCTTGACTGTAGGCAAGACACACTTGTCTTTGTGCTCCTCACCTGGTTGCCGCCGCACACGCTTGACACCATCTGAACCAAATAAGTTTATCTTGCTCTCATCAGACCACAGGACATGGTTCCAGTAATCCATGTCCTTAGTTCAACCTCTGCAGCAATGCTGGCAGCACTCATACGTCTATTTCCCAAAGACAACCTCTGGATATGATGCTGAGCACGTGCACTCAGCTTCTTTGGTGGACCATGGCGAGGCCTGTTCCGAGTGGAATCTGTCCTGTTAAACCTCTGTATGGTCTTGGCCACCGTGCTGCAGCTCAGTGTCAGGGTCTTGGCAATCTTCTTATAGCCTAGAACATCTTTATGTAGAGCAACGATTCTTTTTTTCAGATCCTCAGAGAGTTCTTTGCCATGAGATGCCATGTTGAACTTCCAGTGACCAGTATGAGGGAGTGTGAGAGCGATGACACCAAATTTAACACACCTGCTCCCCATTCACACCTGAGACCTTGTAACACTAACAAGTCACATGACACCGGGGAGGGATAATGGCTAATTGGGCCCAATTTGGACATTTTCACTTAGGGGTGTACTCACTTTTGTTGCCAGCGGTTTAGACATTAATGGCTGTGTGTTGAGTTATTTTGAGGGACAGCAAATTTACACTGTTACACAAGCTGTACACTCACTACTTTACATTGTAGCAAAGTGTCATTTCTTCAGTGTTGTCACATCAAAAGATATCATCAAATATTTACAAAAATGTGAGGGGTGTACTCACTTTTGTGACATACTGTGTGTATATATATTTTGACAGACCTACTTTCACCATACACTGCATTATAGGCACGCAGCTAACAAAATAATCTGTCTAATTTGAGTGGCTGCTGTTGAAAGTTCATACACCTTGTAAAGAGGCCAACCACATAGTATTCGTGCCATGGTTTTAGCTCATCAGAATGAATCAGAATGACCAAAACTGTTCCAAGCAATAGGCCGCACAGAGCAACAAGCCACAAACCATGTTGTTAGATATGCACGAAGCCTTGCGTGCTTAGTGAGAGAAGAATGGTATCAGCAAGAATGGTAAAAGTCAGTTTCATATTCCAGAATTCTTTTTTTTTTTTTTTTTTTAGGCCACAGACAAACCAAATAGCACATGCTTTTCATGTAATTACAACAAAAAGATGGTTTTAATTTGATCTTTGAGTCGACTGAAGTCGGCATGATATCCAGTTATTACAGCTTCCACAGCTGCAGATGGGAATTTCAAGGTAGATTCTAACTAACATGTTCACGGTAAATATTAAAACACCTCAACACTGGAGCTATGTCGATTCATGATGATGGCCATTCTCTCAATTTGACCATGAAATGATGCTCATATTCTGCCTAGGAAAATATTTTCACATTCATATGCAGTGGTGCTTGAATGCTCATGAACCCTTTAGAATTTTCTATATCTCTGCATAAATATGACCTAAAAGCATCGTCGTATTTTCACAGAAGTAAGAAGTCGTAAAGGTAGACAAAGAGAACCCAATTAAACAAACGAGACTAAAATATTATACTTGGTCATTTACTGATCAAGGAAAATAAATATTCCCAATGAATGTAATCCAATATTACATATTTGTGAGTGGCAAAAAAGTACGAGTGAGCATCTTGTTTTCTTTAAAGAACAGAGATCTATCAACGTCTGATCTTCAACACGTGTTAGAGGGAGTGTATCATGGCACAAACAAAGCAGATTTCTGAGGAACAATAGTAACAACTCTTTTTACAGAGTTGTTGATGCTCATCAGGCTGGAAAAGGTTACAAAACCATCTCTAAAGAGTTTGGACTCCACCAATCCACATTCAGACAGATTGTGTACAAATGGAGGAAATTTAAGACCATTATTAACCTCCTCAGGAGTGGAGACCAACAAACATCACTCCAAGAGCAAGATGTGTAATATTCCACGAGGTCACAATGGAACCCAGGGTAACTTCTAAGCAACTAACATCCTCTCTCACTTTGGCTAATGCTAATGTTCATGAGTCCACCATCAGAACAACACTGAAGAAGAATGGTGTGCATGGCAGGGTTGCTAGGAGAAAACCACGGCGCTCCAAAAAGAACATTGCTGCACGTCTGCATGAACAAAAGAACATTGCTGCAGTTCGCTAAAGATCACGTGGACGAACCAGAAGGCTGTTGGAAAAATGTTTTGTGGACGGAGGAGACCAAAATAGAACTTTTTGGTTTAAATGAGAAGCGTTATATTTGGAGAAAGGAAAACACTGCATTCCAGCATAAGAACCTTATGCCACCCGTGAAACATGGTGGTGGCAGTATCATGTTTTGCTGTATCTGTGCCAGGAAGGCTTTCCATCATTGATGGAACAATGAATTCTGAATTATACCAGCGAATTCTAAAGGAAAATGTCAGGACATCTGTCAATGATCTGAATCTCAAGAGAAAGTGGGTCATGCAGTAAGACAATAACCCTAAACACACGAGTCATTCTACAGAGAACGGTTAAAGAAGAATAAAGTGAATGTTTTGGAATGACCGAGTCAAAGTCCTGATCTTAATCCAATAGAAATGTTGTGGAAGAACCTGAAGCAAGCAGTTCATGTGAGGAAACACGCCAACATCCCAGAGTCAAAGCTGTTCCATATTGAGGAACGGGCTAAAATTGCTCATAGATGACGTGCAGAACTGATCAACAGTTACCTCAAACGTTTAGTTGCAGTTATTGCTGCACAAGGGGGTCACACCGGATACTGAAAGCAAAGGTTCACATACTTTTGCCACTCACAGATATGCAATACTGGATCATTTTCCTCAATAAATACATTAATAACCAAGTATAATATTCATCTCATTTGCTTAATATGGTTCTCTTCGTATACTTTTAGGACTTACGACCTAAAACATCATCAGATTTTCACATCAAGAAGAAATTTAGAAAATTCTATAACAAACAAATTTTCAAGCACCACTGCATTTCCACTAAAATTACCGTATATTGGTTTGGATGAACGCGTTACTGATATTATATAGTTTTATGTTTGCAAAATTCTTTAATCCCCTTTTGATTGATTTGCTTCACTAGAGGTTTGATTTACAATGGACACAATTTTTCTTTTATTAAAAAAAAAAAAAAATCAAATGTATCAAACGAACTGAAAAAGTAACAAATTCACTCGTCCCTCACAAAGAACTCATGTCATATCACACAGGAAACAACTTCATTAAAGCTCAGATATCGGACACGGACAGCTTAAAAATGCAAGAGTTCCGCTGCAAGTTCCTCGGAGAACAATAGCGCTCTCTAGAGGTGCAGTTCAGACACAACAACTACAGTTCTGATACCTCTGAGACCACATTATCTGCTCAACCACTTACAGTACATCTAAGCATTTTTTACACATAGACCTGAAACTCATGTGCAGCCCGACGGCGGCTCAGTCGGTGGTGGTCCGGCGGTACCAGAAGCGCGCGCGGAAGTCATCGCTGCACGTCATGAAGCCCGGGTTAGTGGGAGAGTGCACGATGCAACGCACAATATTATTATGGCCGAGTGAGAGCAGGTTCTTCCGCTCGGCTGTGCGCGAGTCCCAACAGCACAGACTGACCGTTCGCTCATCTGGCAACAGCACATAGTCCTCAGTGTGGTTAAAGACACCCTGCGTGCGGTGTGTCTGACGGCCACTCAGTCCTGCTCCTGTAACACACACACACACACACACACACCACAAGAAACGTGAGTATACTACTATTAGAATAAATGTCTTGGTAGGAAAGCAAGGTCTCTGGGTTTGTAGTAGGACCTGGTGATATGAGGACGTTGTTAATATTGTGATATTTACATCACGATACACCTTTCTCAGATATCACAGGAATTGTCAGTATTTTTATAATACAGATTGACTGTTAATACAGCAACAAAAAAAAAAAACTTTTTTTGGGTGCACCACTGATTTGCAGGCATTATGTTCGCAAACCTAAATATTGTAGTAGCGTATATTGCATATGATGAAGATTTTCAGTATTATGATGAGTGATATTTGATTTTTTGACATATACCCAGAATAACCATTTTCTTCCTAATTTGGTCAGGCTAACTGCTCTCAACACACTCATGAGCTCACCGACACCCACACTTGGCTAGTGTCACTGTGATTGACAGGAGGGGGGGGGGAGAGAGAGAGATAAAGAGGGGGAGGGAGGGAGAGAGAGAGAGAGAGAGAGAGAGAATGTATGCAATTCTTCCCACCCAGAGAGCATGGACAGTTTTGCTATCTTGGACTCCCAGCTACAGGTCGGTGCAGCATTACCGGGATTCAAACTCATGATCTCTGGACTATACGGCAGCATAAACGTCAAGACGCTTCACAACTCAGTCCTCTGAAGACCAAAATCATAACACAAGTCTAGTCCTGTACATTCACTACTGCTAGAGATTCACATTAACTGACAGGTTTTGAAACCATAAAGGAACAAGAAGTGAATATACACTTTAAATGTCTGTGTTGAATACATATCTGATTTCTACATCATCTACAGTCCCATCTGGAAGTACTCGAGCAGCAAGGCCAATTCTATTGTTTTCACGGTACAATGAAGTCATTTGGGGTTGAGATCAAAAGATGAGATGACCCATCAACCTTCATTTCTTGATATCTACATCTAAATGTGTTAAACAACATAAAACATTGAACCCTTTGTATCAGACCACCCAATTTTTAGGTGAGCAAAAGTATAGGAACAGATAGTCTTAAAGTACATTATACAACACTTAATATTTGGTTGCATATCCCTTGCGTGCAATAACTGCATCATGAGCTGGTGACCCACTGACATCACCAAACCATTGTGTTTTTCTTTTGTGATGCTTTTCCAGGCGTTTACTGCAGCTTGTTTCAATTGTTGTGTGTTTCGGGGTGGTTTCCCCCTTCACATGCTCAACTTGGTTAAGGTCTGGTGATTGATTTGGCCAGTCTAAAACCTGCCATTTACCCCCATTTAATTTTTAAATGCATTTCTCTGTAAATTGGCAGACAGAATGTTTCTGTAAACTTCTGAATTCATTCTGCTGTTACATCATGAGGTACATCATCAATAAAGATTAGTGAGCCCGTTCCAGAAGCAGTCGTGCAAGCCCAAACCATGACACTACCTCCACCATGCTTGACTAATAACCTTCTATGTTTTGGATCATGAGCAGATCCTTTCTTTCTCCACACTTCAGCCTTTCGTTCACTTTGTTGGAGGTTAATCCTGGTTCCAGAACTTTTGCGGCTCATCTCTGTATTTCTTTGTGAATTCCAATCTGGCTTTCTGATTTTTGCTGCTGATGAGTGGTCTGCATCTTGTGGTATGGCCTTTATATTTCTGCACTTGTAGTCTTATTTGAATGGTGGATTGCGATACCTTTAAACCTGCCCTGTGAAGCTGCTGGTGATGTCACTAACTGCTGTTTTGGGGTTTTTCTTCACAGCTCTTAAAATGACTACGTTTACACACACATCGATTTCCATTTAAGGTTGCAGCCATATTCCGAATACGATGTTTATATGCGTACTTGCATCTGAATTTTCCTGTGTACGTGGTTGTTGTAAGTATGCCTGAGTTGGCATTCCTAAACACCTAACCTACAGCTAAGCATCTGTTAGCACTCCCAATTCCTTATGGACTGAGCATGTGCATATATCTCCTTTCAATGGATTTCACAGGTGTACAAATTTCCGATTAAAACAGGCATATTCCAGGGGTGGGAATCAGAATTTGGGGGATCAGAAAATTATTAAATTAAATTTTCCATCTTCTCTAAGCTTCGTGTCTTGCGTTTCTCCCATACACAGCTCTCTCGTCTTCATATTGGTTTATCCTTTATAACAACAAATGGAGTCTTCAGGCGAAACCTATATCTCAAAACAAGAGTCAAACCATTCAGTGCAATTAATTCTTTAAAGAATCAATTTAACAGGGCTCACCTGGGCAGCAAGAAGCACCAATCGCGTTCCAATATTTTTTGATCAGTTGACAAAATGGGTGGGTTCAAACAAAAGGTGCCATGTTTTAAGCTCGTTAACACATCTAGATGTAAATACGAGGAAATGATAGCTGAAATTCTCATCTGTTGTGTCTCATTCATCTTTTGATCACAAACCCAAATGTCTTCAGTGTATAGCGAAAACAATAGAATCGGCCTTGCTGTTCCAATACTTTCAGAGCAGTTTCTGTTCAGCAACTTTTTGTTGTTTTTTTTATTTTTCATAAAGTCCAACTTCTTGATCACTATTCCTCAAAAAAAGTCTGACAATACTACAGTGCTGACACATGCTGTAATCGATCGAAATCTTACCGGTGTATTTGACCAGTGTGCGACCAGTGGAGATCTCCCACAGCTTGGCCACAGAGTCCTTGCCACTGGAAAGAATGTACTTTGAGTTTTTGGAGAAGACTGCCGAGCAGACCTCAGCCCCATCATGTGCCTTATCGAATGTGGACACGCATCGGTTGGAGACGCCGTCCCACAGCTTGATGCTGCCGTCCTTGCTGCACGTGACATAGGTGTTGGCTCCTGGGTTGTAGCTCACGCTGCAGATGGCATCCGTGTGCTGATCCAGAGGGTTGCAAGACACAAAACACTGGAATGTATTGACGTCGTAAAGGCGCAGTGTTGGATGCTGTGTGCCCACCAGCAAGTAATCTCCTGATGGGTGGAAGGAGATGGAGCGCAGCATTTCTGCTTCCTGTTGAGGAAAAAGAAGTTACAAACCTCCACCCAACAAGAACACTTAGAGGTTTATTTTCCCGTTTATTTATACATTACTTTTAGTGCTTTACGATCACGTACAGTTTGCTCAGTACCATTGTGTTCAAGTTGATCTTGACCTCATTTTAATGACCCGTACTGTTCTGAGTGAATGAGTGTGTGAGAGAGAGAGAGAGAGAGAGAGAGTGTATTCTTTCCTAAGGTATTCATGCTAAAAGATTTTTGATCAGCTCTTGGCAAAATATAGCCCAGAATACACCTGTGGTGAAAAAAAAACATCAAGGAAAAGCTCTAATGTACTCTCCTAATCTGCCCGGAAACCTAAATTGACTAAAAAAAAAAAAGATGGGGTTAGTGTTGTTGATATTGTCCACCCCTGATACATACATACATATTGTAACTCCTAGAAAGCAGTACCTGGATGTGTTTGAAAGCTCTTTTTGCTGAGGGCTTGGAGTAGTCAAACAGTTTGAGTGTGTAATCGCGGGATCCCGAGGCCAGGATCTGCTCGGTGGGGTGGAAGGCCAGGCATGTGACCTCATCAACATGGTCATACAGGGTTCGGATAACCGGGTGATTCTCCATGTTCTGCTGTGCTGTCTCGTTCATCATCACCTGAAAAGGTCAGAGTTACAAGCCTGAAATGACTCCTCCTCTTTAGCATTTTGACACAGAGGTGGAAGCCTGAAAAGGAGCTAATAAAACACTTCATTTAGATGTACGTTGTTGCTGCCGTTCAAACAAACGTATACACGTAGAAATATTACAAATCACAGTCGCACTGATCATCACATCTTGAGATTTGCTATGGCAATTTCTGTGTTAAGACATGCACAGTACTGCCAGTGGACATCATAATAAGTCAAAACAATTTTCCTCCGATAACAATAATTCATCACAATAATTCCAAACAATCTTCTCAGCACTTTCTGTAGACTAAAAAAAATGCCATTTCCCAGATTGCTTAATCATTTGTGTTGAACATCGTTTGTGCTCACCTCCAGGGGCATTGCGCTCTTGGCCAGCATACGTTCTGTGTCCAGGATTTTAATGGAGGCGTCTGCAGAGCCGGTGGCAATGAGCTGTCCGTCTCGGCTGTACGTGGCCACGCGACACGGCCCTTTGTGTGAGGTCACATAACACGTCTCGTACTCCGAGGCCTCCGGAGACATGGTCTGCACGTCAGCATCGAACTCCAGGTCGATGCCCACACCGGGAGCCACCGTGTCTGAGCGTCCGATAGCATACTGCACTGCGCTGTCATCATTCTCCATTCCTGCAATCACACAAATCATAGTCGACAAGCTAACCATTTACATTTATACTATAAGATATGGTCAAAAGTTTGTGGACACCTGACCATCACACCCATTTCTAGATTTAGTGCCCCACTTTGCTGTTATATTAACCTCCACACTTCTACTAGATTTTGGAGCGTGGTTTGTGCCCATTCAGCCAAAAGAGAATTAGTGAGGTCGGGCGCTGATGTTTGGCGAGGAGGAACGGGGTGCAGTTGGTGTTCAGGGCTCTGTGCAGGAGTTCTTCTGCTCCTCGTACCATGGCAAACCATGTTTTCATCGACCTCACTTTGTGCACAGGGGCACTGCCATGCTGGAACAGGTTTGGGCCCCAGGTTGGGAAAATTATAACACTACAGCATACAAAGACAATTTGGGGAAGGCCCACATATGGGTGTGATGGCCAGGTGTCAACAAACTCTTGAGCATAAAGTGTACATTTGCTCATTTGGCTAACGCTTTAATCCAAAGTGACTTACAATTGAGAAAGAAGAACGTGTTAATGGTTTTGCACAAGAACCCAACCTGGTGGTGCTAAAGCTTTTTATATTATATTCATTGTTTTATTGACTTCTCAATTATAATGTGCTTTCTTATTACCTTGCAGTTATTTATTTCTTATTGTGTCCTGAATTTCATTTCACTTGTAAATTTTTTATTTTAGTGCATCTCTAAAAATCTATTATAAAATTAACTGGTTGCCAATGAAATATTGCAGCATAGCAGAAGTAACTGTGGTGGTGGTGGTGTTTGTTTCCTCCCAGCAGAAGATCAGTCTTCACTGGAGGTATCTTACCGATCTTGGCGAGCTGCATAAGCTGCTCAGATGGAGACACCACACTCGGCGGCTTCACTTCGCTTATGAGGCTGTTGGCGATGTTGGTGTAACCGTCATAAAGCAGCTGGCTGATGATCAGGTTATACAAGTGCTGTCTGTCTTTCAGAGTCGGTTTAGGACGATACATCTTTGTGATATGAGACGTTTCTGAGCAAAAGTAACAAGACAGAACATGAACGGTTTCAATGACATACCAAAAGGGTACATGTAATTAATGATGTGTCCTTCATGAATGATTCGTCCACTTTGAACGAATCTTTACTATGACTCAGGAACGAGTTGTCTTAAGAGAGTGATTCGTTACCGGAGAGAGAGAGAGAGAGAGACAGGTAGAGAGAGAGACAGAAAGAGACCGAGAGAGAGAGACCGAGAGAGACAGCCAGAGAGAGACAGTGAAAGAGAGACAGACAGACAGAAAGAGGTAGACAGAAAGAGAGACAGTGAGACAGACAGACAGACAAAAAGAGACAGACAGAGACATGTAGAGAGGGACAGATAGAGAGACAGTGAGAGAGAGACAGAAAGAGAGAGAGACAGAGTGAGAGAGACAGAAAGAGAGACAGACACAAAGAGAGAGAGACAGACAGAGACAGCCAGAGAGAGACAGTGAAAGAGAGAGAGAGAGAGACAGACAGAGAGATAGACAGAAAGAGAGAGTGAGAGAGACAGAAAGAGAGACAGACAGACAGAGAGAGAGCCAGAAAGAGAGAGAGTGAGGGAGACGGGGACAGAAACAGAGAGAGACAGAAAGACAGAGAGAGACAGACGGGGAGAGACAGCCAGAGAGAGACAGTGAAAGAGAGAGACAGACAGAGAGATAGACAGAAAGAGAGAGTGAGAGAGACAGAAAGAGAGACAGACAGACAGAGAGAGAGCCAGAAAGAGAGAGAGTGAGGGAGACAGGGACAGAAACAGAGAGAGACAGAAAGAGAGAGAGAGACAGAAAGAGAGAAAGACAGCCAGAGAGAGACAGTGAAAGAGAGCGAGACAGCCAGAGAGATAGACAGAAAGAGAGAGTGAGAGAACCAGAAAGAGAGACAGAGGGCCAGAAAGAGAGAGAGTGATGGAGACAGAGACAGAAACAGAGAGAGACAGAAACAGAGAGGGACAGAGAGAGTGAGAGAGAGAGACAGACAGATGAAGAGATAGACAGACAGAAAGAGAGACAGAAAGACATACGGACAGAGAGAGATTTTAATTATATTCTGCTGAAATGAATGACTCGAAAAAAGAATCGTTAATTTTGCTGAACGAGACTGAAAGATCCGAGTCAGTAAAATGATCCGAACTTCACTACATGTAAATACAACCTTCAAATTGAATGAAAATAAAGCGCTGCCAAGGGCAGAGAGCTTTCAAATGTAAAAGTCATTGTCTTTAGGAGTGTGAACATGCTGCCTAGCCAAGTAGCGGACTTCCGATTTGAACATGACAGAGGATAACAGAGGATATTATACAAACATATACTAACAGACCACTTTATTAGGAACACCAACGCTGTTTTATTCAAGTTATTAAAACGCCTTATTGTCATATTTATGTATTGTATGAAGTACTAGTTTGCAGGTTCTCACGGATACCTCAGCAGATTCTACATTAAAATCTAATCCTACACAGACTGTATATTTCCCTGAGGTATCTGTGCAACATTAACTAACGTTAGTTAGCTAGCAGGCTAGCGTACTGTATGCTGTTCTCGGTAACGCGAGCTAGCAGTTAGCTGTTCACACTTAGCTTGGTAGCTAGAGAAACTTCAGCATAACTCAGTTTCGTAACAAACCAAATAAACATAATTCAGTGTTATTTATCCAATCCAGTGACATTCTGACAGCGCAAGTAAACTTTTTTTTGTTTGTCTCTCCAAAATGAATGAATGTCTTACCAGAATTAGCAACACACACACACACCTCTTAAAAGCGCGAGAGCCACGCACAGAACTATGGGAAATTACCCGCTAAGGTAATTTTGCTTTAACCCAAATGACTGCACGATGCCTACGCATGCGCACTACATAGGGTGTGAAATAACGGACTAGACTTCAAACGTAGTGCACTAGGCTTTCAACAGGAAGCAATTTGGGATCTAACCACCGCTTATAATGACAGTATAATGTGAAGCTTTTGCGTCTTTAAGTGCACCGGCTTGTGAAGCTCCTACTTGTTAATACGTATTAACAATTAATTATATTAAGGTTAATTATGTAATAGTGCGGGTTTAATGCCAACAGTTATTTAATGGTAAAGTCTAAAACTTATACGGTGTTGTGCCGAAATCGGTGACCTATCGAAAACTGTGGCCAGGGGTCGCTGTTCAGCAAATGTTCTCACGGGAACGCGCTAGACGCTCGTGCACGTGACCGTGAGCGCGTAGACCTTCGAGCAGAGAACAGACGCTGGAGCGGAATGCGGTGTCTGAGGAGCCGAGCGGTGATGTCGATAAAAACATGTCTTAAAGAAACACGTCCACTGGATGAGCTAGAGCATCAATTCATTCAAAATGATTTACATAGGCAGCACTTCCAGTCAACCTTTTGAACCCTTAACTTCTCTGTCACAAGAATAATCCTGGTCCTTCCATTCCTCTGTACCATTCTGCTTATTGTGCCCTGAACTTTCATCTTCATCTCATCCTCATCTGCAGTGTTCCTGTCTCCAGCCTCATCTTCCCTGTCACAAGGATAGTCTTCATCTCTTCCTTCCTTTGTTTCATTGAGTTTATGGTGCCCTTCACTCACCTCATCAATTTCCTCATCTTTCTCAACATTTTCCCTATCTTTGAATTTAAAAAAAAAAAAAAAGTTTGGGTCAATACCTAACTGCATTTTCTAAACCAGGCCTCAAAACTTAGAACATTTCCACAGGAATAATGCTTGGTGTTTTGGTAGTGGCAGTAAGAGTGTGTGTGTGTGTGTATAGTGTGTATGCTTTATATGTATATATGTATGAGATTATATGTATATTTGTGTAGCTACACATGAGAGCTCTCTATGTAGCCCACCTCCTCCCCAGCACCACCTGTATAGACCTGCTACAGGGTTCCCCTTTAATCCATCTTTGCATCAGCAGCGTTTCTTTATTTCAGGATGTTGATTATTTCAGCTGAGTAAGTCAGTACATGCTCAGCAGCAGCAGAGCATATCTAATCCACCAAAACTAAACATACGTACATTCCATGCCATGTCAGTACAAGCTGGTTAAATTCATAAAACAATTGTCAGGAGTTGAAGAAGTTACGATGATTTTTAATACTGTTATCTATCTATCTACCTATCTATCTAGCTACTTATCTATCTATCTATCTATCTATCTATCTATCTGTCTGTCTATCTATCTATCTATCTATCTATCTATCTATCTGTCTGTCTGTCTGTCTATCTATCTGTCTGTCCATCTATCTATCCATCTATCTATCTGTCTGTCTGTCTGTCTGTCTGTCTGTCTGTCCGTCCATCTATCTATCTAGCTACTCATCTGTCTGTCTGTCTATCTATCTATCTATCTATCTGTCTGTTTATCTATCTATCTATCTATCTATCTACCTATCTAGGTACTTATCTATCTATCTATCTATCTATCTATCTATCTATCTATCCATCTGTCTGTTTATCTATCTATCTATCTACCTATCTAGCCACTTATCTATCTATCTGTCTGTCTATCTATCTATCTATCTATCTGTCTGTCTGTCTGTCTGTTTATCTATCTATCTATCTATCTATCTATCTATCTGTCTGTTTGTCCATCTATCTATCTATCTATCTGTCTGTCTGTTTATCTATCTATCTATCTATCTATCTATCTGCCCCGTCCCAACTTTTTTTTAGATGTTGTGGCCATGGAAGTCAAAACGACCTTATTTTGTTCTTAATCTGGTACATTCACACAGTTTAAACATTTGATATGTTTTCTATGTTCCATTGTGAATAACATATGGGGTTTATGAGATTTGCGAATCATTGCATTCTGTTTTTATTTACATTTATTTACATTTTACACAGTGTCCCAACTTTTTGGTAATTGGGGTTGTACATTCACTTAAGACATAACCGACTGTGTTTGCATGAACACACGGCCAGACCTGCATTTTGACATGATGTGTGTGTATTTACTTGACCGTCCAAGTGTAATAAGCTACTAAAGAGAACTCAATTTAGTTCTCGCACTATGAGGCACCAGGGGGTCTCCCTGGTCAGGCAGGAGACATTTGTTAATTTCATGTTGTCTTCATTTTATTTTGTGATATATATAAACAGTATTAAAAATGAATTTAAACTCAATGACACCTGAACATTAAGAAAAACCAACACGTGTTTCTATGCATGCTGTGCCTGCTGTGAGCAACTCGCCTTACCTGTCATTGTGCAAAATTAAAATCAATATTAAGTGAAGATAAAATAGCTTTGGCCAAGCTGCTTAGTTACTTGAGGCAAATGGTTAAGCTGCTGTCAAGCTAATGAGGGGGGAAAAAAAGTTAAGTTAGTTCCTTAGCTATTTATATCTATCGACTCCCTAAAACTGAGAAACATTACATTGTCAAATAAATACATTTACCAGAACTTCTGTCTGTTTGAAGCACCTGTCCTCGAACACCTCTCCTGTCCTCTGTCCAAACGGTTCGCAACCATGCTGCCAAATTTTTATTCGGTGGATTGGAGTTAAAAATGTAGACAGCTAGGATGGGCCACTTTGCCTTTCCTTTTCCAACGCCATGTCTAACAAATGCCTTAACTATTTGATTCCTGCTACCAGCCTTCGCCCAAAGGTCATTTTCTCTTTTACGTTTCCCCTTTTTAAATCTGGCCATGATGCCTACTGCAGTCTGCTAACAGCATGCAGCTCTTAATTGACTCTTGAGCTTATCCCCCCTTTGGTAAGAGTTCCAGCAGTCTAGAACTTAGCACACTATCTCTGGAAAATGACTGAGAGTTTACCCTTAAGAGATCATGGACCTTTTTTAAAAAAAAAACAAACAAAAAACAACAACAACAACAACAAAACAAACAAACAAACAAACAAAATATTCGGTAGTGAAATACATGGCAATATTTAAATATGATTTGATAGTAAATTTTATTAAATATCAAACATCTAAAACCTGACACCTAGTCGAACACTTTGCAGTTGGTTATATCAGTGGTTTTCAAAGTGGGGGCCGCCAGGGGGCGCCCGGGGGGCCTCAACAATTTGGTGTGAAAAATAACACACACAATCAATTCCTAATGTAATGTAATGTAAAGATGTAATTATTAATAAGTAAAAAAAGGGGGATATATTCAGAAGTCTGTATTTTTAATGTGTTTTAAAGACATCTTGCTAAAGGGGGGCCTCGGTCAAATGTTAATGCTGTTTGTGGGGGGCCTTGGCCTGGAAGAGTTTGGGAACCCCTGGGTTGTATGACTGTAAGTCATTCCCTTCAAATGCTATTGAAGTTAGAAACGCGTTTAACAATGTCGTATGTAAGTTTAGAGACGGTCCCTTAATTTCCGCGTATCTGCGAATGTCGACCGTCCGTCACGCCAACTTTATACCAGTTGTGTTGGAACGTCTTCTTTCTATTTTATGAAGCATATTGTTCCGATATTGATATATGTATAGATACAGTACGGATATTATAGCATTAAAGCTACTGAAATGTGTTACCCTGCTTTATTCTAAGTCTATAAGTTTAAGATCCTCAAACTCATTCAGGTGGTGTAAAATATTCTCCTTGTTCTTACAGGTTTACCTTTACTCCTCCAGTTTCTGCAGGCTTTTTCCTCATGGAGAAGAAAGGAGGTGGACTCAGAGGTTTGAACCAGTGCACAGTAACTGCTCAGATTACTGTTCTTGGCTGGAGTGAAACCTGATGTGGTCTTCTGTTGTCGTAGTCCGTCCGCCCTAAAAGCGACGGTGTCGTTGCGTTCCAAAATGTTTTTCTGCTCACCACGGTTGTAGAGAGTTATTCACTCACCAAGGTTATTTGAGTTATCGTAGCTTCCCTGTCAGCTCGAACCAGTCAGGCCATTCTCCTCAAACCTCTCTACAAGACAAGACGTTTCCACCTCTAGAACTGCTACGCACTGGATGTTGTCTGGTTTTTGCACCATTCTGTGTAAACTTTAGAGACGTATGTGTATGAAAATCCCAGGAGATCAGCAGTTTCTGAAACACTCACCACCAACAGCCATGCCACAGTTCACGTCATCGTTTTCCCCGAATTCTTGTTTGATATGAACAATAACAAAGCTCTAGACCTGTATCTGCATGATTTTATGCACTGTACGTCTGCCACATGATTGATCTATTGGATAATTGCATGAATGAGGTGTTCCTAATAAAGTGGTCTATGTATGTATGTATATATAACATACACTTACAAAGCACTTTAGTAGGAATACTAGCTAATACTGGGTAGGGCCTTACTTTGCTCGCAAAACAGCTTCAATTCTTCATGGCATGGATTCTACAAGACGTTGGAAACATTCCTCTGAGAGTCTGGTCCATGTTGACGACATGATTGCGTCACGCAATTCCTGCAGATTTTCCAGGTGCACTTTCATGCTGTGAATCTCCCGTTCTACCACATCCCAAAGGTGTTCCACTGGATTCAGGTCTGGTGACTGGGAAGGTCACTGAAGAACATAAATCTCATTGTCATGTTCATGAAACCAGTTTGAGACGACCTTTGCTTTATGACATGGTGCATTATCATGTTGGACGTAGAAGATGGGTAAACTGTGGCCATGAAGGGATGCACATGGTCAGCAACAATGCTCAAATATGCTGTGGCACTCAGTCTGATACTGATTGGTATTAATGAGCCCAATGTGTGCCCAAAAAAACAACAAAAAACATTCCCCACACCATTACATCACCTCCACCCGCCTGGAATGTTGACACAAGGCAGGTTGGATCAATCCATGGTGTCATGCTGTTGGCACTAAATTCTGTCCCTACCATACGTGTGCTTCAGCAGAAATCGAGATTCATCAGACCAGGCTACGTTTTCCCAGTCTCCAGCTGTCTAGTTTTGGTAAGCCTTTGCCCAGTGCAGCCTCAGCTTTCTGTTCATGGCTGACAGAAGTGGAACCTGATGTGGTCTTTTGCTGTATCCAATCAACCTCAAGGTTTAAGGTGTTGTGCATTACGAGATGCTTTTCTGCTCACCACAATCGTACAGAGTGGTTATCCGAGTTACTGTAGGCTTTCTGTCAGCTCGAACCAGCCTGGCCGTTTTCCTCTCTCATCAAACAAGGCATTTCTTTCTACAGAACTGCTGCTCACTGGATGCTTTTTCTTTATTGAACCAGCTACAGACTGTTGTGTGTGAAAATCCCAGATGATCAGCCATTACAGAAACTCAAACCAGCCCATCTTGCACCAACAATCATGCCACAGTCAAAATCACTGGGATCACATTTTCCCCCCATTCTGATGGTCGATGTAAACGTTTCCCGAAGCCGCTGGCCCGTACAGGCATGATTTTATGCATCGCACTGCTGCCAAACAACTGACTGATTAGATAATTGCATGAATGAGTAGGGGTAAAGCCATACCCAAGTCTACTGAAAGCCAAGATCAACCGATTAAACAGGTGGAATCAGGTGTGGCTCCTACACCGAACATTTATGGATAAGACTGGACACACCTGGTGTATCCTTCTTACTGTTGGTAATCATATAGTAATATTCCCTGGATCAGAGTTCCATACAGTTCCCATTCCTTATATAAAGAAATCATTTAGTTTCAAAAGGTATTATAGAAAAGCAAATGTGTAACATTGACATTACGAAAAATCCGATGCCCATTTAAAGAAAAGAACAAAAACCGTGCATTCCTCAATCGATTTCATGATGTTTAATGTATTTACAAAGTTTTACATGTTCTCCAATAGGCGTTTATCACAAGCAGTCAGGGCCGCCATGAAACGGTTTAAACTTGCATTAGTAGCATTTGCATCGAAATCCTTCAATTCATCTAGTGTTCACAATCTTCAGGAAGTTCTCCTATTTGTCAGACCAATGCATTCTTGCATAACCTTTCTTGTGGTGAGAATTTACCCACATTCCACACTGAATAAAAAACAAAAAGGAAAAATAATAGATGCAATTATAATCGGTTACTCGAGAACAACATGACCTGAGAAAAGAGTCAGTTTTTTTTCCTGCATCTTCCCCTTTATGCCAAAATTGTCCTTCCCTCCAGGCTTGTATGACATGAAATTCAGGAAGGGTGAGTACATATTTCTTAATAGCCATTAATATTAAGGTATTTCTGTTATTTCTATCAACATTCCTCTTATTGTGAAGACCTGCAAATGTTAAATAGACTTTATTTGTGAATGTTTAAAAAAATAATAAATTAAGAATTCCGTAACCTGTTTCTTTTAAGTTTCTTCTTTAAAAATAACAAAAAGGAACAAAAATTGTCAAAATTTAAACCAAAAAAATATTCTCTCTCTATATATATGATACAGGGGTTTTAGCGCCCCCTTACTTCCAGAATGGAGTATTTCAGAATTTCCAAAATCAGGCGCTACACCTTGTGTCTGGCCATGAGTGAGAGCGTGTGTGTGAGTTCAGAGGGTACAGTTTTCCATTTGTATTGGCAGCGTGCCTCCACGCATCAGTCGGTGGCCGCCGCCACCTCACATCAATTGTCCTCTGACTCTTCCTCGGCCTCTCGTAACCAGGTGAAGAATGCGGTGACGGACTCCAGCGCCATGTCCTTTCCCCGCTGCTCAGCTGGGTCTTTACTCGTTTCCCACTTGTAGAAAGCATCCTCTGAAATCACGTCCTCATCGTAGAGGCAGTCAAAGAACATCCTTAGCAGATCTGCAAAGGCAAGGAAAAGAATAAGAAAAATGTCAAATTTAGCCTTACAAGTTATTTTCCTTTTCAATGTCTAAAGTAGAAAGAGAAAAAAAAAAAAAGAGCAACACATAAAACTGAGGTCAAACAAACAAATACCAAAAGAATATTAAAAAATAAATAAAAAAAAAATAAAAAGCAAAAATTGTACCAAAAATACTACTAAATAAATATTAATTAATTGAAGAATAAAAAAAAGCACTAAAAAGATATTCCAATATGCAAAAATAAAGCAAACAAAAATAATTATACAGTATTCATTAATTTTAAGAAATACCTTAAAAACCTACTGTATGGTGCTGCTTTAATGATAACGTGTGTGTGTGTGTGTGTTATTATTACACTGTTGTATTGAATCTGAGTGGTCAGAAGGTGTTGATTAATTTACATTACATTTACGGAATTTGGCAGACGCCCTTATCCAGAGCGACGTACAATTATCTCTCTCTTTTTTTTTTTTATACAACTGAGCAATTGAGGGTTAAGGGCCTTGCTCAAGGGCCCAGCAGTGGCAGCTTGGCGATCCAACATCCTCACCAATGAGCTACCACTTCCCAATAAATTAATACATTTTCTATAACAGCAGTTCTGACAAATCAAATCATAGGTCTATATTAATGCACTCCTTCGAATACTGTAAAGTTCCTATAAGTAATAACTCCTTCACAGAGTTGTATGGTGGACGTTAAGGCTAAAAACAAATAAATAAATAAATAAAAAGATCGATAAAAGTTCAGCTTTGTGTAAGAAGACATTAATGGAAGGAATGCAGTGAGTTTTCCCTCCTTGGGAAAGTTTTCAGGACAGAGTCTTGGTGAAGTTCAGAGCACTTATTTTGTCTTATTAACTTCATGAGTGAGGAAAAAAAGAGAGGCGGGTGAGGGAACGACTGTTTATAGCTGCTATAAATGTAGCTGATGACAGGAACTAACCTGTTTAACAGACATTAAATGTGGCTATTAAAAAAAAAAAAAAAAAGTTAAAAAGCACAGTGTCGTTCTTCAATAAATTCAAAATTCTAATCACTGGCAACCTGCTGTGGCATAAGAGGAATAAAACAGTATGGGATGTGCTGTTATTATACACACACACACGGCCACTTACTGGGTGGTTGATCCAAGGTCACTATTAATGCTTGCAGTGCATAAAGTGCTTGTAACTGACGTTCAGTGTCCGAGTTAAGGTACTTTTGTAACACAGGGAGGTGCTTCTGTATGATGGCTGTATCCACTTTGCAGGACGTATTCTCATCTGTGCAAGAGAAGTAAAGCCAGAGAAAACATTTGTCCTGTGGAATGTAACCAGTGCTGCCAGTCTACTAAACCCATCACGTTAATGCGTGCTCATTACGGTCTGCAAGCCAGCTGCTGTGTCTTAATGAGGTGTGCTTAATATGCATATTTAAAAGGGATCAGGGCGTAATTATTGCATGACTGTCAGCTGAGATGCTTAGGAAGCTAAAGAGGGAGAGAAATAACATTATGAATCAAAAGCACAGTGTTGCATGGAGTAAGTTTGCAATTGGGAGTTTTTTTTTTTTTTTTTTTTCCAACTGCATAAAGAACATACTCACCTCGAACAGCTGCCTTACACACTGCAGTCATTAAAGCTCTCAGGAACGGGGAAGAGCTCGTCTCAGATTCCTCCACATTGGCCTACCAGAGAGGAAATATATTATTTTATATGAGATGTTTTTTTTTTAAACGGGGTGTGCTGGTGTTAGAAATGAATCAATGCTGGGGTATGATGTGGCCTGAAGGGAAGCAGTTACTGTTAACACAGTAAAGTTTTAGTTTCCCTCAACCTGCTTAATCACTATTATATCACTGCAACTTGCCAAAATTTTTATCTTATTAATGAACGACACATTGTACTTTTTAAGTGCTTATAGTTGCATTTAATGTTGTGGAGTGTCCACGTAACTAGGTACTTCCTGTTGCCTCTTACGTTACAGCAGTTATAAACAAACATTCCCTCACCAGCCTTTTTCTCCCTCTCCCCAAGTTAATATGACAAAAAAAAAAAACACATGCAGTTTGTCATGTGACAGACACAGCAAGTGTAAACTCCTGTCTTCCGCTCGTGTGTGGAACTAATTTATTACGCATCCCATCTCAAGCACATCGTTGCTAATTCCAAAACGGCACTTTAGAGCTAGTAACGGAGGCTTGAGCCATTGACATGCAGTTATTGGAGAGAGAGAGAGAGAGAGAGAGAGAGAGAGAGCGAGAGAGCGAGAGAGGGGGAGAGGGGGAGAGAGAGAGAGGGAGGGAGAGAGAGAGAGAGAGAGAGAGAGGGAGGGAGAGAGAGAGGGGGAGAGAGAGGGGGAGAGAGAGAGAGAGAGAGAGAGAGAGAGAGAGAGGGAGAGAGAGAGAGAGGGGGAGAGAGAGAGAGAGGGGGAGAGAGAGAGAGAGGGGGAGAGAGAGAGAGAGGGGGAGAGAGAGAGATTGCTGCTACTTCCAGTATAAAATTTGGAGAGTTTGTGCAGAGTTTACAAAAGTTTACAAACTGCAGTTTTGTCATCATTCCACACAAGAGACATCATCTTTACAAAATTGATGTGTTTTCCCGCCCTCTTTTGATTGACAGGATATAATCAGCCCTGATCATCGGATGTTTTTAAACTATCAGCCGACAGCGGGGAAAATAGCCTTTATCGGCCGGTACGTCGGTGCATCTCTAGTTTTTTTTCAAACAAATTGATAATTGTTCACCAGCGTATCACACATGCTCTTTCACACTCTCCTTTTCTTTTTTTCTTGCTCTCGATCTCTCCCTCACTCCAATAACTGCATATCAATGTCTCAAGCCTCCACTTCACCTGGTAGCCACATTACTACCTCGGGTGCACGTCATCTTTCTAATAATTCTTTTATATATATATATACATACATACATACATACATACATACATACATACATACATACATACATACATACATACATACATACATACATACATACATACATACATACATACATACATACATACATACATACATACATACACACACACACACACACACACACACACACACACACACACATATATATATATATATATATACACACACACACACACACACACACACACACACACAGTGTTCCCTTTGCAAAATACATAATCTTTATTTCCTAAATCATACAAATTTGCACATTCTAAAATAATACAAGTGTGCGTGTGTGTGTTGGCCCAGCTTTACCTCAACCCAGTCAAATATCTGCTCATCACTGGCCATGTCCTCTATCAGGAGACGCTCGAGTTGTCTGTGCAGCTCATCCGGGGAGAGACTGGGCATGGGAGGAGCAGAGTGGGCAGAGGAACAATCAGACAGTGTGAACTGCAGCTTCTGGAGGGAGGAAAAATGGAAGAAGAAAAGATTTACAACCACAAAAGGAATGAATGTTTGTGCACATCACATTTTTATTTTGGAACCTAGTGCGTTTTTGTGAATTGAAAATAGTGTCTTTTGCAAAAACAGTGAAGTGAAGTCCTATCTTTCCGGGGAAGATCTTTAGGCTTTTTATGTTGTGTTCTTTACTTGCAGGTACGAGTGAACACTGCAGTTTGTTTGTACCTTGGGAACGATGTGAATACAAAGTGACGTGTACGTCTGTGACCATGTGTGAAGTATGAAAGAACTACCTGAACACCCTGCTGGCTCACCTGCTCGGAGATGAAGCTCTGGAGCTCCTGCTCTTCTGACAGGAAGTCACTCCAGTTAAGCCCTGCCTCCCTCCATAAAGCCCCCACTTTCTTATGGCCCTGGGGCAGGAAAGGATGCATCGACACTATTAGCCGTGGACTGACTTGACCGAATAGCCACAAGAACGTGTTGCTAATGAGGAACACTTTATAAAATGTAGTCCTAAGGATTCGTCTGGGTTTCTACAAATGCCGCATTCTAACATTTATACATATTTTACACGTTCCATCAGGCCACAAAAACAACCATTTAAACATAACAATAATGCTAAAAATCTTACCATTTGTTTGCATAGTAGGTGAAGTATTTCCACCATTAAGTTGCTAGCTCTTCCAACTGGGAGTAATGATTTACTTATTTCACTGCAGAAGACAGAAAAAAAACTACTTTATTATTGCAAGTCACAAATGTCCTAACACACAACGGGGCATGCTGGTATAGGGAAATAATAAATAAGGGTCGGTGTGATGCACCCCAAAGCTGGTTATTCACGCCCGAGCGGGTCTTATTCCTCTTACACCACAACGTTAACAACTGTAACAAAAAAAGGACACGCTATACTTTATCCATTTGTAGTTACAGGTCCAAAACAATTTAGTTCCTGTTGTCGCTTACATCATAACAGTTACATCATTTTAATCCTTTCTGTCCTGAAGACGTTCTCGTTTCACAAGTTACAGCTTTACCTCTGTCTGTTGAAAAGTGTTGACACTGGAGACTCCTAATGCTAAATAAACATATCTTCACAGAAAACGTCACTAGATCAACGATTCATCCGTTTATGTGAAGCGCCAACGATACGAGTCCCTGTGAATGAGGTTCTAACTTTATCCAGCCGATTTTCAGTGTTGTGATGAACTTCTGTTTCGGTGTAATACTTCCGGTTTGCCATCTCCAGTTATTTCAGCAGACGCGTTTGTATTCGTAACAGCATCTATCGAAGGAGCATCGGAAGGAAGGAGCATCCCTACGCAGAAGCGTTTGGGCTCCGATGCACCAGTGAAAACTCGAAGGCGGCGTCTTGTCAGGAGGACAACGGAAGTTAAACTGCGTGTGAACAAAGTTAAATGTTACTGAGATTAGCTAGTGGTTTGATAGCGGTGTTCGTTGGACCTAACAAGCAGCTGACAAGGATTATGTAATGGCTTACTAGCATGCCAACATTAGATACCGTTTATAACGGTGGTTTGCATAGTCGAATAACTATGCTCATGCTTCAGAATTAGCAGCTAACGAAAAATAAATAATTTTGTACTTGAACAAAAGTTTTCTATTTATATTTCCACACGCATGAACGTCCATAAATACTAAGGAATGTCCTTAGGCATCCAAACTTAAAGAACTGCGAGCTATTGCAGTTAGTGGACAGTTTCTATTCAGGAAAGCTGAGCATGTTTTAGCTGGTAATGTCTTCCTCACACAGGTCTCCTTAACAACAACAACAACTCTTGTTAGTACTTTTGATACTTTCAAACATTTACAAGAAACTGCTTAGGAATCAAACCAGAAGTCTCGGACAAGAATAGAAAGTATGCACTATTGCTTACTTGTGTGTTGCAGAATGAGATGGATACAACAACAGCTATTTGAACGCTGCGCTTGGTCGTGTCTTGATCTTACCTAAAGAGTTCTCTCATGGGGATGCCTCCTTCTTTGAGCAGAGGACTGAGCAGCTCAGCCAGATACAGCCAAATGTGAGGAATGTCTATGGCCATGTCATCAGCCATTTCCAGTGTGTCCGCCAAGCTGGAGAGCACAACAAAGCACAAGACTCATTTTCATACCCTCTGTGTATGTGAGACATGAGAGACAATCTGTGTGTAGTTAAGCCCAGGGAAGGAATGTGTATGTGTGGTTTGGAAGCGTACCCTGCATATAGCTCAGCCCGTTGTAGGCTCCCTCTGTGGATCAGCTGGTAGAAGAGTTGCCCAATGTGTTCTCGGGCCATGTGACTCCGTTCCAATGTGGACTCCACCCCCACCCGCACAAATACAGCCAGCTGAGATACCTGCTTCAGCTCCTCCACACACTGTACTGCCTCCTACACACACAGAGAGAACAGTGATCATTTATTAAATGCCCACATATTAGTGAAGTAATAGCTGAATAATTCCGCATTAAATTGCAAGGAGATATAATTTACAGATTCTCACAGGATGTAGCACAGTGAAACAACAACAGCAGCAATGCAAGTGTTAATTTTTTTTTTTTTTACAGCAGGGAAACTGTCCAAAGTTTTTCGTTTTTTTAAATGACTTGATAAGAATTAATCACTCTCACCCTTGTCAGGATGTCCAGGCTAATTCAGAATAAAGTCCATGCCTGGTTGGTGTGATCAGGGCTCTATGGTAACAATTTATTTTAGGATCACTCGTGCTCCTAACTACAAAAATTTAGGAGCACGGTTGAAGTTTAGATTTATTTATTTATTTTTTTAAAAAGAGATGGTAACGTTAACGTACCACAATATAACACACAATTATGACAGAATTTAGGAACATGGTGTGACCATGACAAATTAATTTACCTTCTGATAAACTACATTTTATATTTTCAGTTCATTGTACAGACTGTATGCAAAAAAAAAACAAAACAACCGTTAACCTGTTCCACCTCGTAAACAAATACAATAAACCTCAATGTTCAGTGTTTGAAGTCTGCTCCTCTTAAAGCTACACTATTAGGCATCTTCCAAATTCTCCAAAGCCAATTCTCAACCCGGTGTGTATATATATCTGAATAATCTCATATAGGATGTGATTAGGCGAGTTCATTTCTGATGCTCCGATCAGGATTTTTACAGCTGATAACCGTTTCTTGTCTTCTTGATCGACCGAAACCGATCCAGATACCGATCTTTTTTTGTTTAAACTTTAATCAGGAGGTCTGTCATAAACAGTTAAATGTAAGCTCTCTGCTCATGGTCACTGTTAATTGAATTAAAATAATAGCAATGAGATACTGTTGGCTAATATTTATCTTTAAGTATCTTGAACAATAAAGAATCCTAATTAAAAGTAGACTATCACAAACATGATCCATATTAGGAAAAAAAGCTAATAGCCTTCTAAGGAGATAGTGAACTAAGCTTAATGTCAAACTGATATTAAATGCAAACTATAGTAATTAAACATCATTTCATTTATCATTTTATTTATAGTTTATGAATTTATTATAATGTCTATTTGTTATATTAAATGATTTATTTATAACTAAGCACATTTTCTGTCTTTACATTTTATTAGGTTTTTTCTTGTTTATCGGTTGTTCCTTTTAGATCGGTTCCCCCAGTACAGTGTTGCCATGTCTGCTGATAATATTGTGTTTTGGGGGGATTAAATCAAAACATGGAAACTGGAGTTTACTTTTCTAGTGATATCTGGCAACCGTGAGCTTTAAAGAAGTGAACTTGCTGTCTATTAGAGTTGGTGAAGGGTACTGTATGTTTACTACTCTTGATTATGATTGGCGTTATTTAATAAAGAAGTTTGAATTAAACCCACCTTGTAGCGTTAGCATTATTATTAATTTACTCCGCCCGACGCCGCTGTGTCTACACGAGCAGGTCACAGTTGCAAGTTCAGGTCATTTTGCGTGATCAATAAAAGATGGCGGTTTGTGAGATCGGGAAGTTGAGAGAAGCAGATGATGTACAGAGTTACTCTTTTCATCATAAAGGCTTCTCTGCAGTATTTCCACACTTGTTTGTTTGACTGAGGAGATGAAAAGCAGTATGAAAGTAACTGTTGCGCATTTTGGACTTCCTGTAGTTTTTATTCCTATTGTATTATACAACTCCGAACAGGTCACTCGCACCGGTGCGAACAAATATTTTTTCACAGACTGGTTCGAGCAGGCAGAAAGGCTACAGTAACTCAGATAACCATTCTGAGTAAAATTGTGGATCAGAAAAGTATCTCGGAATGCACAACACGTCAAACTCTGAGGAGGGCTACAACAGCAAAATACTACATCGGGTTCCACTTCTGTTATCCAAGAACAGAAAGCTGAGGCTGCAGTGGGCTCACCAAACTGGACAGTTGAAAACTGGAAAAACGTAGCCTGGTCTGATAAATCTCGATTTCTGCTGAGGCACACAGACGGTAGGATCCAAAACCTGCACCAACTACAGGAATCCATGGATTCCAACCAACCTGTCAACATTCCAGGCTGGTGGAGGTGGTATAATGGTGTGGGGAATATTTTTTTGGCACACACTGGGCCCGTTAAAACCAATCAATTGTTCGTTGAGTGCCACAGCATATTTGAGTATTGTTGCTGACCGTGTGCATCCCTTCATGACCATTTGCTCTGTAGCCACTTATGGCTACTCCAAACAAAATGCACCATGTTACAAAATAAAAGTCTACTCAAGCGGGTTTCATGAACATGACAGTGAGTTCAGTGTTCTTCTGTGGCCTTCCCCGTCACTGGATTGTAATCAAATAGAATACCATTGGGATGTGGTAGAACACATGTGAATTCCGGATGACCGCCAGAGACAGTGCAACAGTAGTGGATGATCGCAGCACTCGCCAAATAGGTTGAGAAAATAAATACCAACGAAGTCAAGTGGTGACATGAGCTGAGTGGAGGTGATATAAGCCACTGCAGAGCTTCAGAGATTCTTCTCACACACTCGCAGTGACCGGGAACTCTGGTGGTCATCCAGAATTCACATAACCACGGTTCCATTTGTAACCAGCGTTCCGTTTCATTCCTCCTGACCGCCAGAGACAGTGCAACAATAGTGGATGACTCATACCAGAAAAGTCACGAGGAGTAACTCCCCAGAAAAGACCAGGTGTCACTGGTGAAGCACAGCCAAGCCCACATCCTGGGATGAAGCAACGTTGACATTACAGAATCTCGAAGGTACAGGGAAAGGACCTCGTTGCCTAAAATTTGGAGCATGCGGTGTTCGCACTTATGTTAGTTGCCGAGTGGTCACGGACAACTTCATGTGCCTCTCCAACACCTCAGGCACACCTGGACCAAAAAGATATCCTGGAATGCTGGGAAGCTCTCTCAAAAGGTCTTTTTATACTCCTCTGACAACCTGGCTTGAGCAAGCCAAACCTGCCTGCGAGTGGTCAAGAGTGTTGCAGCGAGACCGCCCAGTTCTCGCGTCACGTGGCCCATGGCCAGCAAGGCTGTCTGCAGAAATTGTGGAACAGAGAGATCCCACTTTTACAGATCCCAAAGAGTTAGAAGCAGCCAAAAATATACTGGCAGATGGTGTTCTCAGCTCGAGCAACATAGGTAACTGACTCCTATGCTTTCTTCAGAAGGGAATCTGTGCGGCCACATCGAGTGCTAGGACATCGGACGTTCCGGGGTAGTGCCTCGTCCGGTGACACCACCAATATGGCGACCGGCTGTTCAACCTCGGGTACATTCCGCATCCCGATGGATTCCACTTCTGCCATGGAAGCTAAGGTGTGAGCGGTCTTGGAACGCCTCTTGGCCATCACTGGCCCTTTGAGGGCATTTGAGAATTCCGTAATAAAAGTCGTTACATGCAGATAGTAAATGAGTCATTAGGTGAAGGCCTGTGCAAAGACACACTGGACTGAACAGGGTGTGCAGGGCATTCATCCAGGCAAAGGCGAGCCACCGCCATCCGAAACACCTCCAATGTGTCATCCATCTGAGGTGGGGCCGTCCCCGATGAGTGGAGAGAGCAATTATCAGAGCCACCGACTAACGTGGACCCTATCGGCTTGTCCCGAAGCCCAGCGACATCAGTGAGGAGATGGTCCTGAAAATGTGTTTCAGAAGCACATGTAGTCTCCTCGCAAGAAGAGTGCGAACAAGTGTCCCCAATGGGAGCCATAGTAGAAGCAGGAACTGAGTCTGTTGGTTGGAGGGCCTGCAAGAGACACTTCAGCTCTGCAATGTCTGAAAAAAGGCCAACCACCTTCTTTGATAACAGATGTCCTGCCAAATGATTTCCCATAGAGCTAGATCTTCTTTTAGCTGAGGGAAGGCCAGTAGCTGCTAAGGCACGGCATTTCTGAGCTATTTGACTCAAACCCAAACTTGATTCCAAAGTCTTAGCGTCCCGGTTGTGGTCCAGCCCAGCCAAATGCGGCCGTCTCTCAGACACCGGGAGCAAACTACAATGCGGACATGGGTCCGCAAGTGCTTCCTTCAGATGCTGAACACGCAGGCATGATGGACAGAGATCATGCTCATCATCGGGAAGAAGCTCGTTAGGGCAGAGCTTACAATTCAAGGGATAGCCAGTAGAAATGGAGCTGAAAACCACTGACACTAAAGTGGAAAGCCTCTGGGTACAACCACAAGGAGAGCCAGTAAAAAAAAATAATCCAATTAAATACTCCAAACCCCCGGATGAACCGCGAGGAGAAGAGAGGAGAGCACACGAGCTTTGAATAAAAAAAAAGTCAAACAACACCCGCAGTTAGGACCGGCAGGCACAAGAACACCACAGTATATAGCGCGAGACAGCAGGTTAACACAACTGGCTAACTAGCCAAAGTGGGCAATATGCCTTGGAATAGAACTGTGAGGTAAGCGGCACACCGCGCAGAGAAAATCCCGAAGGAAAACAACACGCTCCACAGCAAGCGGCTCGTAGCCGCGATGCTAAGGAAAAAGCCTGTATTTACCGATGGCGAGCAATCCGGAAAACAGACAAGTTTTCCAGTCAGACAGCGCAGTGCCAAACGTATCACCACAACTTGGGAGGACGAATTTTCACTACTCAGAGAAAGCTGCACTTGACGATGTGATGGAAAAAAAATTTATGTTCGACCTAATCCAAAAGCGAGAACCGCGAAAGAGGTGGAGTGCTGGGCTGCAGTGGCTTAGATCACCTCTGCTCAGCTCATGTCACCAAGTGACTTCGTTGGAATTTACGTTCTCGACCTATCTGGCTGGTGCTGCGATCATCCACTTCTGTTTCACCGTCTCTGAATGAAACAGGAGATTCACAGCGTGAAAGTGCACCTGAAAAATCTGCAGGAATTGTGTGATGCAATTAGGGATGTCACGATACTCGATACCAAGGTGTGGTTTAAAAAAAAAAATAAATAAAAACTTTTTTTTTTTTTTTTTTTTTAAATAAAATATACTCCTAGAGAATATCCTCCTCTGACGAATACTGGCAAAAAGAGAGAGAGATTTTAGTTATCAAACACTGTCTGACAATGACTAATAAAACATTGCTAAGTGCTAATAACAAGTGCTAAGGTGCACTCCTAAACGCACGCATGCGCATGTGCACACAAACACAGCTTATACTCTGAAAGCAAGCATTAGTTTAAATTCACTGATACGGTGTCAGGCCAGAAAGATTTATTAAAAGCATGAACATGTGAATAATTATTAGTGACGTTAGGCTACATTTAGCGGACAGGACACGGGCTGAATGGCGATGCATGGTGCCCATTCGGAGGTAGTTTATAACATTGCAATGCGTTAGCAGCTTTAACAAATAACGCTAACATTACATGGAGCATAACGTTAGCTGGTTTCACGGCCACAATGCCAGCTGTCTCAAACAAACATAATATAGGACCGTCTTTCAGGTGCTTCGCCAAATTCCAGGCGTTTCCTTGCTTTGCTTGAAATGAACGATAGCAGCGGTTGCACCAACGCTACCTTTCCTCTCAACGAGCTTTCCTCTCTTTTCCTCTCAACGAGTCGGGGCGGAGCTAAACTTGTCGCCATTTCTGTAGTTTTTCCCGTGTGCTTGTAGTTGTTGTTCACCACTTGTGGACCGACTAAAAACACTTGCACGTATTTGCTGCCCCCTTCAGTTCCGGAAGAATTGCAACCTTGGTACCTTCATTACCAACGGTACCTAACCTACTGCAGAAAAACAAGTACCGTCACCTTTTAACAATGTTGGTACCGAAGTATTGGTTCTTGTGACATCCCTAGAGGCAATCATGTCAACATGGACGAGAATGTCAAAAGGAATGTTTCTAACGTCCATGCCATGAAGAACTGAGGCTGTTTTGAGAGCAAAGGGAGGCCCTACCCAGTATTAGTATAGTGTTCCTAGTAAAGTGCTCTGTGAGTGTATATTATAGAAAATACAAACAGTTGTTTGCTCACCAGCATATCTTTTTCTCTCTCGAGGTTAATAGCGCAAAAACCAAAACAAACAACCCCCCCCCCCCAAAAAAAAACCAAAAAACACAGCTCGTCATGCTACAAAGAATCCAGAAAGCACAAACTCCTCTCTCCTGAAGACTCCTTCTGTCAGGAAACTTACTGACACTTACAAAGTGCTGACCCCTGAGATTCCCTCCTTAAATGTCTCCAAAGAGAACACCATACCACAACAATACTTATACATTTTCTTTGTTAAACACATTAAAAAAAAGTTTACTATTAGAAAATCAATACATACCTTCTGATTTGAGAACTCGACCTTGCTGTGGTATAAACTAGTAGAAAATAATGCTTATTTATGCTTAAATTATGATACTTAACCATCATCATAAATACTAAAACTAATACAATAATTCTAAGCTTTATAAGAAAGAAAAAAAAAGGCAAAAGATGCTTCAGACCAGAGTAAAAGTGCAGGAAAAATAACCAAACAAACCTTGTAGTCGTTAATGTGCAGGAACTCATCAATGATGGATTTAGACTTCCTCTCCATCTCCTCCTCGGACAGGGCAGGCTTTACTGGAACCGCGCTCGCTGAGCTTTCTTTTTTTACTGTTAATGGAAAGCGAGACAAAATTACGTGTTACAATATGTGATGTTTTTGGTTTGTGTATTTCTTCTCTTCTAAAAACGTTCATACAAAAAGACAGAGAAAGGGGTGTCTGGCGTAAAAAGAAAGACGGTTATACAGAAAAGAACCTTATCCTCACAGTTATGTTATGTATGGTGGAGGATCTGTTTCATAACCATTTTTTTTTAAACCCATCTTTACCAAGGCTGCCAGTAATTCTGCAGATGCATGTCAAGCACATCATCAAATCCCATGATAACCAAATGATAATGTTCACCCTAAACTTGAAGGAAGAAAACTAAGGCTTAAAAAGCACTGTGGAATGTGAAATCGTTAATACTAATAGCTTCATAGTCACGTTGTCTAATTTATATATAGTATGGTGCAAAAGTCTTGCACATCCAAAGCAATGCTGTAGAGCAAAGATACCTTCAAAAATAATGAAGTTACATTAAAAAAAAACAAAAACACCACTATAAAGAGCAGTAAACTGTAATAAACTAAACAACGTTAATACTTTGCTTTAACCCTCCTATTATTTTATGGATCGATTTGACCCATTTCCTCATCTGAGATATCTGAAATATAATCCGAGTCCTGAATTTGTAATGTAAATATTTCTTATGGCTGGTCTCGGACAAGCCGTGATAAAGGTTTTACTGTTTTAAGCTGCTGTTTGTGTGTGTATTTAATCTGTGGAAGTCATTTTGATGGATGTAAACCCCCTGCACTAGGGTTTACTGAGCATCTTGGAAAATCTGCACAGTTCTTCTGGAGACTTTGTCACATTGACTTCTTTTTCTTCTTCTTCAAAACCCAGCAGCTTTCCTCATGTTTTTTTGTATGAACAGTGGTGTTATATGTTGCTTTCTTTACTGACATACCCACACATTTTCTGTAACATTTTTTCCCCCCTGACTCAATAAATGCAAAACTCGTAAAACAAACACGTATAACAAAATATCTACTAACAAATAGGGTGCTTAAGACTTTTGCACAGTACTGTACATTCTATGGTCGGAGTCTTTGTGGATTTGCGTGTGCAATAAATCGTTTGTTTCAAATAACTGCAGCAGTGTAGTAATTAATCTGAAGAAATGTCAGGGGGTGGGTTTGATGAGAGGTACAGTTTAGTGCCTTTAATATATTTGGTTGGTGCAAAGTGGATGTGATGAAGTAGACACCACAACCTGAAGAATTCATGACCGCTGAAGTGTCTTTGAGAGATAGTACGTGCTTAAATAGATAAGAAATGTGCGTGCGCATGCCTGAGCAGAAGAGAGTGTATGCTATCTCACATGGATCCCGGGACTGGCTGTGGTCCGTGCTGCTTCTGTCCTCGGGGACGCTCGTTTTGCGGGGTGCGGCTTGTGTCTCTCGGCAGGGCTCCTCTGCAGCCACACTCTCCACCAGCTCCTTATTGCTGCTGCTGCGATTGAGGAGCCTTGAGGGGCCTGAACTCTGAGGCTTCTCACTTCGCTCCCGACCACAGCTGCCTCGACTGAGAATGACGCAGACAGGCGGAAAGAAAAAAACAAAACAAAAAAAAAAACCCAAAACAAAACGCTGAGCTATTTTTAAAAACATGATAAACAAGACAAGAGAAACCACAGTAAGGCTCAATTACTGTAAGTAAGAAAAGTGCAGAGAGGTTAACTGGGCTATGCGTGTGCCAGCTGGCCGAGTACGGAGTCAGAAAGGACACAAAAGTTGTCTTTTTTCAGAGACCCAGTTAAGAATAATGAATCGGATGACCTAACATCTCAAGCCAGTCAATTTCTGGCAAAGAGGCAACTAATGAAAGCCTCCACTGTCTGCTAGCTTCTAACAAAACTAGTATCTATTAAATATATATTACCAAGCCATATGTTAACAATCCTAGCACCCATATGACTCAATGCACTCTAACCGCTCAAAGTTAAAAAGTCACTGTGTGGTAGGTAACCTTCAGGTACATGGAAAAGAAGTCCTGTTAATCACCTGGCAATGTCCATACGGCAAAATGAGAAGAAGATTCTCTTTATACATTTCAGTACTAGGTATTAGACGAATATTTTGTTTGATGGCAAGGTCAGAGATTTTACGGACAAGAAGTCGACTCTCTCGTTTGTTCAATTATGTGCAGTGGGAAACCAAACCAAAAGCATCCGTTTTGAAAGAGCGCTAAAAAGATCCAAAAGGTCCCTAAGACTCAAGATAAGACGTGAACTAGGTATCAACAGGTTGTGTAACAATTTAAATAGCAAACCGTACATAACTATCTTGCGTACTGTAACACAACTGGTGAGTTTGGGAGAGTTATTACCTCACTAGAGGGCGTCTGGAGTCTGGGTCGGGGGTTTGGGCCGGGGGCAACGTGGACGACTGCAGAGCCGAGTAGCGGTTCAGAGTACTGCTACCCGAGTGTGACTCTGCAAGAACCCACACAAGGAAGGATGAATCAGGCAGTCAAAAACACAAATTAAACTCTCGCATTTTAACAAAAAAACCCCATGTGTCTCTAAAGTAGGTAGATACCCACCAGAATTGCTGGCTTTGGCTCCTCCACTGCTGCCCTTCACCCAACTGAGCTGAGCCCTGGGCCCCAGCTGGATCTTATCATCAAACTGAGACTGAAAGCGAAAAACAGAAACGGATAAATACGTCACTGAGTAACTTGTGTTTACGTAGTGAACTTTCATTTATCTAATCCTGAGGTCAATTCAGAGAACAGCAGTTTGCTTCATACCACTACATACACCCAGATCATTACATTTTACCTTCATCAAAAATGCATTTAAATACATACTAATCAAAAATACCATTTTTTCTTTCTTTCTTCAATACTTTGATAAGAGTGTTTCCATTCACTTAAGTGATCTGATAATGGGAAAACTTCACAGCTGATATGAATAAGACCTCTCAGAGTAAAATGCAGGTCTTGAAGTGAAGAATGGGGAAAAAGTGCTTTAGAGTCGTCTCAAACGTTTTATTTATTTATTTATTTATTAAATCAAGGAATTAAATCAGCAGACAAATGTTTCCAGCAAGGGCTGACTGAGGATGCGGTGTTCATTTGATCACAATATTGTATGACGATTGTAAATACGAATAAACAGATTTCAGTTATAAAGTCTTTCCAGTCACAGCGGACTGCTCGGCGTTGACTCATGCATCAACCACTTTCAGGAGCGCTGGGTCCCAGGTGTCCGTACACCTTTAATGACTCTGCTGGAGTGACCGATCACAGAATAAGCAATTTCTGGGAGCTAGTCCTCATCCGCCCGTGGCAAAACCAATATTTAAATTGGTCTGTGGCTCCAGTTCTTTGAATCGCACCAATGTATCGTGTTTTATTCCTAACTTAATCGTTCATGTTATCCATTTCTTTTCAGATGGTTGGAAGGATAAGTGAAATATACTACAGGGCTGCTCTGAACTGGTGCTGCATACATGAGATGAGCGGGTACATAACGAACAGACCTTGGAGATCTTGGGGATTTTTGTAGGGTCTATGGTCCTGCTGTTCTTGGTCATCGGTACAGTGCTCCAAGTCTCTTCTCTCGGACCACGCTGATCCCTCGGTTCTGTAAACACCATGATGACATTTAAAACTACTGCTTTATAACCTCATTCTCACACACACACACGCACACAATAGAACCTGGCATGCCTGCTGTTGTAGCTTTATCTTTCCCTGGTGAAGTCTGTGTGAGGCTTAAGTAAAGCAAAACACATGCACAGGAAATGAATACTAGCTCCAAATATCTTCGTTTCTCATTTCATCCGAAGACAAACACGGGATAAGTAAATAAAGAAGTATATAATGAACTAATTTACTGACTCGGTCGTGCCATTATATTCCTCAACCAGGCTGTTATCAACCTAATACAAACTTTAACGTAATGAGGTCATAGGTTGAAAAAAAAAAACCAAACAAACATGTACAGTAAGTTTACTTTACATTGTTTTTATGTCCATGAACTAAAGCCGTGTAACATAAGCCTGTCCTCAAACCATTTTATTAAAGCGTGATGCTGCTGCTGACCTGGCCTCCTTTTATCCTTGGACAATAGCTGCTGGTGGACCTTCCTCTGCTCTTCCTGTTCCTCAATCCGGGCCTCTTTATGGATCTGCTCGATGGTTTTGGGGCCCTGATCAGCCCTGCGCGACACCCAATTATGCTAAAAGCACAGAGATACAGGCATTTCATCAAGTTATACCCATTCACAAAAATGAGGCATATGAACATGACAAGCAAATGAACATAAACACACTAACAAACACACACCAATCTCAGGTCGATCACATCTTGTACCATGAAGCGGATTCGGGATGATGTCTTGCGCTCTTTGACAATTTTCTCCATCTGGTTGAAATACTGGTCCATGCGAGGCTATTCAAGGACACAGAGCACAGGCTAATCAAAAACACTGACTGGGTTGACTTCAATCATTTCTCACACACAAACGACTACCACAAACTACCACGAGTAGTTTCTTTACAACATACAAACAAAAAGCCACAAACCACTCGCTCGTCCGTACTGTATCTGATTTTCTCTCATTGCGATATAGAGCATCGTTTGGCCGCAGAGGATTTCTTACTTAGAAGTTCAATTCCTTTAAATAAATACACAAACAACTGAACATATCTGCAAATAAATAAAACCCATATCACTTCTTAAAAAGAAAACCCTAAAGAACAAATGGTCCATAAACACCGACTTCCCTGAGCCAGGTATTGAGGCTGAGACTGACTATTGCCATAAAGGCAGGAGCAAATACAGCGACAGCCAAGCTCAGCTAATCATAGGAAATGAAACAAACTCTCTCTCATCTGGGAAACATCTTGTTTGAGGGGTATAATCTTACACATGGTCACTGCTGGAAAATACTCAAATACACAAGTCTTTACCCCACCCCCATCTTCCCAGGGAAAATTAAACACTTTCAGTGTGGTCAAACTCGGCACTTAACCCTTAACCAATCACAGCCTGTGCCACGCCCGTGAAGGGGATGAATAGCTGTGGAGTCGAATAAATAAAAAAAACTAGGGAAGGTAAGCACATCGAAAGCGTTTATGTTCTTCACTGTAGAAAATGAGCTATTTGTGATGTTAAACACTTAGTATATGCCCAAATTTAGTTGTTCTAGTATATTAACACACCATACAGACTCTGATTTTAGCCCAGGGGTGTCAAACACGGGCCTGGACGGCCACGCAATTTGCTAAGTGGTGTGTTAAATGAGGTAGAAAGCTGAACTCTGCACTACTGCAGCCTTCCATTACTGGAGTTTAGCCCGTTAGCTGCTAACGATTAGAGTAGCCTAACTAGCTAGAATATTTCCTGATTAAAAACAGTTACACGGGACATGTACTATGCATCGCATGCTTAACATCACTGTATAAAATTAGCCATTTGAGAAGAAGCAAAGCTTTAGATGCACCAGTTATGTTTTTCCACTCCATTCCACAGTCACAAAGCAATCGTGGCAGGCGACTGTGATTGGCTAAATGCTGGCTAAATGCTGTTTCCCCTTGGGATCCCAGATGATTCACCTTAATTCGCATAAAATTATCATTTTTGACATTTGTATTTGGGATACTCAATTTTTTTAAAATCTGAAATCTTAGTGTTAACCCAGCAAGTTCAAAACAAAGGAAAAAAAAAAAAAACAGATAAAATGTAAAATGTATTAATACGACAGGAAAATGTATTTCATTTCATGCAATTCAAATATACAAAATTCATATTCAAATACTTTTGTCAGCTCCCTTGCTCCATACAAACAAACCCTTATCCACACTCATCCCACCAATTATGCCCAATAACTACCACCCTAAGGGTATATATAGAGGAGAAAGGGTCAAATTAAATGAAAATGAAAGAATTAAATGATGCTGGTTAGAGCACATTTTTAAACTGCTGCTCTAGCACTAAAGGTACTGTCAGTGTGTTAGTACAAAGATTCCAGCAGGTAGTGCTCCAACACACACCTGCAAGTACTCTCGAACAACAGCAGGTCTTTTATTCCTTTTATACAGCAAAAGTATTTCCCTCCCCAGCCTCTTTTCCCCCCCCTTCTCTTCAAGCAGACAAAATAAACCTTAGCTTGTCACGTTAACTGCACGTTTCTGACCGTTATAAAGCACCGAAGCGTTACCTTGGCCTTCTCGAAGTCCAGGTCCTTGCCGATGGTAGTGAGAAGCCTGCAGAGACACTCGAGGCTCTCGTCATCATGGTTCTTCAGCAGCTTCACCACACAGTCGTGCATGATGGCCTCTGTTAGCATGCGCAGCTTAAACAGCTCACCGATGAACTTGATGTTGCCAGTGGAGCGCCGTCTCGCTTTGTCCTTCGCCTCCTCCAGCTCCTCCTGCAGGCGGTCCTTCTCAATGGTCTGGGAGAATAAATAATAGACGTGAAGTGTATGAAGAAAATATAAGAGTCGATTGAAAAGAAAAAGAAAAAAAAAAAAAAGAGGGAAAGGGAGTCTCTCAGACCCTGTTCACATGTGGTCAATTTATTTAATTATTATTATTTTTTTACACATGTGTGTCTACATTATATCCAGATAGGAATTATCCACATAAAATGCACCCAAGGATAATTCAAAATATAGTTAAATGCAATTTCATCAACACACTGCAGGAGGATTGCAAAAACCTTTTGGCTACATGTTCAAATGTAAACACACGCATCTCTCTGAGCCACAGAGGACAACCAATACATCATAAGACAAACAAATAAGACTGCTACCTTATTCGGAGTCTAAAGAAACTGAAAAACATTTATTTTCACTGCAGTGTCGAACCAGAAATGAAGAAACAGGAAGTCTGATTTCATTCTGGCCAACTACTACAAGTGTAAATGTGTGTGGTGACAATCTAATCAGGAAACAAGCCTGGGGCATGAAACATGACTTGACCAGGTGTAAACAAAGCCAGAGGCAATCGTTCATTTTCCATGTTCGTGTGCCACACCGAGCACGGCGCAAGAACGTGACATTTCAACTGAGATTATCTTAAAGCGACGATCCAAGAGGACTGGCTTGAATGTTTCCTCAGACTAATCTTACGGTGCGTGTGGTCTGAGGTTTCTTCACTCAAAACTTTAGTTCCTATCTGCAATTAGTTCCACTTTACCGTTCGACATGGAAAAATGGAAGAAAAACCCCTAACCCATTCATACCCCACCTCTCAGTATATGTGTACAAAGACAGGAGGAAGAAAAATAAAGCTGAGAATGAAGCAGCAGTGATCGTTGGTGGCTCTACTGAGCATACATAGCTAGTATAGCTTGCTTTGTTTACCATCGCAGTTATCTTTAAAAGCTATATGGAATTACGACAAGTTCTCATTCGATAAGTCCTCATCAAAAGATTAATTCATTCAAAAATACTGGACAGTGCACGTCCACAAAGGACAGCAGTATTGTTACCTACATGTTAAAATCAATAATCATCGATTATGAAAATGGTCGTCAGTGAAACTCACAAATAATCGTTTGTTGCAGCCCTACTACACACACACACACACACACACACAACTACAAGCGACACGAGTGATTAGCTACCTGTTAACGTGAACCTAGGTTAAGTGTACTTACCCACAATTCACAGTACATGTCCGGAGTACACGTAGTAAGGAGTATTAAAAAGGAGTCATATCATGATTAAAGTTTTCCTTTTATTTGGGTGTGTAATGAATCGGTTTAATTGCATGTGTAAGATCTGCAAAAGTTACAAAAGCTCAGTCTCCCACAAAGGGATTTATTCTATCTAACGGAACACTGCTCCAGACCTGCCCAAAACGCGTTGTTCGAAATCCAGATGTTACATCCGCGAACGTCTACGTAACAGCATGAACCATTAGCGTAACGCAACCCAAAGGCGTCCGTGGAGAAAGGCGGCGAGGCTTCGGTGAAGTACCTACGCACACGGCATAGTTTTGCACTTAACAACGCAGAAGAACGTCATCTCTGAAAGGTAAGAGAGTTACAAAATAAAAAACCCCCCAACTTTTTGTTGAAAACGTCCTGCTCAAGAGGTTTGCGCAAACTCGCTTGCGCTTGATCTGCTAGATCATCCGCGGTTTCAGAATCTGACTCGGGGTTCGAAGCGATACGGCAAAACTGACGACATTCTTACTTTCACACTATCCGGTGTGACCCAGATGAGGACGGGTTCCCTTCTGAGTCCGGTTCCCCTCAAGGTTTCTTCCTCATATCATATTAGGGAGTTTTTCCCTCATCACCATCGCCTCGCACAATTGGGATAAATTCACACGCTTAAAATCTCTATCCTGTGTTTATACGTTTCTGTAACGCTGCTTTGAGACACAATGTCCATTGTAAAAAGTACTATGCAAATAAAATTAAGTTGAATGTTGCATAGAATTGTTTTAGAAGCTTTGGAGGCTGAAGCAAATTTCAGACATACGCATGAGTTTTTTTGACCAATCACAATGCGACAGGTCAGCTGACCAGTCAGAGCACTCTGGGCTTTTCGAAAGGAGGGGCTTTGGATAAATCGGAGCGTTCCAGGCAGCATGGGAATAGACGTACTGCAATGATGTACAGTACACATGTGACGATGCGGTTTTTTTGTTTTGTTTTTTAAACATTAAAGCATGTTAATCTATTTTATTACACCCAATAAACAAAATCATGAACATTTAAAAAAAACAAAAAACCAAATTATGATCTGACCCCTTTAAAAGTGTAGTAAAACGCCTAAAGATCAGACATGCCCCCCCCCCCCCCAAAAAAAAACGAACAAACAAATAAAAAAAAAAAAAAAGGACATGATATTAACTAACGATAAGACACATACTGATGTTGCACTGTCGAGCTCCTTCTGCTTCCTCTCGAACACAGCATCGTCCATTTTGTCCCTTTCGAATTCTTTCTGACAGCGGTTCAGCAGCAACTTCCGGAAGTTAACAGTCGTGCCAGGTTTATCCGCCATCGGCACCTTCAGCTGCAGGCACATCAAAACACAATTTACAACCTTCCCTTCTAGATGCCGGACACAAAAATGACATCGGTAACGGAAAAGAAAGGAATGGATCATGCTGTCATGAAGATCGTACTGTCGCCAGGCAGTGGCACATGTTGGCATAGGCTACAGAGAAACTGGGCTCGTCGATGGCCTTCTCAAACACCAGGTCGATGACTCCTTTAAGCCTCTCCTCCGTGTTTATGGTGAGGTCCGTCACCTGCTTCATCAGCTGCGAGAACATCTGGGGCGTCAGTTTATTCAAGATGCTGCGCACCTTCCGGAACAGATCCTGCAACAGAGACGTGAAAACAAAACATCACTGAAATCAAACAAAAAACAACATTGACAGGCAAAACAAAGCACTCGCTCCTTAGGAAGACAAAACAAACCACGAAAACCTTTGAAGTACCGAGGGAAACCCCATTTTGGCTTTTTGTTTTTAGGAAGGAAAGAGAAAAAATAATAAATTTAACACAGTAGTGTTCTCCCAGTTCACCAGAAAGAAAACATGGAGGATGTCTACATTAGCTGTATGTTTAGATTTTGAACTTTGAACTTATTTCAGTTCTAGTACTGAATGACAAGTAGTTTATCGGGTGTGTCTACCTGTGTTTTCTGAGTTTCCAGGTCCTCTGGGAGCGATTCTCTCTTCATGCCGGGCTTCCAAGCATTCTCAGCCTTTTGCAGCTGCACCTCATGAATCACGGAAACATTCATGATGATCTTGCGAGGCTGGGGCCGCCAGACAGGCAAGCTGAGGAGCTAACGATGAGGGAGGACAGCAAAGAGCATAAGTGTACTTGAGTAACATGAATCAATAGAATATTTATTGAGACATAGACATCATGTAGTAACATGGGCTGTGTGTGTGTGTGTGTGTACTGGAGATTAAATAAATAAATAAATAAATAAAATGCTTGCATCACTCACCGGTGCTCCCCGTCCTCCTAGTAACTGCCTGCTAAAGTCAGCAAACGCTGGGGTGAAGTCAGGCCCTCTGGACAGCACCCGTGAGTCCACTGGCCTTATTGGTAACTTGGTTTGGTTAATCTGAAACGAGACCATGTGACACCATGTCTTTACCAGCAGGGGGTACAGTGAGCATTCTACACCACACCGTGCCAAGTACAGCAATCCCACCAGAATCTGATCCTTATACACCATCACAAGACACCGGACACCTATTCGAGTTTAATGCACATATTCACCAGAACTGTTCTGGAAGCTGGAAGTATCGTCAAAGAACATCGATCTACAAGTCTTAGCACAGCACCTTGTAGATGTAGCAATACGTTCTTACCAAACGCAACAGCAGTACGGTCAGGAGCCGCCACACATGCAAAGCGACATCTAAACATAGAAACGCAAATAACACTGAAACAAACAAACAAATTCTAGCAGGTGACCGAATGAACCCAAACTGACACTTCACTACGTCCGACTGCTGTGCCTCGACTCAAAAGAGAGTAGACTAGCATGTGAGATCATATATTACACATAAGCAGTGTGTTTATTCTGCATCCTGTGTTTCGCCCAAGTTCACAAATCACAGCCAAGCGTGACGTAACCTTAATGGAAACAGGATGTCCGAGGGTTCTGAACCGAGTGTGCCCAGTGGAGACGGACATGAACGGTAGTTCGTTCGCTGCAGGCTCATTTTGCAGCCTGCAGGAAAATGAGGGACCTTGTACATCGCAATGTTGAAATAGGATGCATAAACGCAAAACAAGCACGTTTTTCATAAAATGCCAGACAACACACAAGCAAATGAAACGGTGCTTTAACAGATTATAAATAAAGAAAAGAAAAAGAACAGCACCAGAAACCACTGCTGTTGTTCTATACTAAAAGTGTAAATTATTATTTCTTATGTCAGTGGGGACTCTTGGTCACTTTTTACTCTAACTGAGCTCGAGGAAGAGTCAAGAGAAGCTACACCTAGTGCCTATGGGTTATAAGCAGGTTGGTAAAATTAAAAACAACGACGTGACGGATTTCAAAACCTAACAATAAGACTTCGATAGAGTGACTAATACGAGCCCAAAACGATTCAGCGCTTCAGCCGAGACATTGTAGAGAACGTCTAGATTTCGTCAAGCACTCACCTTATCCAGAACGACATCTGTGATTTGAGGTAAGCCTTCAGGCTTCTGCACACATGCTGGCATGAACTGGAAGCCCAGCAGGAAGTCTCGGTCATACTGTCTTTTCCCATCGGGCTGCATGAGCGCTGAAACAGATCGAGACAGCAAAACTGCGATTTCGCCATTGCAGAAATGAACACAAATCAAACAAGCTCTGCAATACTTGGAGGAGCTTGTGATTTTTCAAAATTGCCGCAGATTTGGGCCAAGAAGCGTCACGTGACATCATTACGACGCACATTCCGCCAAAGCCCTCTTCGATTCAAATCGAACCTCTTTGGCCGCAATCATCACCAACAAAACTCAGTGAAATCCTGTACGGACTGTTTAATATTAAAACAACAAGCCAATTTTTATGTCAAAACCAACAACTGGGACTACCCGAACTATCCTAAGTGGAGTGTTTGTCGTATCTTTACCTTCCTGTATGGCTAATAAAGGCCCTGTCGAGCCATTCGCCTCCTCCGGAGTGACCGCGTCACCCATGTGCTCAGTTTCAAACACGTGGCCGTCTCCGTTTTTCAGCAGCTCCGTTTCGGTCTCTCCGTTCTCCTCTGGAAAGCAAGCCGGAGCTGGAGAGAAGCCATTTCTCATCTCCGGGGCCGGTCTACAGATCTCTTCTCCAGCCGAGCCATCGGTGGCGGACTCCTCCTAAATGATTAAAGAAAAGAAGAGCTTTCAAATGGGAGACATTGAGGGGACCTTAATATATTAGAGTAATATAATATACTTCTTGTCACGATTAGCTTTCCTACTATTGGCTATAGCACCTGTGAAAAATGTTCAATGCAAAACAAAGGAGGGCACTGGGTTATCAGGTGGGTGGGGCTTTAACAGAAGTGTATGCTGTCAGTTCATTTAAATTTACAAATCAGAATTGAGAAATCGCTACCTGCCTATCCATCAACACTATCAGTTGCCCGAGACGTCCAGATTTAGCTCTGTAAAAGTTATGCCGCTCATTAATTCTGCTATTGGACAAGCCCACACAAGTTTTTGTGGTGATTAAGTAGAATTTAATTGGTAATTAAACTTATTCAGTCCACTTTTAAATACTTATCGGGGGCAGATCTGAGGCAGAGGTGTCAAAGAATATCTGAACTTGTAAACCTATAACAACAGTTTCTATGTCCTTACTGATTAGAGTGGAACACCACCACCTACACACCTCGTTTTCCTTGTGTAAAGGATCCACAGCTGAATTCTCTTCAATTGTTTTTGCGCAGTCCTTTGGTGCAACAGAAGCAGCTTGTGCTAAAACAGAAGCAAATTATAAGAGTTAGTAATTATACTGCATTATACACTCTAGAAAAACAGCCCAGAAACACCACAGCACAGCCACGGAGGTATAGAAGTGGCATGGGTGGTGCTTTGGCATAAATAACCTCACTCTCTTCATATTCAACCACAGTACTGCAGAAAAAGTGCCAGCCAGGATACAAACTAATACAGAAACGGGTCGTACCTGTTGCAGTTATTTTTCTGGAATTAGTCGGATTGTGTGTTTCTGCTAAACCATCAGAGCTCTGTGCTGTCGTTTCGGCTTTGAGGTTGACATCATTAGCACCACGGGCCTTGCCTTGTTCGTGCAGGTCACTGCTGGGAGGCTGAATTAATAGAGGCAGGCCAGGGGGTGGCGCTAAAGGACACATGGTACTGGAAGGTATTAAGGTGGTTGGGCTGATTGAAATTTGGCTCACAGGGGCAGGGAGCTCTGCCTGGATCACCTCTACCGAAACCGGTGCTTCATTTTGAGCCAAAGGTGAGGACGGAATGCTGGTCAAGGGAACTTCTTGTACCTGGAGCTCCTGCTCACAGCTCGGGGAAGGTGGAGGTGACTCTGATAGACCGTTAACAGCTTTTCCTGGAGAAGGGGAGGAGGCCGTGGGGCTGGGGGCAGCTTCTGGAAGAGTTTCTTCTTCCACGGGGATGGGGGATCGAGCGACAACAGGGGAAATTGTAGACAGCTCTTCCATTTCGCCGGCAACTGTCGAATTGCAGGTGCTGAGAGGAAGAGGCAAACTAGAGGGCATTCCAGGTTTTGTGTGAGATGAAGAGTCTGATGTAGGAGGGGTTGGGGTTTCGCTTCTTTCTGTGGAAGATTCTGAAGGTCCGGGAGACGAAGATTTATGGAGAGCAAAATCAGCTCTGGGCTTGTCCCCTAATACATAAAAATAGGTGAGATTACATTTATAAAATCATAGATAATCCGAATAATTTTCATATTTAGACTCATTTCATCTGACACTCGGTCAACTAATAGCTCTGTATTATTGGCATCCGTGTGGTTGAGAGTATGTGGAGAAAGGGCAGGAGAGTGTAGCATACCTAAGGTGGGTTTGCTATCTGTAGACACAGGACTGAGTCTGTAGGGTGGATCCATGTTGTAGTATAACTGCTCTGGTGTCTGACTGGCACTTCGCTGCAATGCACACACACCAAGAGATGTTAGGGTATAAACACATTAGGATAGACATACTTCTGAAAATGTCTCTGGTGGTTGACGGTTGTCAATCAAACGTCTTTGGGCATATGTGGTTACAAGGTTTGCCCGAGGATAATACCTAGCTTCGAGATTAAGATCTCACCTACTGAGGAAAAAGTGTTTATATTTATATAAATAAAATAAAAAAGGCAGGGAGCAAATGGCAGATAGAAATAAATAAATAAATAAATAAATAAAGAGTTGTGGTACCCAGTCACCTATTTTAGGAGAAATCCTGCATGCAAACATCAGGAATAAGCCTAAATCAAGGGTGTCCAGCCCCAAGTCCAAATGCAGCTCACAGACAGATGTTAATTGGCTCGTGGTTTCTCTCTTAGAAATGTTCGATAGGTGGAGCACCTGCCAACACGTTGCACTTTTTCTTTTCATCAACCAGTGCCAGCAGGCCGTGTTAGTTAAATTACAAGAGCCTTGCACTACACCTGCAAATGAATTTACTGAATAATATTTAGTCATGACTACAGACAAAAAGTGCAAACTTAACAGTTAGAAAGGGGGATTTCAAAAGGACTGGCAACGAGAATACTTTTTCCAATGAAAGCCATAGCAAATGCATGAACGTCAAGCAGCTGGAAGCGGTTCTGGCACAAGGAACTTCTTATTCAGAAGATTACTAGAGCTAATAAGCGGCGATGCTTACAACCACTAAGCATGGAAGATGTTTCAGAAATCCTTGAAGGAGTCTTTAACTGGTGTTGGCTGCAGGATTATGGCCAAAATGATAATCCCGATTATTTTGATCAATATTGAGATCTCGATTATTTATCACGATTATTAATTGATTTTAGTGACAACGTATTTTTATTGCGCTTTCACATTTATTAAGTTTTCTCATGCCACAATATAACACACAAGTAGCATGAGAAAACTTGAGCTGGTCAGTTATAACAGAATTTAGGAACATGGTATGAGCCATGACACATTAATTTACCTTCTGATAAACTACATTTAATATTTTCAGTTCATTTTACAGACTGTATACAAAAAACAACGTTAACCTGTTCCACCTTGTAAACAAATACAATAAACCTCAATGTTCAGTGTTTGAAGTCAGCTCCTCTTAAATATATTTAAAGCTACACTATTAGACATTTTCCACTGTCATGGTTCTGGGCTGGAGTCAGTTCTCGAACCGCTCTGTGTGTATTGTGTAGATATCTGAATAATCTCATATAGGATGTGATTGGGTGAGTTCATTTACCCGTCAGATGCAAAGCGCTTTAGTTTAATGGTGTTCATTACTGATGCACCGATCAGGATTTTTACAGCCGATACCGATCCAGATACCGATCTCTTTTTGTTTAAACTTTAATCAGGAGGTCTGTCATAAACAGTTAAATGTAAGCTCTCTGCTCATGGTCACTGTTAATGGAGTTAAAATAATAGCAATGAGAAATACTGTTGGTTAATTGATAAATAAACAAGCATAAAATATTTATTTTTTAATATCTTAAAAACAATAGGGAGTCCTAATTAAGAGTAGACTAACACAAAAATGATCCATATTAGGAAAAAGGCTAATAGCTTTCTAAGGAGATAGTGAACTAAGCTTAATGTCAAATAGATATTAAATGCAACCCATAGTAATTACACATTATTTCATTTCTCATTTTATTTATATTTAATGAAATTATAATATCTATTTTTTTTATATTAAATGATTTATTTATAACTAAGAACATTTTCTGTCTTTACATTTTATTAGTTATATTTTTGTTTGTTTCAGTTTTTGATCGGTTCCCCAGTACATTGTTCCATGTCTGCTGATAATATTGGGGGTGGGGGGGGGGTAATCAAAACATGGAAACTGGAGTTTACTTTTCTAGTGATATCAGGCAACCGTGAGTTTAAATGGAGTGAATTAGAGTTAGTGAAGGAGAGCAGCAGTGAACTGTAGGTTTACAGACTGAACAGTTGCTACTCTTGATTATGATTGGTGAGGAATTATTTCATAAAGAAGTTGGAATTAAACCGCTGTGTCTACACGAGCAGGTGAAAGTTCAGGTCATTTTGCAGGATCAATAAAAGATGGCGGTTGTGATATCTGGAAGTTGCAGTAGATGATGTAGAGTTACTCGTCATCATTATGGCTTCTCTGCAGTATTTCCACACTTGTTCGACTGACCGAGGAGATGAAAAGCAGTGCGAAAGTACCTGTTGCGCGGTGTAGATGCATTTTGGACTTCCTGTAGTTTTTATTCCAATTGTATTATACAACTCCGAACAGGTCACTCACACCGGTGCGAATAAATATTTATTCACAGTCGAACAAAGTACTTTTCAGTCACAAACGCGAGTGAAATGGTCGCACTGTAGAGCCCTGAGTTTATCTGCAAAGTTTTTTTCCCCGTTTAATGTCCCCGACAACCTCTGTAGTGCCACTTAGCAACATGTTAATGCCATGATTTCTCCTCGCGCAAGAGCAGGAGCTCGAAGCGGAGCTGGCAGCTCGAGGGATAAAATGCTAACCCCGTTTCGGGGTTTTGGCACTACAAAATGACGTCATCCCTGCGCCACTCTACGGTGATTGGCTGTAAGTGTAGGAAGCGCTTGATTTGATCTGAAGCGGAGTTTTAGCGGAGGACGAGCTTTAAACGTTAATATCGCAGTCAATCATATTCATTTAATCGTGGGCAGTCAAAATCGTAATCCCGATCGATATCCGATTAATTGTGCAGCCCTATGTAGACTTTCCTAAAAGCTGCTCGGGGGGAACGTGCTGAAAAGTTGCAGCACAGTCTGGTATAACTCCACCATTCAGAATGCAAGACTAAGCAGTGAATCGTCAGAATAGCACAGAATCAACGGGAAAAATTATACATATACATTATATATATATATATAAAATATCTTCGTGCTCTCTGCATCACCAGGGTTTCCACATACCCCAAACATTGGTATCTACCTTTTGGAAGCAGGTACCAGTTCATCCATTCTATCACACACAAACAGATGGAGGAACAGTTTCTATCCCAAAGCTGTTAAGCTGCTTGCCTCCACCCACATACATGCTGAGCATTAAAGCACAGATTGTTGCAGAATTGCTATTCGCATGAATGCTGTGACTTCAGTGTGCAGCGACATGAACAGTTCCTCAACTGTAATATACTTCTTATTGCTCAGTAACATGCTTGCTGTGACTTACTGCCTTTAATATTACTGTGATCAACTATATAGTTTACTTCTACTATATACACTACCCATAACTATATCCATTGTGCAATATCATGCTTACTGAGAGTCACCAGTACTACGGAAAACGCATTATTCTGCCTTTATATTATACAGCTTTATACAACAGTGCAGTTGAATGCTTGAATCTGATTGGTCAGAAGATTCAACCGCACAGGTCAGACAATAGTTCGGGCTGTAACATGAATGATAAGTCAACATTAACGCACTCATTCCAATACGTCATTGCTCCTATAATAATAGCTCATTACACAGGGATTTGTACAGCAGACAGGCCAAATAATCTAAGAATAAACAGATGTGCCATTGTTTAACAAAGTAAAACCTATAGAGGAGACATTTATTTCACCTTTATGGAAGAATCTCATTTGTAAGTGCTTTGAAGTTTATCGTGGCTATAACACAAATGAGAACAGAAACTACCTTGTCTCTAGGACATTCCACAATATTAAATCTAACTATAAAATGCTTTGTAGACATTTTATATATTAATAAATTAAACATTGCAATCTTTGGCAAATAACTGTAATAACCACTGGGCAGTGCTGGCTTGACGGCTGAGGCTCTGGGTTACTGATCGGAAGGTCGGGGGTTCAAGCCCCAGCACTGCCAAGCTGCCGCTGTTGGGCCCTTGAGCATGGCCCTTAACCCTCTCTGCTCCAGGGCCGCTGAATCATGGCTGACCCTGCGCTCTGACCCCAACTTCCTGACATGCTGGGGTATGCGAAGAAAACAATTTCACTGTGCTGCAATGTGTATGTGATTAATAAAGACTCATTCATAAGAGCAACAAAACACTCCACACCATGGTGTTGTACGAAAATCATCTTTGGGGTTGGGGGCAGGGCACTCAGCTTGCGCGTCATGGTGCGTCCCTACTCCCCCCTCCCCCCGGCGTGCATTATTTTTGTATAAACAGCACAATCAGTCGGGTTTTATTCCTTATTCATCACTCATTATATATATATATATATATATACCCTATAATGCATTTACTCTTTAAATTTTACACTGTCGATACTACACGGTCTGTCCTTGGTCTGCATTTTAATACTGGGTCTCCACTGTGCTGCCTGTGCTTGTTGCTTAAATGTGTGGGGTGAGTGATTAAGCAATTTATTTAGTCTACCAGTGTAATGACAACTCACAGTTTCCTTTGCCAAGTAGTAGTGAGAAAGCCTGTACAGGAGGAGTCCTTCCTACCTGAGGAGGGGTGGGGGTGGAGGAAGGACGTCCCACGGGGGGCGTGGTATTCCCGCTGCCAGCCATGATCTCTTCTGTAATGTCCTTCCCACCTTGGTTGGGGTCCCGGATCCTGATCTGAGGGGACGGAAAGAGAGAAAGCCCAGACATGATTACGTAATTCATTCCCCTTTCTATGCCTTTATTGTTCATATCAAGCTAAAGTTATTCACTGTACTACTACAGAAAACTGGTTCGATGATTGTCTTTAATAAATAACACTTGTTTACTATTAGCCTTTGATTCTGTGGTGCGTCTAACGTTCGTGTTCCTGTAAACGAACTGTTCCTATAGAAACATAACATATCTGAATGGCCACTGATTACATTATAAAGCTGTGGTTTGAATTATAGCTGGATCTACTGTCGTAGCTGCTGCTATAGATTCGAGAATTCGACAGCACTGTGATAAAAATATTTAAGCAGCTCTAAAGTGGTGATGAGAAACCCATTTTAAACTCTAACTGGCTGGACATGATCGAGTGAGCGAGTTGTGGAACACTCACTGGCTTCTTCTCACGCTTGGCTGGTGGAGGCTGCTGTGGCGCTGTAGGCACTATAATTGGGGCAGAGGAGGGATACACCGTCTGGCCTGGAAAATACGCCGGACCCGGAGCAGCTGTTGCTTAAAGAGAGGGAGAGAGAGAGAGAAAAAAAAAATTAGTCACACCATTATTTCATGAGTCACTGATCAAAACAGCTACTGAGGAGATCATTCTGGAATGTGGTCAGATATCAGTCAACATCCGATGAGCAGAAAAACAACTGCACGTGACTAAAACCAGCTGGGTGTGAGACTGAGGAATGTACTGGAGTATATACTGTACTTTTGCACCAACCGTAGGGTGCAGGGTATTCTCCAGGGCCAGGGCCAGGGTAGAAGGTTCCAGAGGCAGGGGGTGGAACGGAGAACTGCTGCGGAGGTCCAACGTAGGGTGAACTGTGTCGATACTGAGGATTAAAAAGCGAGATCACCGGTTAGCCCACGCCTATACATCTACTCTATTTCAATTATAAATGGCCTGCATAAAGTCAATTACCTGATGATGATACTATATCTACAAGAGCAGCAGTTATACAATACGTGGATGACATCTCCCACACTCATTTGTTTCTAGTTTCCACAAGCTATTTGAACTACATTATGCACTAGTGCAAGAGCCTGCCCCTCCACTGTAGGAATAAGTGTACAAGTTCAATCGCTCCTACTGTTGCTCTAAACATGATCTTATGCTGCGAGGACATGCGAGTGAAGGCAAAACCTCCCCAGATATCACACACATCAATTACGTTTTGCTGCATTACTTCATTTTATCTAAAACATTCACCAAATATTTATTTTGTTGTCATACAGTTTATGTCTGTAATTTATTTGAACCTACCCTTACTCTGTAAACACAACAGTGAATAAGATACTTAAAAAAAAAGAAAAAAAAAGAAACCCAACAACAAAACATTAGATAAATGGTGAATCTGTAGACAGACTGTATGAAAGACCGGTGGGAATCTGGGATTCAAATAAACCGCACACAGGTCTTGTCAGTGACGTGTAAGTAAACAAACAAACAAACATAAATAAATAAATAAGCCCATAATGATTAAAAGACAGCTCTATAGCAGCATTATACAGGCAGACAGTGCTCAGAGGGGATAGGGCTTGGGTACCTGGGGGATGTAGTATTGAGCCGCTTGTGCTGAGGGAAAGGGCATGGGAGTCATGGTCATCATGATAGTTTGATTAGGGGGATAGACGGCAGTGGCGGTGGGGGTCTGAGGGCCGGGCCGGAGTGAGGGAGTGTTGGTGGGAAGAGCAGACCGAGGTGTCTGCATCTGAGCCCTGTGCAGGAACTGTAGCGGGGAAAGAAAGAGAGAACAAAAGAATATCAAACAAGCTGTTCATCTGAAGAAAACATCCGACTGTTTCAGGATTAAAACAGTCTCAACACTGAATTTATTTAACGGCTTTGAATTTCCATTCAGACGTTCACATCCTGGCTGAAGAAGAGAATAAGCATCGTACTTCATCTAGTGTTCAGAGTTGGATTAAGCACATGCAGTGAAGAGTCTGACCTCTGAATAGAAGCAAACTAATTCCAAAGCAGAATCGTGTCCAAGTTATCCACTAATCTGAATTGACCTGGTGTTTCCTTGTATGATGCCGAATTAAAGTTTGACAAATATTTCGTTGTTCACGTCAATGTTTTGTACAATATAAAAATACATGCAAATACATCTAGAATGCAATTTCAGGGCAAGTACTACATTGTGAAACAAGTAAATCATTAAATCATTCATTCTTCTTCACAGCGTCTTTACCCTTACTAAGCTTCTGGCGTCATGTACAAAATAGTGCATGCCTGTGGGGATCATGGTAGTGCACATGTCTAGTTCATAATGCGAAAAACCCCTAAACAAAAACTGTTTATTGTTTTTTTTTTTGTTATTATTAGCATCTGCTAGACATTACTCTGGTATCAGAGTCCTAGCAGCCAATTAATATGGGTCCCAGATTGTAAAATTAAGACAAATTCGAATAGCAAGTTAGCGCTATCATTATCATCATCATCATCATTACTAGAACTATTCGTGAAAATCAACCTCAACATTATTTGTTTACTATTAAATGTTTATTTGAACCTTGCCTACATGTCATGTAGATATTATCTTATTAGCCTAAACTTTACTTTCTTTCATGTTTATTCTACTTGTACTGCAATTAACCTCATATTCCACACAGGAGAAAAAGAAAATCTGCCTTATCATCAGTACATTATCTGATTCATATGGCTTAAAGGCAAGTGGTTGGTTTAAAAGGAGTGGCTTAGACACAATTAAAAATACTTATGCCCCGAGAGGTTTATCCCAAAAACAACAAACCTGGCAACCTCAGATACATGAAGTGAATAAGCCATCCAGAAAATCAAGTTAAGCACCCACTTAACTTTCCTTGCGTGTCTACTGACTATCGAGCATATGTCTCAATCTCTTTTAATAAAACCCCTGGTGAATTTCCACCGTAAACATCTAAAAAAAACACACAAAACCTTGTGGGAGAATGGAATGATTTAGAGCCTGGAAACAGCTCTAGCCATGTCAATACTGGAGGCAAAAATCTCACATCTCTAGGATTACCCTGCACTGCAAATATTTCCTCAACAAACCCAGCCAATGAGGGCGTCAGCTGAGCAACTTCAACTCCAGAGGTGACCCTTCGTGGCTCGCCCACATTCTTCCCGCTCTCGAACACGTGGGAACCGTGAAATTACCTTCTTTTCCCCCCTCACCTATGACACCAAACGTACGTTACTTGAAACGGTATCAATCCTCCCAAAGCATAAAGAGCCAAACAAGTAAACGGCGCAGTGGTGGGTTACACCCAGTGAAACTACCGCTCAGTGGTGCAGAGGTGATCCCAACAGCTGGAAGACAAGTTTAATCACCATGAAGAATCCATATACTGTATATAGTCATTAGGAAGGGAATATACCCATCTTTCTTCAGTACCTACATTAGTCATGTGTGTGGTTACATGACTGAGTGGAGTGCCGAGTTATGTTCAATTTATTTATAGAGTGCTTTTAACAATTATCACAAGGCAGCTTTACAGAGAGCCAGATATAGACTTAAAAATGTATCCTTAACGAGCAAGCCAGAGGCAATGGTGGCAAGGAAAACCTCCCTCAAGATGACATAAGGAAGAAAACTTAAAGGGCGTACTCACACTAGGCCCAGTTGCCTTGTAACATGCCCAAGCATGACGGTCCCCCTTCCCCATTGCCTGCAATCACACTGCACCTAACGTGCCGAGCCTGAGCACGCTTATGTCATTACGACGCTAGTTTCGTTTTGAAGAAAACAGGAAGGAAAGCACTCTCGCACAGCGTGATTGACTCAATCATTGTCACTTTAATACACTGGGTTCACACAGGGGCTTGTACCAAGAATTTCGTCTAACGAACCACAGAGAGGCCACTTGACATCGGCTGACTGTCCACTTGATCGGAGTTTATCACGTGTGGCCATGTATTTCCTCGCCATTTTTTCCTCCCCACTTTAACCCAGCACTGAAAGGCGGTCCAGTTAAATCCTCCGTCTTTAAACTTTGCTGAAAATTGAAGAAACTCTTGAATTTCTGTGGGTGGTTGACAACCGTTTCTTAATATAGTCCTTCCAAATTTGGAGAAGTACAGCCATTTCCTCATCTGTCCAGAACATCCTTCCTTCAGCATAAGCAGCCATGTTGAAGAGCACGATTTGTACAGAGGCCTGTATTCGGAATTCACGAACGGAAAAAAAAAAAAAAGTCAAGTGAGCCCGGAGCGATTTGGGTTCACGATGCATGTTTTTAGCAAATAAGCTGAAAGCTTATCTCCCAATATGGTCTCGGTTCGGTTCGCTTTGAAAGGGTCCGGGATCGTTTGGAGTGTTCACACATGGGCCAAAAATCCAGGGAACCATGCTCAGACCCCTGAAAAGGACAAAGTGTGAAAACACCCCAAGATGGACACATCTTAGAGGTGTTTATAGCCGCCCAGATGGTGATGACACCACAACGTAAAAACGACACTGACTGTGGACTAAAAAAAAACCATGAGAAAGTCTGGAGGACTGGCTTCATGCTGAGGCCTGGATACTCCCTGTTTTCAAGCCTTTATACCGAAATGAATGGCGCAGCTGATCGGCAGAGAGCAGCGAAAGATAAATACACAGAACGAGTACGTGCATGCGTGTCTACGCAGGACAGGAATCGACCTGCACTTTTATTGCAGCAATTACATAAGCCTCTATAAAGCCCATGGGATTAAAACACTATCATCAGATTCAAAAACGATCAGGCCGGATTCAGGAAGCGGCAGGCTAGACAGCGTTTTAAGACGGAAACAAACTAGTCTTGCCTCCTCGGAAAAGGTAACTTCAACCATCTGCTTAATTGTGTTGATGGCAGAGCTGAAGCACGAAAGGTCATGGGTAAAAGTCTCCTAAGGGCTTTCCTCATTCTGCGCATTTCAAAAGGGACTTCGATGGGCCAGAATCCTTGCACAATATTGAGGCAATAAAGAGAGAGAAGCTGGTGGGATAAAGGGCACAGAGGAAAATCAATAAAGATCTGTGTGCACACACACACACACACAACTGGTACATGATTGTGCAATCACACTGGCACGAAGTCACCCCGGGTAAGTTTGATAGCCTTTTAGAATATTAGGCAAGTCCTGTAAAAAGTTGTTTATCCCTAACAGGAGCAATAGCTTACTGAATTCCCAGCTAGCAGAGAGTAACGGAGAACAACAAACAGACCTGTGCAGTGCCGGCCACTGCGGACTGAGTGACAGTGCTGATGGTCTGAAGTGTGTGTTGCTATTAAAGAACCATGAGTCATATGTGCCAACAGAAGGAAAAGCACAACCAGGGGCTAAACACCCCTTTGCAGTGGTGGGTTTCTATGCGTGTGCGTGCACGAGAGCCGATGAGATACTCACCATGACTCATATACATCTACACCGGAGAGAGCACAGCAAAAATCTATAAAAATCCTCCCCGTCCATTGTGAGCAAATGCAAGATTGTGGGAGGCAGACGTGTGTGTGTGTGTGTGTGTGTGTGTGTGTGTATGTGTGTGTGTGTGTGTCATCTTAAAGTACAGATATGACATTTTACATGACAATGCGTCACACATTATTGTTTTGTTGTGGACACTTCCAAATTCCGTCGTCATGTGAGAGCCAGCTGATAGGGAGACACCATTACTGTTTACAAATTTAAGTAAGCTCACAGCTAATTATTATTATTATTATTATTATTATTATTTTTTACCGGTTTTGCAAAACTATATTTGTAAAAAATGTCAGATGTCGTTCCCAAGGTTCCATTCAGCAAGCTTACACGACATAACCAAACTGAAAAGTGCGTGTCACGTGCTATCTAACATTAGACTATTAGTCAGGTCAGTCGGTTATACAAGAGCTAGCAAGAGATCAGGAGCCAGTAAACAAACGTCACATGTACAGCACACTGGGAGTAATGACTCGTCATAAACCTGTCGTGGATCCAGCGGGCAGTGCCTCCGAAGGACCCTTTTTCGGTTGAAGTATAAATAAAAATATAAAACATGTATATGACTGCATTAATCTGGCGAAGAATATCAGAAGACAAGCGAGTCGACGTGACGAGGCCGACGTGACCAATACCAAATCGCCTGGTAAACATCTGGCTTCGTCGGCTGCTGCCGTGTCAAACACCAGTGTTCCTCTCTTCTTTGTTTTGGTTTTTTTTTTTTGATCTATTGACCAGCCAATAAGAAAAAGTGCTCATTTTGCTGTTGCTGATAAACCCACCCCCCACCCATTTGATATAAACTGTTGTCATAGTGCATGTGAAGCAGTTGGAATATGTATTTAGTGGTGTGATGCTCCATGATACTGTACTGGTAACTCCCTGCTCATTCCCAGATCCCACAACGGGCTCTACAGTCACCAACTATTTTTATTAGTCAGACACGTTATATTAACAGCAGTCGGTGTCGATGCACTTAACAAGCTGACTGGGCCATGAGTTCATTTACAGTAAGTAATGAACTCATGTAAGCACAGTGTAGTTGTCACTTGACTTGTAGCCTTGCTACAGTGTTAAATGCAGCCTTTAGGCGCTATATGTTGAAGCGGAGCGACATGATTGAGCAGCAGCTCCCCAATCCCGGTTCTGACCTACGTTCACCAACCCTTTGCTGCTTCGACATCTCACTACACGTTGGTTTCAAATCTCCTGCAAGTTGCTGGTGTTGACAGGTTGTTGAGGAGGCAGGCAGGAGCACACTGTCCTGCTGCACAGATGTCAAACTCCTCCACGAATCCCACAAATAAAAAGACAAGTAAGGGGATACCCGCTCGGAATGAGCTGGAAGCATCAGATTTATTTCAAGATCACTAAAAAGGGTGTTGCAGACTGTAGAAATAGCCTGCGCGATGTTGAAATCAGCATGAAGCAAGCCGGTTAGACTAGAGGGCACTCTTGTGACTTTGTGCTTAAGTTATAGTAAGAATCAGCAGAAGGATCTAAGGCGGTGCTGATTACAGGTTCTCCAGGGGTCGTTACATAAGCGATAATCATGAACATCCTTCAACCAGCCTGCTTTTGCAAGAACAGGAAATGAGGAAGAAAAAAAGTCCCACCGGTATAATTATAATGGGAGACCATGTGTGTGTGTGTGTGTGTGTGTGTGTGTGTTGATGTATCTGGTTGAACAAGAAAGGGAGAAAGCTTGTGCGTGTGCCACGGAATGAAACCGAGAAAAGCACGAACGTCATCTTACATGGCAAACGAACATAACCAAGTCGGATGAATGAAATTTCCGATGCCTCTGCAGCATTTCCTCTTAGACTGACTTGTGCATCTGCGGGAGAACACGTCATTGTTCTTCCTCCATCTGGCCTGCCCCCGCCCACCCCACACACACACACACACACACACACACACACACACACACAGACCCAGAGTGCATGGTGCCAGTGTACTGGCTAACGCCGCCCTGCTGGCACTCAGCTCGTCAGAACTGTAATAGCCAGACAGTTTGAAGGTGCAAAAGACTGATTCATCTGTGCTGGGAAGGTTAAGATGTTCTGCTTTGTGCTGACAGAATGTCTAATCAACTTTGTGTCCATTTCTGTCTGATAAGAGTCCCTTTCCTGCGTTGCAGAACTGTACGTCCAGATCGACTGGAGGACTCGTGAAAATAGCCTTAAAATAGTTCCAAGTGCACCTCTTAGGATCTAATCCGAGGAGTAAGAAGTGTGAACTGCTATTGCTAGGAGAATTTTAAGATTTGGTCTATCGAAGTGATGACCTCTAATCGTTCATAGCTTAAATGGCAATCCCCGCTGGACATAAATACACAACTATAGAGGAGTTAAAAGAAAGAAAGGACAGTATAAAGAGCAGATCTGTAATCAAATCAAATCTTGATAAATTGGTGTGACAGGTGATGACGGTTTTATATCTAGCCATTTTACGCACCACAGAAGAGTTACGGGAAATGAAACGGAAGATAAAATGTCATTACGATCACTTTAATTGGGTCATTTTCAGTGGAACGGTCCAAGATATTTTATGGCCACGTTATTAAGGAGATCTTGTTGAAGGGTGAACAAATTCGTTTCATGACGCCAACTACTGTCCGACATCCACCCAAAATGTGTCACGCTCATCAGTATAACAGTACAGCTCACAAGGTGATTATTTTTATTTAAAAAAAAAAAAAAAAACCTTTAGTGTCGTGACTTTAGATCACGGCACGCTGCTCACTGGTTCAGACGTTTTTTTTTTTTCGTGCTAGGCACTAGAGTTTCATCATGCTTTTGGGCTTTCCTTCTCAAGTAGATGTTTTGCTTTAAGGGAGGTTGATAAAATTACATGAAACATGTATTGCTTAGTCAAACTCATGCAGTTATTTACACTGAAGGTCAGTTAATTTTCTTATTCCAATACAAAGTGGGGGAGAAAAACCACATGTCTGCTCCCTCGGTCATAAAAGAAGAGATACAGCTGCTCCACTTGTTTATGCGTAGAGTTTTCTTTTTTTTTTTTATTATAAATCAAATGAACAGAAGAGCAAGCTGACCACATCGAGTCATATCCAAAATGGATGGACTTCAATTAAACTTCATTATGTTGCTTACTGATTAATCCTTAATTCCACATCAGCTGTAATCCATCCGTACAAGCACGGGATTTAACGGCTGCACGTCTGTCCTGTCTCACCGCTGCCGACTTTTGTTACTTGAAACAGTCTGAGACTCCTGGGATAGCTGCGTATGCTCAGTGTATATCCCCGATAGGTGGAAATCCTTCACGTCTGCACTGCAGAAATACAACAGTCCCATACGGTGCATCATATATAATGACTGCTTGTGAAAGGTACGTAGAGGAGCAGAAGCAGTTAGTGTCAGTCTTCGTTGCCTCATATCTGTTCATCACGCAAGTCGCTCTGAATGACAAGTAACAAAAGGTCTTCGGTGTTTGATGCTCAAGGACACATACTGATGCCTCATGGAACAACACAGTGTGACGTAGAGTTTCTAGACATTTCGTACACTGAGGAGGAGGAAAAAAGCATTTAAAATGCTTTCAGATAACTTATTTACCGCTATGGCCATGCTGAAGAAATGCAGCTTTGTGAATTCTTACGAAAGCCTAACAGCTAAGGAAGTCTGCTTTCAGCCGCGATGTATCAATATCCTCTTCTGACGTCCAGACAAGTTTATAGAGCAGTGATCTGACCGAGCCGAGCCATCTGTCTAGACGTGTTTTTATTTAAAACGATGACTACGTTTACATGCACGTCGACATTCAGATATTTACTGGAGTTGGGAAATATGCGAATTAGTACCGAGTCATGTAAACGCCTCGATTCGATTCAGATGAAGACGACATTCAGATTTCACAAGTTCCGACCGCCACCCCTGAAATATGTCCATTTCAATCGGAAATGTGTTGCACGTAAACACCTTATTCGGAAAACTCGCTGAAAAGCGATACGTGCGCATGTTCAGTCTGCAAGGAATTGTGGGTAGTAACGGCGGCTTCTTGAATCTCCCAGGAAACAACAGCGAGGAAGGAAAAGTGCACGTGTAGATCGGCATACTTACAACCACCACGCATACAGGAATATTCTGATGCTTGCGCGCATATAAACACCGTATTCGGAATAGAGCTGCAACCTGAACAGAGACCTTAAAAGGAATTCGACGTGCATGTAAATGTAGTCATTGGAACAAACACGACCGGGCTCGATGCTATAGGAAAATAATCAACGCCACAGTTGGTGTGATGCAGCCTGAGGCAAACAGGGTTACTGTTACCACCCCAGCGTTGATTATTTTCCAAGAACAGCACGTCCCAAAGCGTTTTATTTCTTTTTACCACAGCAATTTGTCAACACCTACAATTTAACAAATGATACATTGTACTTTTAGCCTTTTATAGTTACATTTAATGATGTGGAACACCCTTGAGAGAAGCAAGTTCGTCTTAAGAAATAAATTAAAAAATAAATAAAAATGTTATATTATATTATATATATACACAGCTTGTCAAGTTATTGAGAAACTGGAAAGCACAGACACCCTCATGGCAAAAAAACCCTTCACTATATCAATGATTATACCTTTAAATAACAACACAATCTGCTTATTATTAGTCTCCGTGAATGAGCGGTTACTATAGAAACAATAACATATTAGAACACGTGCATTAATGTAAAACCTGTGATTAGATTTACTGTGGAACAAGAGGGACGTTACCTGATGGTGGGCGGGCCGAGGCCCTGTCACAAACTGGTGGAAACAGAACGATGCAGCAGCAGTCATAGAGAAAGAGAGAGAAAGAGAATGAGAGATTAGCATATGATAAAGAGATACACACTGCATAGGAAAGTGACTGTGCTGCCATTTAAACATGTTCAAAACTGTGACGGAGCCGGGGCGGGGGGGGAATGGGGATTTTGGTCGGGGCATGGGAGAGCTGCGTTTCCTCCCACACGTACAAACACACTCGTCAGCAGTGCAGACGGTTCTCTTGGTGGATCTCAGCATGGTGCTAATGAGGTTTGTATCTGACAGCAGAAGGAGAAGCAGCCAGAGACACATGGTCGATTCCACACAACAGAAAGGATTTCCGTCACACGTTCCAGATCGGAGGTGCTAAACACAAGCTGGAAAAAAAAGAGTCACTGGCTCTTCTTGTGGTTTCTGCTGTGAGTACAGATTTAAGAGGTCATCACTTATTACCACTAGACGTATTACAATTAATTACCGCGATATTCCTGATAGTTTCAGGAGTTTTAAAAAAAATAAAAAATAAATAAATAAAAATCGAGAAATGTGCTCTGCCATATGGACCTGTTACTGTAGTGGTTTCCAAATACTGCGCATTACTGCAAAATACACTCATTACAGGAACAGAACAGACGTGAAACATGGTGTTCAACACCCATCTAAAGCAAGAGGCGCATTCAGTGCGTTTACATGGACAACAATAATCCACTCTTAACCCGATTAAGACGATACTCTGATTAAGAAACTAGCATGTAAACAGCAATTTTTAATGACCTTAATCTGATTAAAGTCATACTCGAAGTAAACACTAATGGAATTAAGACGTGTGGAGTATTCCTGTTTTAGTCGCATTATGGACGTGTACTACAGACCTGTACACACCTTAATCACACTATTAACATCGTGTGAGAGTTTTCACCGCATTGTGCGACAGGACACGATCACACACGGCAGCGCTCAACCGTTTTACGGAGAACAAGAGAGCACGGCTGTGTCCCGAACCGCATACTTGCCTACTATAGGCCTGTAGTGGGGAAAAATACATGCATCTCGGCTACTATATAGACGGTAACTACGCGATTTGAGACGCAGCCCACGGCTTCAAGCAGTCGTCTATTTGCACGTACAGCATGACAAATAATTAACCGCACTTGAAGCTTCCGTAAAATTTTTTTTAAAAACCCCCAAAACTGTAAACGGTACCATAACGAAGACCAACTGTACGTCGATACGTGAAATTCTGGAGGGACGTCGGACGGCGTGGCGCGGTGACGTAATGACGTGTGCCGTTAATCTAATCATGTTCTATAACATGTAACACGGGTACATGACAGGAGTATTCTAAAAGCGACTCATGTAAACACCTTAATCACAATATTATCTTAATCAGAGTAAGGTCAATGATTAGATTACTGCTGTCCATGTAAACGTAGTCACTGTTGCACATAATGGGTTTTGAAAATCATATTTTCTGCATCTTGTGCAGTGGCATTAAATTAGTCGTCATCTTTTCAGGCATACCTCTAAATTAAGGTTTAAATGGTAAATGGTGCACTTATATAGCGCTTTTATCCATAACGCTTTACACTGTGTCTCATTCACCCATTCACACACACCAACGGTAGCAGAGCTGCCATGCAAGGCGCTAACTTGCCATCGGGAGAAACTCGGGGTTCAGTGTCTTGCCCAAGGACACTTCGGCATGTGGAGTCATGTGGGCCGGGAATCGAAGCTACAACCGTACGATTAATGAACAACCCGTTCTACCACCTGAACCACAGCCACCCCATTGGTTTACCCCTCGCACTTGCACAAAAAAAACAAAAGAAAAAAAAAAAAAAAAAAAAGGGAACTAAACTGTACTTTTCCTTGATCCTGAGGTGGTAGCCTTTAATTTGTGGATCTAGTATACCTTTAAAAAAAATAAATATATATTATAAATATATACTAATATTATATATATATATATTAATATTATATATATATATATATATATATATATATATATATATATATATATATATATATACACACTAATTATATATATATATATATATATATATATATAAATAATTACAATAAGTACATAATTGGACTGTGATTACCTGTACAGAGTAAAGTTTTAAAATGTACACTAGGCTTGTGTGATACTCGTTTTTCCCCTGACCCATTTTAAAATAACTGCAATAAACTATTAAAACATCCAGGAACATTAGCCTAACGAAAGACAGGACAGAAAATGATGGAAATGCCCATTTCAGTTTTAAGGAGAGTAGGAGAGGGCGTAACGTTATCAGCTGTGAGATCGTGGAAGCCAGGCTCGATGGAGGGTTGTTGAGTGATTCTGGAGTAATAAGCAGTAAACAGTATAAAATGTCATTCTTTTATAAATCGGTTCACACGGCTGACACTTTCTCTGTTGATGCCGCTTAGTCTTACGCAAGAGTCTGAAAGTCCGAATAAATAAATAAAATAAACCATTAATATATTTGTTACAATTATTCCAAGTGGTAGATCCGACATTATTTAATCGATTGCACATTTCATCCTTTGGGGTTAAAATCGCAATCCCCCTCCCCCTCCTTCAGCTGAAAAAACACTGAGAGGGCCCTAATGAATTTTTCACAAGCCTCCCTAATAAATATAGTAAACTGATGTTTAAACATTCTCCATTTACCAAGACAAAGTGGAAAGGGGTGGGCCTTCCAGAAAGTCGGAAAACACCTTCTCGGGTCATGATATCATACAAGCCTAATGTACACAACATGCACCTTTCTAAGTCATCCATCCATCCATCCATCTTCTATACCGCTCATCCTTTTCAGGGTCACGGGGAACCTGGAGCCTAACCCAGGGAGAATCGGGCACGAGTACAGCGGGGTACACCCTGGACAGGGTGCCAATCCATCACAGGGCACAATCACACACACACTCACACACCCATTCATACACTACGGACACTTTAGACACGCCGATCAGCCTACCAGGCATGTCTTTGGACTGGGGGAGGAAACCGGAGTACCCGGAGGAAACCCCCGCAGCACGGGGAGAACATGCAAACTCCGCACACACAGGGCCACGGTGGGAATCGAACCCCCGACCCTGGACGTGTGAGGCGAACGTGCTAACCACTCAAAAGGTACAAAAGCTGTACACTTGTGTGTAACACCCCAGAAACAAGACATGGTACAGTTTAGTACAGAGTGAACAGGCTGCATCAGCTGCCATTATTACTTTCAGTTGTACCCGTCACTGCGCCCTGTGAAGCAGGTGGTGTGTATTTGGGCTCGTTCATGACAAATGGACGTGCATGTCCAAGTCCAGCTACTTACACTTACAAGGAATAAGTGCATCACATAACTAGCAGAACATCTGAACTAGCATGGAGCAGACAAGAAATGTTGAAAGATGCTTCCTGTTCTTTATAAAGTCTAAAACATCATTAAAAAAAATAAATAAAACTAAAATAATAAGATCATGACTCCGTGACCTTTGGCAGACTATGTGAGGTCAGTTGACGCACTTGGAGCCTGCTTACATCAAAGATGAGTTAAAATTCAGTTTCTATACTACATGCCCTTGTGGACACCTGCCCATCACACCCATATGTGCCTTTTGAACATCCCTTTCAGTGTTATAGCAACCTCCACTCTTCTGAGAAGGCGTTCCACTAGATATTGGAGCGTGGTTGTGGGGATGTGTGTTCATTCAGCCACGAGAGCATTAGTGAGGTCAGGCACTGAGTTTGGGTGAGGAGGTCTGGGGAAGGGTCAGTGTTCCAGTTCATCCCACAGGTGTTCATTAGGGTTGAGGTTAGGGCTCCGTTACCGCTTTTCCACCGGGGCTGGTGGAGGAGCTGGAGCCGGTGCTCGGCCAGAGGGTGGCACTCGCTCTGAACCGGCTCGGGTTTCCGCTGACAAGCGAGCTGAACCCACCATGTCATCGACAATTTTTTTGACGCTACTTTCCGATTTGTCTTGAATTTCTTGCGTTGCCCAGATGGCAAGGACAGCGTTGGTCTCTTCTGCCGACTCGCTCATGAACTGGCGTGTTTAATCTCTTGTTCACCGAAACTCTGAAAAAGCGCTTTTTAAAAATGGCGCCTGTCAAACTGCGGTCTGTAGTGTAAGCTCCGCCTACTAACGTCACACTGCCTTTGTTTGAGACCGGCAAGGTTTCACGGCCGGTTCGGCTCCAGGAAGTCGGCGTCGGCCCAGCATTTTTTTTTTTGTGTGGAAAAGCGCAGCCCGGTTCGAGATCGAGTTCCAGCTCCGGTGGAAAAGTGCTAACAGTGGGCCACTCAAGTTCTTCCACACCAGTCTTGGCATGTGTTCCAGCACGGTCATGCTCGATCAGCTTTGGGCCTCTTAATTCCAGTTTCCCTTCACTGGAATGCTACAACACATACAAGTTGTGTTCTTCCAACAGTTTTGATGTGATGCTCAGGTGTCCACATGCCTTCGGCCGTATAGTGTACGCCAGACATCCGCTGTTTGCCGCAAAAAGAAGGGTCCCACATCAAAGGGTGTTTTTTTACACTACAACGAGCCTGCTTGCAGCCACAGCAAACACTGAGGTCAACAGGTCGATTTAGGTGTGAAACTAGACCACACGCGTTACGATGCGACGCTTTGGTAGAAGATTTGGCTGCATCCTGCAAAGACTGACTGCACAAATCTGCTCATGTGTCTGAAGTGGTTTGAGCGACCGGACTTCCTTTTGTGTGTGTATTTACACCTGCGTTGTCCCATGGATAATCCCCATCCGAGTTTAATCCCAATACTCAACACCGATGAGACAATCATGGGGTAAACATAGCATTACCTCAGAAACCTGCATCTTGCATAAACCTTTCGAAATTATTTTAAACCACTATATAATAATATTATATATATATATATATATATAGCTAGTTCTTGAGGGGAAAAAAGTAAGCTGTACTTACGGGTCGACTGGGAGGCTGTACATTCACTGGCTGTGTCTGCGGAGAATATATGAGGGAGGGAGAGCCAGCGTTCTGCGTGGGGCTGTAGGAGGGCTGGACACACACACACACACACACACACACACACACACACACACACACACAGGAGTGTGATTTTAGACAGAGAAACACTTTTCATCATGAAGGAGGAAAAACACGTATACGATGTTGAAAAATGTGGAAACATTCCCTATGGATGATATGGGACGTGTCGCTATCGTTATCCATGTGTATATGGCGAGAGGAATAACTGCTAATACGCCTATGTGAATCGTGACCACAAGTCCGTCATCACATGGGTTATTAACTGGCAGTGCCCCTTGAGGCTAATGCACACAGCCAGGGACCAGTGAAAGGTCTGCGATCCCATAATCCCACAGTCTTACGAGCAACTGTGTGTTTACAAAAACACTAATCAACACGCATGCCTGTAAAATACCTGTACAGACGCAGACCCGTGCTTAATCCCATCATCGAGTCAAAAGTAGCCGCTATAGGTTTCGTTTATAGGCAAGTACAGCCGTGATGAGCAAAACAGTAAGACGTTAGCACATCGTGTTTGCCACTCACGGCGCGAAACAGTGCGCTGACACACGAGTGTAGATTTAAAAAAAAAAATAAAAAAAAAAAAAATATTAAGAGATCTGTTATGACATCAAAGACAGTTTTCCACTCATGCGAGACGCTGCCTCGGTTCAACAGAACAGTGGGAAATTTCTCAGCAATTACGAGTGCACTCATATCAGCACAGAAAATCACAGTAATTACGAGATGACAACTCTGAGGGGGTTCAGACTGGAAAAAAAAAAAAAAATCACTATTTTGTGTAGAAATGTACACGTTGGGAAATTATAATGTACAAGCCCGTTACCAGAGTAAAGTGAATGTATGATTCTTACATGCATACAGTTAAACCGAAAAGTTAAATCCTAAAATTACACTTCTAGTTACCTTTAACCGTGGAGGCCCAAGCCATTTACTCAGTCCTGTTCGTTCATAACGTGACAGTGTATTGGAACATTACGAACATTTTTTTGAGAAACCGGTGAGGTCATGTTAGCGGTGTTCTGAACGACTAAGACGCACGAAAACCGTAGAGAGGGAAAGACACACACTCACCGTTCCGCCTGGTTCCCAGCCCTTAAGGTAACGGTAGGTAGGTGCGGGAGGGGCTGATACCTGAGACAGAGCAGGTGAGTGGGCATGGCCTTTGCTCAGATCGTGTCCTTGGTAGGGGGGACCAGGGTGCCTTGGGACCTGCAACACACACACACACACACACACTTAATCCCCCCCCCATTTTTAATGTTTGTAGTGTGTTACATGGAGGGAAGGAGAAGAGTAAGCGGCCTACAACAGAATGAGAAGTACAAGAGGAAAACAGAGAGAGAAAGAAAGAGAGAGAGCAGTCGGTGATACACAAACACACACAATATTGTCTAATCATCTGTATCCCACGTCGCACAGGTTCCCAGCCCTGATTCGGTTTTCCCTGCTCTAACGCGCTCTTATAACCCAAGAGGAACTGTTCAATTAGCTGATTAACGAATCCGGGCATTCGAGTGGTGGACACATTAAGAAGTGCAGGACAGGGGGTACTCCAGGACAAAGACTGTGCCCCATGTCAACCCCCCACAGCTGTCCAAGATTCCTCCAAATATCTGAAAGGTGCAGACGTTTCAGCAGTTATTCAGACCACTGCTAAAACAATGGTGTCATTCTGCTCTCGTCTGAATGAGCGCACAGAACCCCGGCTTCTGAATGCACGCCCACGTCGCGAGTATTAAACGGGAATAAACCGCTGAAAGAGGGAGCATCAGGAAACAGATGTCGGAGATAATGTATTTAGTTGCTGCTATTCTAGAAGGAGGAACAATGTCGACACAACGCTGGATGGGACATCCAGACGTCTTTCGAGCAGGCTGTTGGTCGAGTTTTGACCGAGCTGGGATTTAGGGAATACAAAGAGAGAGAGAGAGAGAGAGAGAGAGGGAGAGAGGGGGAGAGAAAGACAACAACTGACCAAATGAAATGAACCAAAACGGAGAGAAACTGAGAGACGGGAAAGTTAGGGTTAGGGTTAGACTCCTAGCCTAGCCTCCTAGCTTTTCGGTCATACAGAACGGAAAATCAGTTCATCATACCCCACCCCTGTATGCGCTGATGTGTTTCTCTCAGCTGCTAAGAGACCGAGATTCCCGTCCTTTGCTTGTTGGTGCAGGTGTTTTAATGGCTGCCAGGCAATTCTAGAGTGGAACTCTCTCCAACATCTGCATTACGTTTAAAGGCACACAACAAGTATAGATATGTACGCATGTGTCACACTGGTGGAATACGTTATCCACTCACCCACCACTTTGATAGGAACACCTGCACGCGTTCGTGCGGTTATCTAATCGGCCAATCATTTGGTAGCGGCACAATGCAGAAATTCATGCAAATACAGGTCGAGAGCTTCCGTTACCGTTCAGTTGAAAAGACAGGGCATGAACTCCGGGACATTATACATGGCATGGTGGTGGGTGCCAGATCTCCTGGGAATTTCACACACACACACACACACACACACACACACACACACGTCTCTAGAGTTTACACAGAATGATGTGAAAAACATCCTGTGAGCAGAGGGTCTGCAGGCTGAAACGCCTTGTGGGTGAGAGATCAGAGGAGAATGACCAGACTGGCTCGAGCTGCCAGGAAATCTAAAAGTAACTCATAATCACGCTCTGCAACAGGGGTGAGCAGAAAAGCATACATGCGTGCACACAGAAAACGTGGATGGGCTACAACATCATCATCATCATCATCATCATCATCAGGTTCCACTCCAGTCAGCCCAGAACAACAACAACCCGCGGCTATCAGATTTTCACCAGAAAAAATCCTTTTCTGATCTTCCTCTGTCCAGTTTCAGTGAGTCTGCGCTCATGACAGCTCCAGATTGTTGTTCTTGGCTGACAGGAGTGGAACCTGGGTCTTCTGCTATTGTAGCCCATCCACCTCAAAGATCGACGTTCTGTTCACGTGTACTCTTTTCTGCTCACCACTGTGGCGTTACTTTAGATTTCCTGGCAACTCAAACCAGTCTGGTCATTCTCCTCTGATCTCTCACATCCACAAGGTGTTCCCACCCACAGAACGGTCACGCAATCAATGTTTTTTTTTTGCATCATTCTGTGTAAACTCTAGAGACCGCTGTGAGATGAGCGGTTTCTGAAATACTCAATACTCGGCACCAACAATCACGCCACGGATAAAGAAGTCCCAGAGATCGCACTTTTCCCACATTCTGATGTCTGGTGTGAACATTAACTGAAGCTCTTGACCTGTATCTGCATGATCTGATGCATCGTGCTACTGCCGCATGATTGGATGATTAGATATTTGCATGAATGCAAAGGTGTCCAAAAGTCCCCATTAAAGTAGACAGTGAGTGGCATACAGGAGGGTATAAATGCAAGAGAGAGTCCCCATTTTGATTTCAGATATAATTGTCAGATAGCGCATTAGGCAAATGATCTATTTATACCGCAAATCCCGTGGAGTAATGATTTAGTGATCATCAGGCTCGTCACCAGTCTAGCTAACGGTAACGTGATGGTCTAGTCCTGTGAACACGCTTTGGATTTTTTAGATCCTTAATGCTTATGAGAACTGGATTTTTATACAGATTTTGTCTATAAAGCTCTACAATTTTGAATTTTATACATCCCCCGCCCCCGAGTCTTAACTGAAGCACGAGGCTATTCGACAGGTAGCTGCGGCCGTAGAGTTACGTTCAAATCTCCGGCTGCAGACAGACAGCGCCGTTTCCATTCTTACGAGAGAAGCCATAATTCACGCGCAGCTCAAACTGGTCGGCTTGACGTTTTATTATTTAACGGATGGCTTTATTAGTCATGCCAGTTGAGCGTGCTGAATGGGGGGGGGGGGGGGGGGGTTGGAAGATCACATGAGGAGATACGAGGAGAGGAGGTAAAAGAGAAGGGAGGAAAGGTGAGAGAAAGATCACGGATTTGGTGACTTCTTCCGCACTTTGAGACTTCAGCGTATTTGGTTAAGGAAGTGTAGAACGTGCTGAAGAATAGTGATGGGATGTAAATGTACTGATGCGGCCACTCACGCTATACACCGCCGCCACTCCGGGTTGGGCTGGAAATATCCGCTCGTCCAGCGACAGTGCTGCTCTGGGAATTCTGGAGAACGCGGAGTTAAGGAACACGCTAGAACAGGCTTAGGAAAAAGAACATCATGGTCTAGCAATGGCAAAAAGGCCAGCATTGAAACATTAATATACGTCAGCGAATATTGAATACGTTGTAAATAGGTGTGCAACAGTGTCCACGGTTCGGTTGAACCTATGGTCTGAGCTGTGTACTGACTAATAGCATAAGTAAACATAACTCGCCGTGTATCATGTGGTGAAGAAAGGCGGAGTTCTAAAAATTCTTTTATTTTTACTCCCTACTACACCACATATCTAAACACGCCACATACCTCATCAGCGAGCAAGTGGTCAGAGATACGGACACGGAGTACCGATGTGCGTTAACATCAAAACACTGTCTTGGTAAACCGCACCAAACCCGTGTTGTTCATTGGGTCATTATAGAGTATAGTGATGGAGACAAAGTGTATACAAGACGAGTCTCTCATCTATGATCTAAACTTTCAGGGTCTTTCGGTTACTGTGCTCTGAAAGCGAGTGACATCAGCAAGGCTGTGATGGACGGGTGACGTCAAACAGGCCCCTGGTGGTCTGCAGCAGGTGCCTTCAGAAAACTTTTCCTAACAGCCTAACACATTCTGAACCTCAAGCAATCCCTGTACTGACAAGTGACAGTGTGTGAGTGAGAGAGAGAGAGAGAGAGAGAGAGAGAGAGAGAGAGAGAGAGCGTGCGCAGAAGTTCCCTGTTTTTGTGTATGTTCGGGAGAAAATGGAGGGTCATGTGATTTCAAGGAAACCTTTCCTACCGCCTTCTCTCAACACCCTCTGGGTCTCCAGTTAAACTCCTGCTTCTCCTCCATCTTACTCTCTCTCTCTCTCTCTCTCTCACACACACACACACACCATGTTGGCGTACTCTCGTCATTGGCAGCCTGCCAACAGCACCCTTGATAATACGAAAGGAGGGAAGTTGGGGCAGAAAATGTAAGACAAGCAGGTACAAGGGCCAGACAGAGGAAGTGAGGGAAAGAGAGATAAACGAGAACGACACAACGAGGGAGAAAGTAATACCATAAAATATAAAAGGAAAATAAAGAGAGACAGAGTGATGTGGCAAAAGGAATGACGCCTCATTCAAGAAAGCCAAATGAAACCTAAACAGACCGTGTGTGTGTGTGTGTGTGTGTGTGTGTGTGTGTGTGTGTGTGTGTGTGTGTGTGTGTGTGTGTGCGTGTGCGCGGGCTTCTGCCAGACTGCATTCAGCATGTGGCTGTGCATGAGTGTGTGTCTGTGTATATTAAGGAACAGCAATCCACAGTCTATTACTTCCCTACCACATTCCTGTGTGAGAAAAGTCCGCCCGGGCCATCAGGGTCATTTCTCTGGCTCCGGGGTCACAAGTTGAGGAACGCACGAACCTGTACATGATACTTCCGGGAGCTCCACCCTGAGCCGAACGTGCACTTCAGCGGGCTCAGAAAGCGAATTCCTGCCTACATGCAGACAGCTATCCTGCCGGTGCATCACGCACGTCGTCATCTCGGACACTCGATCGTGGTGGTCATGCCCTGTACATTCCATCCGAGAGGAAGCTGCCAACTTCGGCACCGTTTCTGGGCAGCATTTTTTGCTCTCGGAATAAAGTCGGTTGCGTTTGTGAGGCAGCATGAGGACAGCCGTTTTCTACGTACTGTATACAGAACATAAACGGGATGCTCCGTCTGCATTTGTGGATCCCCATCCACCAGCCGGCTCTCCCATATCGCACGACAGCTACAACCAGGCTTGGGACGACTGCCGACAGTTTTGCGACTCGCTGATCGATTTTGATGTCCATCGAGTCGACGGTTTAAATGTCTGTAGGAAAACATCGTGTCTGCAGCTTCAAGATCGACAGAAGCGCGTGCGCTGTATTTCATGATATGCTCCGCAGAGACGCGTCTCTGACCGCGCCCCCCTCGGAGCCAACGGCGATACGATCGTCAATCGTTAGGGGACGTGATACGATGACGGGAAAATACGCACGATCTCACAAACCTACACCAGACTAGGAAGGGGGACCGCTAGCACTTCCTTTCTCCAAGACACCACACTGTTTCACGCTGCACACTGAAAGCACTTTCTGCCCTCTTCCACATACAGCAGCTCACAGACGCCCATGACCGTCTCTCTGATTGACACAGGAGGCCAGTTTTGCTCTCTTGGACTCCTGGCCATGGCATCGTCAAGTTTTGAATCCACTATTTCTTAAATGATGGCTAGACTCTCTCAGGAAGCAAAAACGATCTGTTATAGGTGTCCAGTTTTCCCCTCCCAAGCCGATAGAGCCATTTCTCTGTGGTATTATTACTGCAAATCCTCAGAGGCAAGACCGAGTGTGTGTGTGAGACCCTACATTCACTCTACGGGGAAGGAGGGGGTAGCGCCCGTCTCTTGTGGATGTGAAGTGACTGCTACTGTTGGCACTTTTGGGCGTACAAACTTTTCCTTGTATACCCTAAAAATAAATGACAGCAGCCAAATAATACACCGTTTACTGTACGAATTTCACACTGTTGTTCACGGTGAATTTTAATACTATAGTAAAACCCACAGCTATACGTTTCCACAAGCTGTTGATGGAGGAAACGGGCGTAAATACAGAAATGCCTCGGGGGAACGTCAAGTAACCTGCGCCGTGGGATTTTTTTTTTTTTACTAGAATTCAAAATTTTACCAGAGCCGATCGTTTGCATTTACTGCTTTACTGCGTCATGACTCGTTTGTATAAAATTAAGGAAATCTCAATTCAAATGTCTCTCCACCCTGCTGCTGAACTCGTCTCTGAGCTTCTTGCAGGGGAAATTCTTCAGCTTCTGACACTTACTGGTGCAAATTCAGCCAAAATGAGTGCGCATACATTATACATTATATATATATATATATATATATATATATATATATTATATATATATATATATATATATATATATATATAGAGCAAGAGTTTTGTTACTAGACCTTACCGGACCGAACAAAAGATGCGGGTCGTGTGTGTTCTTATAGGACATGCGTTTAAAGTTCCATCAACAGTGCTGTGTTTCCACCTCAAACACAGTGTAGCTTTGTTGCAGCTGTTGATGGTGCAGGGAAGAGCAGCAGGCTGCAGTGTGTGAGGTCATTCAGTACTCGGTATAAGCCTGCCTGCGCACACTCCCTAGCCGTACACGGATTCTGTGAAGCAGGATCGCCTACGTGGCAGCTGGGTAGAGGGGCTAGGACTGAGAGAGAGCAAGAGAGAGAGAGCGAGAGAGATTTAGGGGGCCACAGAAAGCATAGGGTTGAGAGAATGCGCCTAGCGTGGAGTAATCTCCAGTGCTAACGTGCTTTCACCCAGATGTCTTCCGAAAGTGGCAAAGACTGTGTGAATCATCGTGTGTTCATGAACTACTAAAACAACGCACGAGATTAAACGCATTAGGAAGCGAGAAGTCACTTGTACTTCTCTCCTGTGGCCGCGTAGCAACCGCTACTGTTATGCTCTCCAGCATTCTTTGGTGAGAAAGCTTCCTTGTCAGATTCGCAAAGCAGGATCAGTTAGCGTAGTAGCTACGTACGCTCGGAGACACCGACGAGCTCTGCTACGTCATTCCTAGCTCGTCTTCACGACGTCTCCGTGCATATTTCACAGAACCAGAGAAGACGTAACCGCAGTTAGAGGTTCTTGCATTTACGTGCACCGGATAGTAAACGGGAACTGGCTGCAGGTAGGAACTGAAGTTCTGAGCGGGGAATTAAAGAAACGTTGAAGTAACAATAGCCGAAGGAACCATTCGAAACAATTGTTTGTCGCTTTCCGGCATCATACCTGATCTGCATGGTATCGAGAAAACCTCGATTGTTGTGCTGACACCGAACTCTCGCGTCACACAGAAATGAAGAGGCATGTGTACCGTCGCTGCTGCTAGCGTGAACGTAGTGCCGTCGGCTACAGCTAGCTTTTTTGAAAATCAATATTTAAGCAAAATTCGACCATTTCCTTAGAAGCATCCGATCCTAGAGGCATGTGCTGCTTCTTGTCTCATTTGTCAGTCCGTACAGGATTTCACACAGGGGTGGTTTTTTTGATAGTCGCTGCCAAAAATTATTTATGTGGTGCCATTTTTTCCCCCGAAATTTGCTTCGATTTTTTGTGTTTTTTTTTGCAGAAAACTACTTGAACTGGCAAGGTTGATTTTCCACAGTGATTGTTGGTAAATGAAACCTTTCAGCTGTACCTCATGTTTGACGCACGCGAATCGATGAGGTCTTCGGCTGAACGTCGCGTCACGTGTCTTGGTCACGATCTGCGGAAAATCGAATCAACGGTAATTCTGAAAAACGGCAAGCTCCTCCGAATATTGCGGAGTTTGCTTGATTTTGCGTTCATTTCCGCGATCACGAAGTCCCGGACCAACAGAACTGTTTTGATTTTGATCGTCCACGTCATTTTTCTCCTCTTGATTGCAGAACGGGAATGTATTTTGTTATGGTACAGGCAGACAAAAATTATGAGAGAGAAACATTCAGAGACAGAGGGGGAGCGAGAGAGAGAGAGGGAGGGGGAGAGGGGGGGGGGGAAGAGAGAGAGAAAGAGCGCGGGGGGGGGGGGTGAGAGAGGGACCGAGAGAGGGGGGAGTGACAGAGAGGGAGGGAGCAAGAGAGAGGGGAGAAAGAGAGAGAGATATCGGAGTGAGGGGGGAGAGAGAGAAGGGAGAGAGGGGGGAGAGAGAGAGGGAGTGAGAGGGAGGGGG